>NC_091465.1:76027515-76361265 GCF_027789765.1 Dendropsophus ebraccatus | reverse complement strand
AATTACCGCAGGAGCAGATGGGTGTGAATGGGTGGTTTTTGTGCGGTTATCGCATGGTTGTATAGAGAACTACAAGTCCCAGCATAGCGTGGTGTCCACCCATGTAACCGGATTTCCCTCCAATAAGAGGAGACGGGAGACGTATGAGACGGGAGGATAATCTCTGCTCCTTGGGAGGAGGAAGAAGAACTGGAGACAACTTCTTGTATTTTCAATCCTTCTTATTTCTTTTTCATTTAAACCATCTTGAAAACTGGAATGAATATTGATTTTATTTTTTTCATTTAACAGCTGTCCAAAGGCTGCAGATTATGAATGGTAAAGTGAGAGGCCCATGATTAGGTTTCCTCCAAGACCCCCCCCCCCCCCAGCACCCCCACAGCCCCCCGACCAGCACCCAGGGAGGGGCCCATTACATGGCCATTAATAAGAGCCCCCTGACAGGTGAAGAATGGCTGGGAAACCGCAGTATAAGGCTGTCACACCTGGACTGGCAGGGGCCCAGATCTCTATTTAATAAGGGGATTGGTTTCCCATAAGTCATGTCTGGATTAACCCCTAGCCAACCAGAGACCAGAATATACAGCTCTATGGGAATGACTGGAATTCTAGCTCTGTGGTCCTATTCACACCTTAAATGAAGGTGAAACCTGCAGCTCTATGTAAAACCAAGAGAATGATGAATTGTGCTAAACAGATGATACCCCAAAAGCAACTACCCGACCCCCCTCCCCTGACTTATAATAGAGCAGTGTCCCCCAACCTGCTCCTCTCCAGCTGATGCAAAACTACAACCCCCATCATCCCTCTTTGGCTGTCAGGGCATGATGAGAGTTGTGAGTTTACAGACTGGCTTACACTGCCTGGAAGTGAGTAAGGAAATGAGAAGATAGGTGACCATGGTATGGGGTTTCCCTAGTCCCTGGAAGAGGCAGAAGTAGAATGTAAAGAGTAGTGGTTATAATGCAATGATGCTAAGGTGTCTTTCCACTAATACACTCTGTATCTATGTAAGTACAGGAACTGTTCAAGTCAGATGCAGCAGAGTTGAGTTGGTGATTCAGTACGTACCGGATCCGCAGCAGATTTCATCTAAATAACTGAACACAAGATCAAATCTGCTGCGGATCTGCTGCGGATCCTGTACAAACGCCAGACACTGCAGAGACAACTTCAGCTCTGCTACATAAGTTTCTATATAGGCTCAAGTCTAAACTGAAGGAGAATGAAGTGTAACTCCACCAATGCCTTCTGTATCCATGTATGTTGAGGAGCAGTTTTTGCCTGATGCAGCAGAGCTGAGTTGGTGAGTCAACCAGCTTACATACTGCAAGTATATCTATTAACAGAGACAACTTCAGCTCTGCTACATAAGTTTCTAAATGGGCTCAAGTCTAAACTGAATAAAAATGAAATATCACTCCACCAATGGCTTCTGTATCTATGTATGTAGAGGATCAGTTGTTGCCTGATGCAGCAGAGCTGAGTTGGTTTTGGTGCAGAGTTCTCCCAAACTGCAAACCCTGGAATGAGGACACCTCCAGCTCTGCTACATCTGTCTTCATTACAAGAAATGACCTCTCCAGTTAAGCCCAGTGTAAGCAGATGTGTATAGATCCCTCCATATATCCACCAGGATAACAATGTGTGGAATTCTATATGGACCCCTGTGTTTGTTCTTTAATCCCCCCCCCCCCCCCCTATACTTGTCTCCCTCCATCCCCCCCACTCCCTCTCTCCCTCTTTTCCAATAGTCAGTAGTTTCTCTTCTCCCAAAGCTTTAGGATGAGTTCTATCGAGCTGGGAATTTTATTAACATCCACAAACACTTTGCAAACACCCGCAAGGCTTGTGGCATCGATTTCTAATTAGGCTCCTGTAATATGCAGCAGCTTCTAGTGAGGACAGTAAGAGGGGCTCCAGCACTTCAAAGACAGGAGCTGGCCAGGGGGACAGGGCTGCAGGCAAGGAATCACAGACAGCCAGCAAATCAAAGGGGTCTCTGAGCAGGAGGAGGGGGGGCAGGTGGCCCCCTCCCCAGAAAGCACTCCTACACAATCCGGGGTCTTTTATCAATATCCCAGGAGCTGCTAAAATGCTACCATTTGGTGTTTGTGTAACTAACTCCTCTCAGATTTAAAGCAACAACAAGATTAGGTCTGTTCTTCTGGAGAAATCCCATCAGTGTTGTCACAGGGACAGGCGCAACTTTCTGTAGGTTCTGTGTGCCTCACCAAAGAGTAAGAGGGGTCCCTGATGGGGAAGCAGGTGGATGGAAGGGAGGAAGGGTAAGGGAATGGATGGATGGAAGGATAGATGGAAGGGAGGAAGGGTAGGGGAATGGATGGATGGAAGGATAGATGGAAGGAAGGGAGGAAGGGTAGGGGAATGGATGGATGGAAGGATAGATGGAAGGGAGGAAGGGTAGGGGAATGGATGGATGGAAGGATAGATGGAAGGGAGGAAGGGTAGGGGAATGGATGGATGGAAGGAAGGATGGAAGAGAGGAAGGGTAGGGGAATGGATAGGTGGATGGAAGTAGAGATGGAAGGGAGGAAGGGTAGGGGAGTGGATGGATGGAAGGATAGATGGAAGGAAGGATGGAAGGGAGAAAGGGTAAGGGAATGGATGGATGGAAGGATAGATGGAAGGGAAGGGTAAGGGAATGGATGGATGGAAGGATAGATGGAAGGGAGGAAGGGTAAGGGAATGGATGAATGGAAGGATAGATGGAAGTGAGGAAGGGTAGGGGAATGGATGGATGGAAGGATAGATGGAAGGGAGGAAGGGTAGGGGAATGGATGGATGGAAGGATAGATGGAAGGAAGGATGGAAGGGAGAAAGGGTAAGGGAATGGATGGATGGAAGGATAGATGGAAGGGAGGAAGGGTAGGGGAATGGATGGATGGAAGTAGAGATGGAAGGGAGGAAGGGTAGGGGAATGGATGGATGGAAGGATAGATGGAAGGAAGGATGGAAGGGAGGAAGGGTAAGGGAATGGATGGATGGAAGGATAGATGGAAGGGAGGAAGGGTAAGGGAATGGATGGATGGAAGGATAGATGGAAGGGAGGAAGGGTAAGGGAATGGATGGATGGAAGGATAGATGGAAGGATAGATGGAAGGAAGGATGGAAGGGAGGAAGGGTAGTGGAATGAATGGATGGATGGATGGATAGGGAAGGAAGGATGGATGGATGGATGGATGGATGAAAGGATGGGAGGAAGGATGGAAGGATGGATGGATGGAAGGACAGAAGGGAAGGTGGATAGAAGGGAGGAAAGGTAGGGGAATGGATGGATGGAAAGATGGAAGAGAAGAAGGATAGGAGGATGGATGGATGAAAGGATGGAAGGGAGGAAGGGAAGGGAAAAAGTAGGATGGAAGGACAGAAGGTAGCAAGGATGGATGGATGGATAAAAGGGAGGAAGGAAGGATGGATGGATGAAAGGACGAAAGTATATGGAAGGGAGGAAGGGTAGGGGGATGGATGGAAGGATGGAAGGGAAAGTAGATTGAAAAGAGGAAGGGTAGGGAAAAGGATGGATGGAAGGAAGGAAGGATGAAAGGGAGGAAGGAAGGGAAGGTGGAAGGAAGGATGGATGGAAGGATAGATGGAAGGGAGGAAGGGTAAGGGAATGGATGGATGGATGGAAGGATAGATGGAAGGAAGGATGAAAGGGAGGAAGGAAGGGAAGGTGGAAGGAAGGATGGATGGAAGAACAGAAGAGGGGAAGGAAGGATGGACAGAAGGTAAGGTGGATGAAAGGGAGAAAAGTTAGGGGATGGAAGGGAGGAAGGAAAGGAAGGTAAAAGGAAGGAAGGACAGAAGAAAGGAAGAGAGAGGGGTAGGTGGAAGGAAGGAAAAGGGGGTGGATGTATAAAATTGTGGGATAGAGGACCAGATCAATAGTTTTATTAAGGAAGGATGAACTAAAGATAGATGGAGAATGGACTGATGGATGGAGGAATGAGAGAGAATTAGTGAAGAAATTGTGTAAGGAAGCGCGGCTGGGTGGTCATATGGGTGACGAAATGAGTGAGGGCACAAATAATGGGTTATAGGACTATATGGATTGAGGAGTTAATGAATGAAATGAAGGATGAATTGATAGATTGATGAAAGTATGAATGGAAGAACAAATGGATACTGGATGAACAGATAGATTAAAGAATGAATAAAGTTAAAGAAGGAATTGAAGAAGGAATGGATGGAGGACTAATGATGGAATGGAGTAATAAATGAATGATTCAATGGATAGATAACTAACTACATGGCTTTAAAAAACTAACAAAGGATGGATGGAGAAATGGATGCATGAATGAATGAATGAATGAATCAATCAAAGGATAAAAAAGAGAAAGAAAGAAAGAAAGAAAGAAAGGAAAAAAAAGAAGCATTAGAGGTATAGACTAGTGGATTGAAGGATGAATAGAGGAATAAATGAAGGCATGCATGGATAAAAGAATGAATGAATGAATGAATGAACGAACAAAGGAGTGTATAGATATCTTGACTGATTGATTAATAGAAGGATGTATAAATTGATTGAAGGATGAATCAATGAACAGATAAATGGATGGATGGAAGAATAAATTAAAAAATTGTCACTTGGTTGGTTAGTTGGCTGTATTGATAGATAGATAGATAGATAGATAGATGATAGATAGATAGATAGGAGATAGATAGATAGATAGATAGATGATAGATAGATAGATAGATAGATAGATAGATAGATAGATAGATAGATAAGAGATAGATAGATAGATAGATAGATAGATGATAGATAGATAGATAGATAGATAGATGATAGATAGATAGATAGATAGATAGATAGATAGATAGATAGATAGATAGATGGATAGATTAGAGATAGATAGATAGGAGATAGATAGATAGATAGATGAAAGAATACATGGTATGGTGGAGGCAGGGTTATACAGACCTAACTTAATCCCACCAGCTATCATCAAGCCTATTTGAAGCTCATGAGCCATGTAGTAGCTAGGGTTCCTTATCATGCCCAGGCCTTCCTGGGGGGGCACCTGTCCTGTAGTGGGCCAGTCTGACATGGATGAATGAGTAGTTGGTGGGGTGTGTTACTATGGTACCTATGGGAAGGATGGGCCATACCATAGCACTTCTATGAGGTCTGGCAGATGATTAGAAACAACCTTATGGATCCCCAGTCAAACATGGCTTATAGGGCTCTGTGTACTACAGACAGTCCACCATGTATGAGGGACTCATGGACCTGCCACATTCATTCCTCCCAGAGAGTGGTAAAGGCTATGGAGGCTCCTGTGCTCTGCAGGTACTGATATAGTCCATAGGAGATGTCTGACAGGATTCTGCAGGGTGTCTTATATGCAGAAGCTTTCTGGAATATTCCGTGTTTATAAGAGTCTCATATACATTGCGGGAAGCAGCAGGTGAAGAAAGATCATGGAGAGATCCCGGCTTCATTTACATTCCAGTGCAGAATCTTATATTAACTTTGGAAAAAAAAGTGTAATCTGTGGGGTATTGTGGGCAGACGTAATAAAATTGTAAATTAGAGAAAGTCAGAAAACATGTTCTCAGCATCGAAACGTGGGAACGGCTGGAAGTTTCAGAGGTCAGCGAGAAAATATAAGATCAAGAGACACATGGAGAAAGATGAGCAGAAGACAGGGGGAATAAGTAAGTGAAGAGGAGCCCTGGTGCCCAGCATCAAGCCAAGAGCATGGGGGAGGTTATCAGGGAACTACTACACCCAGCATGCTGGGAGCTCAGCTGAAAATGGTCTTGCCATTAAAACTGGTGAACATAAAATGCTACAGGGCTTAGTATACACAACCTCTGCTTAAAGGAACACTCCAGGTAAAACTGACACAATGGGTTATGCTTATAGCAGGGTGTAAAATGGTGGGGCATGACATGGGGTTCTGAAAAAGACAAGAGAGAACTGAATCCCTTGCTTGAAGCAGAGCTGCAGTATAAAGCATGGGGCAGAGACAGATCAGTACTTAAAGGGGAACTCCAGAGGAAAAAAATAGTTTTTAACTATTTAAAGGGAACCTGTCACCCCCCCGTGCCAGGGTGAAGGCCACCTGACCCCCCGCTAGAGCCCCGGATACTTACCTCATCTCGCCAAGTCCCGCTCCTGAAGCCGGTCCCGGGACGGAGATATCCTTGTCGGAAGCCCGGCGCGCGCTGCAGAGTTAAATCCGACGCCTATGGAGAATAACGGCTCCATTCATTCTCTATGGGCATTAGGCCCATCTCTGCAGCGCACGCCAAGCTTCCGACAAAGATATCTCCGTCCCAGGAGCGGGACTTGGCGAGATGGGGTAAGTATCCCGGGCCCTAGCGGGGGGTCAGGCGGCCTTCACCCCGTCATGGGGGTTGACAGGTTCCCTTTTAGTTATACAGATTTGTAAATTTAAAAATCTCCAGTCTGCCAGTACTTATAAGCTGCTGTATGTCCTGCAGAAAATTGTTTATTCTTTCCAGTCTGACACAGTGCTCTCTGCTGCCACCTCTGTCCATGTCAGGAACTGTCCAGAGCAGGAGAGGTTTTCTATGGACAGTTCCTGTCATGGACAGAGATGGCAGCAGAAAGCAGTGTTACAGATTGGATGGAATACACCATTTCCTGTAAGACACACAGAGGCTAATAAGTACAGGAAAACTTGAGATTTTTAAACAGAAGTAATTTACAAATCTATATATATCTATATACTTTCTGACACCAGTTGATTTGAAAACATTTTTTTCCCCACTGGAATACCCCTTTAAGTGTCCCATTAGATTATGTAACTAGGATGATGCCATTGATTGTAGATGTGAGTGAAATAAAGAATGATGGAAATAAAAAGGCATCAATAGTAGCAAAGACCGAAGGGATGAGAACAAAGGAGACAAAGAAGGAATGGATAATAAAAAGGTTAAGAGGGAGACCTGAGAGGCAGGAGGACCGAGAGGGACGTATAGGAAGGAGCCATCGCCAGGGAGAGGGAAAAGGTTGGGGGGGTGGGGGAGAAGGAAGGATGAAGACAGGAAAAAGGAGGAGGAAGAAGAAGGTAAAGAAAAGAAAGGAAAAGAGAAAGGAGAGAAAGGCAAGGAAATAGAAGGAGGAATAAGAATGAAGAAAGGGTGGGAAAGATAATAAGGAAGAGGAAAGAGCGGTGGAAGGTAGGAAAGGAGGAAAAAGAAGGAAAGAAGAGGAGGCGGCAGGTAATGAAAGAAAGGGAGGGGGAGGAGGAAGTCAAAGGAGAAGAAAAGGAAAAGGTGAGTAAATGGAAGGTAGGATCAGGAGAGGGAAGACGAGTTAAATAAAGGAAAAGAGGCTATAAAAGCTGAAATAAAGGAAAATAGAACTAAAAGAAAAGAAAGGAAAGGAGGTGGTAAAAGGGAAAGAAAATGTGGGAAGAGGAAGACAAAGGAGAGGGGAAGATGGAGAAGAAAGGAAAGGCAACAAAATGGAAGGTAGAATAAGAAAATAAGAAAGGGCAAGAAAAGAGAGTAAAGATAAAGTGAGGAAAAGAGTAAATGGAAAGTTAAAGTAAATCTGTGACCCCCTGGAAGCTACTGAGCTGGTGGCCCCCCTGGATAGATATCAATGACAGCATTCAATTAAAAAAACACTTTTTGGGGGCTGTTGATAGCGTCATAGAGGCGGAGCCTATCATTTCTTGGGCAACACCCCTTTATGCTGTAAATTTTCCCTTGCATAATCGGCGATGTATACCATACATACAGGACAGTGAGGAGTGGTGCTAGTGCCAAGGGAATGATAGACTCCGCCTCTTTGACACTATTCCCATAAAAATAACATTGGTTTAAAAAAAAAAAAATCCAAAACGGGCAAAACCAACCCAGGCATGTTCTGT
Organism: Dendropsophus ebraccatus; assembly: GCF_027789765.1. Taxonomy (NCBI): domain Eukaryota; kingdom Metazoa; phylum Chordata; class Amphibia; order Anura; family Hylidae; genus Dendropsophus; species Dendropsophus ebraccatus. The sequence goes on along the minus strand of NC_091465.1, from coordinate 76,353,391 downwards.
ATGCTTTTACTGATATCTATCCAGCGGAGCCGCCAGCTTGGTCAGCAGTCTGGGGGTGTCAGATCTGCCCTAAGAAAAGGAAGAGCAGTAAGGAGAGGAAGTGAAAAGATGGGAACGAAGAAGAAAGGCTAGGAGAGGAAGGATCAGGAAGGATCAGGAAGGGGTAAAGGAAAAGAAAGGATAAGAGGGAGAAGGAAAGATAAGGAGGATAAGAGGGAGAAGGAAAGGAAAAGAAGGATAAGAGGGAGAGGGACAGGAAAAGGAGGATAAGAGGGAGAAGGAAAAGAAAAGGAGGATAAGAGGGAGAAGTAAAGGAAAAGGAGGAGAAGAGGGAGAGGGACAGGAAAAGGAGGATAAGAGGGAGAAAGGAAAGGAGGATAAGAGGGAGAGGGACAGGAAAAGGAGGATAAGAGGGAGAAGGAAAGGAAAAGGAGGATAAGAGGGAGAAGTAAAGGAAAAGGAGGAGAAGAGGGAGAGGGACAGGAAAAGGAGGATAAGAGGGAGAAAGGAAAGGAGGATAAGAGGGAGAGGGACAGGAAAAGGAGGATAAGAGGGAGAAGGAAAGGAAAAGGAGGATAAGAGGGAGAAGGAATGGAAAAGGAGGATAAGAGGGAGAAGGAAAGGAAAAGGAGGATAAGAGGGAGTGGGACAGGAAAAGGAGGATAAGAGGGAGAAGGAAAGGAAAAGGAGGATAAGAGGGAGAAGGAATGGAAAAGGAGGATAAGAGGGAGAAGGAAAGGAAAAGGAGGATAAGAGGGAGAAAGGGAAGGAGGATAAGAGGGAGAAAGAAAGAGAAAGGAGGATAAGAGGGAGAAAGGAAAGGAGGATAAGAGGGAGAAGGAAAGGAAAAGGAGGATATGAGGGAGAAGGAAAGGAAAAGGAGGATAAGAGGGAGAGGGACAGGAAAAGGAGGATAAGAGGGAGAAAGGGAAGGAGGATAAGAGGGATAAAGAAAGAGAAAGGAGGATAAGAGGGAGAAAGGAAAGAAAAAGGAGGATAAGAGGGAGAAGGAAAGGAAAAGGAGGATAAGAGGGAGAGGGACAGGAAAAGGAGGATAAGAGGGAGAAAGGGAAGGAGGATAAGAGGGATAAAGAAAGAGAAAGGAGGATAAGAGGGAGAAAGGAAAGAAAAAGGAGGATAAGAGGGAGAAGGAAAGGAAAAGGAGGATAAGAGGGAGAAGGAAAGGAAAAGGAGGATAAGAGGGAGAAAGGGAAGGAGGATAAGAGGGAGAAAGAAAGAGAAAGGAGGATAAGAGGGAGAAAGGAAAGAAAAAGGAGGATAAGAGGGAGAAAGGAAAGGAGGATAAGAGGGAGAAGGAAAGGAAAAGGAGGATATGAGGGAGAAGGAAAGGAAAAGGAGGATAAGAGGGAGAGGGACAGGAAAAGGAGGATAAGAGGGAGAAAGGGAAGGAGGATAAGAGGGATAAAGAAAGAGAAAGGAGGATAAGAGGGAGAAAGGAAAGAAAAAGGAGGATAAGAGGGAGAAGGAAAGGAAAAGGAGGATAAGAGGGAGAGGGACAGGAAAAGGAGGATAAGAGGGAGAAAGGGAAGGAGGATAAGAGGGATAAAGAAAGAGAAAGGAGGATAAGAGGGAGAAAGGAAAGAAAAAGGAGGATAAGAGGGAGAAGGAAAGGAAAAGGAGGATAAGAGGGAGAAGGAAAGGAAAAGGAGGATAAGAGGGAGAAAGGGAAGGAGGATAAGAGGGAGAAAGGAAAGAAAAGGAGGATAAGAGGGAGAAAGGAAAAGATAAGGAGGATAAGAGGGAGAAAGGAAAAGAAAAGGGGGATAAGAGGGAGAAGGAAAGGAAAAGAAGGATAAGAGGAAGAAGGAAAGGAAAAGGAGGATAAGAGGGAGAAAGGAAAGAAAAAGGAGGATAAGAGGGAGAAGGAAAGGAAAGAAGGATAAGAGGGAGAAGGAAAGGAAAAGGAGGATAAGAGAGAGAAGGAAAGGAAAAGAAGGATAAGAGGGAGAAGGAAAGGAGGATAAGAGGGAGAAAGGAAAGAAAAGGGGGATAAGAGGGAGAAGGTGAAGAATTTGAAAAGAATAAGGAAAGGGGAAGGTAAAGGAAGTCCGTAATTGTGGATCTGCAATTTTGGACAAATTTCGGTCCCATTGATTTCACTAGGGCTGCTCACACTCTCCGTAGTTTTATGGATCCATAATCTGCAAAAACTGCTGCCGCAAAAAATACCAACAAGCTTTAGTACGGATCGTAATCGCAGCTCAGATTGTTCCATAGAAGTCTATAGGAGCGTCTATAATTTTTTGCAGATCCGTCATTTTTACGGAACAAACGTCCGCAAATCTGGAAAAAAAAAGAGAAAAAAAACTTTCCCTTTTTAGTTGATCTGCAAAAAATACGGATTACAGATGCGTCACGGACAAATTTATTGTGGATAAAAGATTGTGGATAATTGCAGACAACCTATATGGTCCTGACAAATAACTGAAGGTGTGAATGTAGCTTTAGATCCATTCTCTATATTACTGAGATGTATAGCAGGATATAGGAGAAGTTGTGGGGGGGATGGGTGGTGATAGAGAAGAGGAGCGGAGCTGGACACCAGCGTCTGAGATCAGGAGTTGCACATAATTTGTTAATTTATCAAAGTGACGGAGCTTTGATTCCCATCTTTCATAATGATAGGATGTTAATTAAATGTGTAAGGTCACTTACACCGACGACTCACTCAGTGTGTTCACTAATTGAACTCCCGGCTCCTCAGACTCAGCATCATTTGTTCCTCCTGTCAGGGCAGTCCCCTTAACCAGTCCGTCTGACTCCACTCATTGAACACCTGGATTCTGGTCCGCTGAGGGTCTTGCCTGTGATGGGAGCTCCTTGCAACCAGATTTTTCAGATAGAGAGAAATGTATGGAATAAATCATAGATCATAAGAAGCCATAAGGGCTAATGTACATAGCAGAGTATGGGGGTGCATGTGGTCTCTGTGCCGCCATATGGAACAACATCAACTATATCAACTTTGAAGTGTACCTGTCGTTTCATTTTTATTTTATTTTTTTGCAGAAATCAATAGTCCAGGCGATTTTAAGAAACTTTGTAATTGGGTTTATTAGGCAAATATGCCATTATCTGCATTCAAAAAGACTTTTCCCCAGGTCCCCCCTCCTCCTCTCTCTCATCCACTGCTCATTATCAGGAAGTCTCGACTCTTTTACATTAGTCGGGCCCTGTGTAATCTATGGAGAGGGGAGAGGGAAGAAGGGATATTAGTTGCCAGCAGAGAGCAGAGAACAAAGGATTACACAGCGGGAGCTGTATGAAAGCTGGTATTCAGAGGTCAGTCCTGATCTCAGAGGCCCTATGATGTAGCTGTAAATTAACTCTTTGTTGTCCTGTTTTGGTGCCTCATCTCTCTCCACCCCTCCCCTCTCCATAGAGAACAATGAAGACAGGGGGAAACCTTCAAACTGCTTTTCATGATAAAAATTCATTTTTCGTTTAATAAACCCAATTACAAAGTTTCTTAAAATCGCCTGTACTGTTGATTTTTGGAAAAAAAATAAAATAAACGGCAGTGACACTTTAAGATGTGTTCTTCACCCTATTCTTCACCTGGTGGCGTAAAGAGGAGAGATAAGTGCCTGGCAAGTTCTTATACTATATACACCATTGGATCAGTTTGCATCAAGGCATGTTGGGAGTTGTAGTTCCTCCAGTCAGATGTAGTGTATAACAGGGTGCATGATATCTGGATGACTATACCAATAGGAAAGATTTCAATGGTGCAGACAACATGGAGCAGAGCTGAGTTTTTCAATGGTATTAAGGCCCTATACACACGTCCGCAATCACGGACAGAAAATAGGGTCAATGTATTGCCCTAAAAATACGGACCCACAACCCGCAAATAGTGACTAGTTTATTACTGAGAACACTTTTTCATTTTTTGCGGATCAGATAGGGATGGAAATTTGTGGATTGGGGATGAAAAATAGCAGACTCAAATTTGCGGAGTGAAAAATATTCTGACACTGGGCTATCTCCTCTGAAGTCAGCACTGACCTCTCTGACCTCTAAATACCGGCTTTTACACAGGTTCCACTGTGTAATCCTTTGTTCTCTGCTAGTGACTAATCTCCCTCCTCCCCCTTCCCCTCTCCATAGAACAGACTGATGTAAAAGAGTCGAGATTTCCTGATAATGAGCAGTGGATGAAAGAAAGGAAAGGGGGGGGGGGGGGGACCTGGGGAAAGTCTTTTTGATTGCAGATAATGGCATATTTGCCTAATAAACCCAATTACAAATAAACCCAGTCGCCTGGACTATTGATTTCTGCAAAAAAAGAAAAAGAAAAAAAGAAACAACAGTGACACTTTAATTGAAAGGGGTTTATCCTAAGATTACTACTACCACCATTTATCTACAGGATGTGGATTTGTCACCCGAGTGGATTGAACTACACCATTGACACCATGCATTGAATGTGTCATGCACTACATGCTCCATTCACTCTCTATAGGTCTGCAGACAATAGTACAGAGCTCTGCAGGCCCCTTGTGACCAAATGAAGTATGTGGGTCATACACCCAGGAGACAAGAAGTGTTCCCCTGCTGAATCTTTCCTCCAGCAGCAAAACTGGTAGTGACTGTTTACTTTTTTCCTGCAGTGCCCATTCACATCAATAGGTTGTATTTGTAATGCAGGACAGGATGGGTCCTCCAGAGAGAGAGAGAGAGACAGTCATTGTTCACATTTAAAAAGATAAGAGGGCACCAAGGGGCGGACATAGTATAAAACCACAGATGGTTAGATGTCAAAGTAAGGTAAAACAAGGATCCGCTTACCTTATGCGGTTATGCTCTGAGCACGGTACTGCCAAACTCGTTGGGGGAGAATGGAAAACAGCCATCTGCTGCCCTTTCAAGGCACTGGGTTATCGGTAGAGAAAACTGCAGAGAAGGTCTGCCGGTGAAGGTCCATTCGTGTCAGGATGAAAGGAATCACAGATCAGCTAAGTTGTATACCAACACTGCAAAAATGATGCGGGTCGTAGTGGAAAAATAAAGTTTATTTTGCACAACAGGTTTCTAGGTATTACCTCTTCATCAGGTCCACATGATGAAGAGGTAATATCTAAAAACACGTCCGACACGAGTGGTCCTTCACTCTTTCCTGGTGGACCTTCTCTCCAATTCTCTTTGTTCACTTTGGCCAAGAGATAAGAACCCAGAATAGAGAGGCCCCTCTATGAACAGTGGGGTATTTTAAGCAGGGCAACCCCCTGAGGATGCAATGATGTGCGAAACCAGAAAAGGCGAAGTGTCCCTATCATTCTGCACCCTGTTACCTGGTTAAAGATATGAAGTGAGACGTGAGGTATAGAGGGGAGGTAAGTAAGCCGGCGTTGTATGGCGGTATTAGGTGGGCTGGATGAATGCTCCCATTGTGCCTCTGACCCCGTCACACAATGCGCGGCTGAGTGCTGACTGGTGAGTGTGCTTTGCCGGGAGGTAATTTCGTGGCGTATAGATCTGTGTTTAGATAAAGCTTTGGAACACATCACCGAGACACTTTTAAAAAGAATTTGTCATTAGAGATATAAACAGCAGCTCGATCCCAATCATACACCTGGATAATTTCAGCCATCTAAATGGCAGACACGCTCCCCCTCCCCTCCCCCCCCCTTCTCCTCGCTGCTCCTCTCAATTGGCACCCTCATTTTCGGAGAGGGTTTTAAACAATATGTATATGCGCTTGCCTTCTGCTGCCGCCGCCTTAACCCCTTCCGCCGCTGGGTTAAATGAAGCGGCTTCTAACATTCCCACAGAATTATTTTTTTTTTTTTGAGAGGAGATAAGCAGAATGGAATCAGCTGGAAAAAAATCAATGGAAATCACACAAATGTTGTGGAATATCATTCGAAGCCAAGGGCTGTGCAGAAGCTTAGTGACCCGGAGAAATTCCCACTAAGGGTTTCCACCGCCGGACATATTCGCCCATATAATTCAATAGCTAAGACGCCCCCCATATCCGATTATATGTTGTGAAAAATGTATATATATATATATTTTGTCTTACAAACAGCACCAATTTTGCCTACAGGCCATTTTTGGTATAACATGTGATCTGCAGACACAAACCACAGACAAAAGTGGTGGAGCAACATGGGGGCCGCTAATCGGGCGTTCTATATGCATCAAGGTTTAATGGGGTACTTTGGTGAAAATTTTTTTTATGGTTTCAGAAAGGGATATAGATTTGTAATTTATTTTATATTTAAAAATCTCAAGTCTTCCCATACTTATCAGCTGCTGTATGTCCTGCAGGCAGTGGTGTATTCTCTCCAGTCTGACACAGTTCTCTCTGCTGCCACCTCTGTCCATGTCAGGAATGTCCAGAGCAGCAGCAACTACCCATAGAAATATTAAAAAGAAAAAGACGAATGGCACTCACCCAAAAGTAGTGGGGTCTTCTGTTTATTCGTGGACACAAAGTGCAGGCAAGGAAGGGGGAAGATGGCAAGCGGGCAACAGTTTCGCGCTACAGGTGCCCATAGAAAACCCATAGAAAACCTCTCCTGCTGTGGACAGTTCTTCATATGGACAGAGGTGGCAGCAGAGAGCACCGTGTCAGACTGGAAAGAAAACACCACATCCTGCAGGACATACAGCAGCTGATAAGTACAGGAAGACTGGAGGTTTTTAAATAGAAGTGAAATACAAATATATATATATATATATATATATATATATATATATATATATAAATATCGGAATACCCCTTTGAAGGGAAAATGTTTGCCTCTGCCATATCCCGCCTGAACCCTATGAATGCACCCTAATCCTGACTATCCTGGATTCCAGTAGATCCAGAGTCCCTGGGGAGTGCAGAATATAGACTATCACATTGTATTACCCTACCAGATCCTCAATAGAGGAAATGATATAGAAAACTAAACTCATTGTGGAGAAGGAGATCATTGGAAATGGGTTATTGATTTAACTCGCATTTGCACGTTGGGCTCTGATGAGCTGTAGCGTATGAGACCATTCCCACAGTAGTAATACGGCCGCGTTTTATCCGCAGCACCCTGACCCCCTGAATCTATCATGGTCAATGTGAACGGCGCTACTGCAATACTGCAACTCTCCGCAGGTAAGGGGGGTAACCTGAGCCATTGTTTTTCCTAAACAAGTGCTGTAAGACAAGGAAAAGAGGTCTATGGTAGCAGATGTGGAAGGACCTAAGACCAGGGCCGGCGCCAGCACAGAGCTTACCCGGGCAAGTGCTGGGGCCCACACTGTCTCTAGGGGCCCTGAGAGGAAGAGGGGCCCAGTGTTCTAACATTCAGCCTGATCACTGTAGTGCAGGGTGTGAGGGCTGAACATCAGAAGACACAGGAGATAGAGCAGGGGGGACAGAGAGAAGGACCTGATCACATGACCTGCAGGTCCTCAACCTTACAGTGTGGAGAGCAGTCCCACAGAGAGGAAGAGGGAGAACACTGAGCTGAGTGTCAGTCATTGTCAGTCACTGTCAGTCAGTCATTGTCAGTCCGTCAGCGCGTCAGTCAGTCACTGTCAGTCAGTGTAAGTCACTGTCAGTCGGTCATTGTCAGTCAGTCAGTGTCTGTGTCAGTCAGCCAGCAGCTATTGTTGGCACTAATTTTTGATAGGCCAGTGCAGTAGTGTGCGGCCCCTTGAACCTAGTTCAGAAACACAAGTTAAAATGTAGGTATTGTGCCTTTGTTGTGCAAACATCAAGCTTATTGTGCCACCCTGTGTGTTTATAACCACTAAGCTTTTCATGCCAAGATATAGACTTCTGTTGTTCTCTATGGTTTCTGCAATCATTCCTAAAGGGGCACCCTGTAAGCAGACTCTGACCAGGCATTCTGGGACTTGTAGTTTTGTCCACAGCTTTGCAGTGTTTGTGGTTTATTGGGAAACTTAAAGAGGAACTCCGGCCACACATATGTTTCCCCATTCTGCCCCCAACACTAAGTTCTATAACGTGGTATTGTAAAGTAATTTGGTATTCCGCTGCCCTGCTGCTTTTCCCACTCCGGCCGCCAAAAGTCCAGGAGTTCCACGATAAATAAATGAGGATCGGCACTCATATAAGTGATATACACTGAGATCAGACATCTATGATCATTCCATAGGAACCTATTAAACTATTTGCCTGGACGTACAGATCAATCCATAGATCACAGGGGGCGTCACATGGGGCCGGGAGCCCATAGTAAGGGGGGGGGGGGGGCGTCAGCTACGACTATTGACAGCCATTAAGTGGCAGAACTGATCAATGACTCTCGTCTCTTTGTTGGGACAATGGGGATTAATAACCGGGAAAAGTGTGGTTCAGCCTCAGCAGGTTACGCTATCTGTCACTAATGAGCATTTGCATATTCATTTGCCCTTTGCTGATCATGTGCACGCCATTAAATATGCAAATGAGCTTTAATTGCCACTTAATATATTCAGCCATCAGCGGCGTGCCACTGCAGAGGATGATGGGAGTTGTAGCTGAACTTACAGAGTCGATGGAAACTTCACAGATATGAGAGATGAGATGAGCTACAAGCAGCATGAGGTCCGTCCCAACCTGAACGCTCTGTACTGCATTAGTCGTGGATGAAGAAGATGGATGCAGCCCTAGGAGGTCCTCAAAAACATATGGGGGGGGGGACAAGAGCTTACACACTAGGAGGACTGGGGGGACACAAGAGCTTACACACTAGGAGGACTGGGGGGACACAAGAGCTTACACACTAGGAGGACTGGGGGGGACACAAGAGCTTACACACTAGGAGGACTGGGGGGCACAAGAGCTTACACACTAGGAGGACTGGGGGGGACACAAGAGCTTACACACTAGGAGGACTGGGGGGCACAAGAGCTTACACACTAGGAGGACTGGGGGGCACAAGAGCTTACACACTAGGAGGACTGGGGGGACACAGGAGCTTACACACTAGGAGGACTGGGGGGCACAAGAGCTTACACACTAGGAGGACTGGGGGGACACAGGAGCTTACACACTAGGAGGACTGGGGGGGCACAAGAGCTTACAGACTAGGAGGACTGGAGGGCACAAGAGCTTACACACTAGGAGGAGGACTGGGGGGACACATGAGCTTACAAACTAGGAGGACTGGGGGGGACACAAGAGCTTACACACTAGGAGGACTGGGGGGGGCACAAGAGCTTACACACTAGGAGGACTGAGGGGACATAGGAGCTTACAGACTAGGAGGACTGGAGGGCACAAGAGCTTACACACTAGGAGGAGGACTGGGGGGACACATGAGCTTACACACTAGGAGGACTGGGGGGGACACAAGAGCTTACACACTAGGAGGACTGGGGGGACATAGGAGCTTACAGACTAGGAGGACTGGGGGGGACATAAGAGCTTACACACTAGGAGCACTGAGGGACACAAGAGCTTACACACTAGGAGGACTGGGGGGGCACAAGAGCTTACACACTAGGAGGACTGGGGGGGCACAAGAGCTTACACACTAGGAGGACTGGGGGGACACAAGAGCTTACACACTAGGAGGACTGGGGGGACACAAGAGCTTACACACTAGGAGGACTGGGGGGACAAGAGCTTACACACTAGGAGGACTGAGGGACACAAGAGCTTACAGACTAGGAGGACTGGGGGGGGGCACAAGAGCTTACACACTAGGAGGACTGGGGGGGCACAAGAGCTTACACACTAGGAGGACTGGGGGGATAAGAGCTTACACACTAGGAGGACTGGGGGGGACACAGGAGCTTACACACTAGGAGGACTGGGGGTGACACAAGAGCTTACACACTAGGAGGACTGGGGGTGACACCGGAGCTTACACACTAGGAGGACTGGGGGGGACACAAGAGCTTACACACTAGGAGGACTGGGGGGACACAAGAGCTTACACACTAGGAGGACTGGGGGGGACACGAGAGCTTACACACTAGGAGGACTGGGGGGGAACAAGAGCTTACACACTAGGAGGACTGGGGGACAAGAGCTTACACACTAGGAGGACTGGGGGGCACAAGAACTTACACACTAGGATGACTGGGGGGACAAGAGCTTACACACTAGGAGGACTGGGGGTGACACAAGAGCTTACACACTAGGAGGAATGGGGGGGGCACAAGAGCGTACACACTAGGAGGACTGGGGGGACACAAGAGCTTACACACTAGGAGGACTGGGGGGGACACGAGAGCTTACACACTAGGAGGAATGGGGGTGACACAAAAAGCTTACACACTAGGAGGACTGAGGGGGACACAAGAGCTTACACACTAGGAGGACTGGGGGGACACAAGAGCTTACACACTAGGAGGACTGGGGGGACACAAGAGCTTACACACTAGGAGGACTGGGGGGGGACATAAGAGGTTACACACTAGGAGGACTGGGGGGACACAAGAGCTTACACACTAGGAGGACTGGGGGGGACACAAGAGCTTACACACTAGGAGGACTGGGGGGGCACAAGAGCTTACACACTAGGAGGACTGGGGGTGACACAAGAGCTTACACACTAGGAGGACTGGGGGGGACATAAGAGCTTACACACTAGGAGGACTGGGGGGCACAAGAGCTTACACACTAGGAGGACTGGGGAGACACAAGAGCTTACACACTAGGAGGAGTGGGGGGACACAAGAGCTTACACACTAGGAGGACTGGGGAGACACAAGAGCTTACACACTAGGCGGACTGGGGGGGACACAAGAGCTTACACACTAGGAGGACTGGGGGTGACACAAGAGCTTACACACTAGGAGGACTGGGGGGACATGAGAGCTTACAGACTAGGAGGACTGGGGGGACACGAGAGCTTACACACTAGGAGGACTGGGGGGGGGACATAAGAGCTTACATACTAGGAGGACTGGGGGGGACACAAGAGCTTACACACTAGGAGGACTGGGGGGACAAGAGCTTACACACTAGGAGGACTGGGGGGACATAAGAGCTTACACACTAGGAGGACTGGGGGGACACAAGAGCTTACACACTAGGAGGACTGGGGGGACACAAGAGCTTACACACTAGGAGGACTGGGGGTGACACAAGAGCTTACACACTAGGAGGAGTGGGGGGACACAAGAGCTTACACACTAGGAGGACTGGGGGGACATAAGAGCTTACACACTAGGAGGACTGGGGGGACACAAGAGCTTACACACTAGGAGGACTGGGGGGACAAGAGCTTACACACTAGGAGGAGTGGGGGGACACAAGAGCTTACACACTAGGAGGACTGGGGGGACACAAGAGCTTACAAACTAGGAGGACTGGGGGTGACACAAGAACTTACACACTAGGAGGACTGGGGGGACACGAGAGCTTACAGACTAGGAGGACTGGGGGGACACAAGAGCTTACACACTAGGAGGACTGGGGGGACACAAGAGCTTACACACTAGGAGGACTGGGGGGACACAAGAGCTTACACACTAGGAGGACTCAGGGTGACACAAGAGCTTACAGACTAGGAGGACTGGGGGTGACACAAGAGCTTACAGACTAGGAGGACTGGGGGGTGACACAAGAGCTTACACACTAGGAGGACTAAGGGGAAACAAGAGGTTACAGACTGGGAGGACTGGGGGGGGGACACAAGAGCTTACACACTAGGAGGACTGGGGGGACACAAGAGCTTACACACTAGGAGGACTGGGGGGACACAAGAGCTTACACACTAGGAGGACTGGGGGTGACACAAGAGCTTACACACTAGGAGGACTGGGGGGGGACATAAGAGCTTACACACTAGGAGGACTGGGGGTGACACAAGAGCTTACACACTAGGAGGACTGGGGGGACATGAGAGGTTACAGACTAGGAGGACTGGGGGGACACAAGAGCTTACACACTAGGAGGACTGGGGGGACATAAGAGCTTACACACTAGGAGGACTGGGGGGACATAAGAGCTTACACACTAGGAGGACTGGGGGGACACAAGAGCTTACACACTAGGAGGACTGGGGGGACACAAGAGCTTACACACTAGGAGGACTGGGGGTGACACAAGAGCTTACACACTAGGAGGACTGGGGGGGGGACATAAGAGCTTACATACTAGGAGGACTGGGGGGGACACAAGAGCTTACACACTAGGAGGACTGGGGGGACAAGAGCTTACACACTAGGAGGAGTGGGGGGACACAAGAGCTTACACACTAGGAGGACTGGGGGGACATAAGAGCTTACACACTAGGAGGACTGGGGGGACACAAGAGCTTACACACTAGGAGGACTGGGGGGACACAAGAGCTTACACACTAGGAGGACTGGGGGTGACACAAGAGCTTACACACTAGGAGGACTGGGGGGACAAGAGCTTACACACTAGGAGGACTGGGGGGACACAAGAGCTTACACACTAGGAGGACTGGGGGGACACAAGAGCTTACAAACTAGGAGGACTGGGGGTGACACAAGAACTTACACACTAGGAGGACTGGGGGGACACGAGAGCTTACAGACTAGGAGGACTGGGGGGACACAAGAGCTTACACACTAGGAGGACTGGGGGGACACAAGAGCTTACACACTAGGAGGACTGGGGGGACACAAGAGCTTACACACTAGGAGGACTCAGGGTGACACAAGAGCTTACAGACTAGGAGGACTGGGGGTGACACAAGAGCTTACAGACTAGGAGGACTGGGGGGTGACACAAGAGCTTACACACTAGGAGGACTAAGGGGAAACAAGAGGTTACAGACTGGGAGGACTGGGGGGGGACACACAAGAGCTTACACACTAGGAGGACTGGGGGTGATACAAGCTAGGAGGACTGGGGGAGGGGGGAGGACAGGAGGGAGTAGGTGCTATGTTTGCAGATAGTCCGGCCATTGTACATACAATCGGGAAGTGCATTTAAGTGTTGGGCGAGCCGGTCACCCACCAATCTCTGAGTGCAGGTACAGGGTTCATGAAACCATTGGAGATATAGAGCAGAAGGTCAGGGGACAGCACAGGGGGAGACAAACATAGGGAATGTTATATCTGTGAAGAGATGAGTTCTTAGAGTGCTTGAAGCTGTGAGTGTTGGGAACAAGTCTGATGTCTCCCAGAGGTCTGGTGCAGCACGGGGAAGTATTTTAGGCTTGGATCTCTTCCATAGAGTTCAATGGAATTTCTTCTGTTTGTCTCAAAAACACCAAAGGCAAAAAAAGCCATTAACACCTAAAATCAAAAACGCCATAATAAATAATAATAAATAATCTTTGGCACCTTTTTTTTTGGAGGCCATAAAGACGCCACACAAAAGCTGTGTCTGGGATCACCCTAAATCAGACTTTTTGGCGGATCCAGTCAATGTCTTGTTTTTTTCTTGCAAAAAATTTTATGAATTTTAAACATCTGTCACTGAATATAAGGGTTTTTTGTGGGATTTTTTTTCCAGTTTATTTCATTTGCAGTGTTTTTATGTCTTATAGAGAAACCTGGGGGAAAAATACCTGACTTAAGAAAAAATAAATACATTTTTTTAATTTTTTTTTATGGCACAGTGGCCTATAGTAAGTGAATGTAAACCTGCCCGGGATACACCTATATCCATCCTAAGATAAGAAGAAAGGTAATAATATAAGGGCAGACGCGATGGAGCCAGTGATCTTTTTCTGCCAAGAAACATTTTCTGCAACCAAAAAAAATCTTTCACATGTGCGCCAAATTTGGCTGTAATTGCAGATCTGCAAATGTATATCCCATTTCTAAAGTATGTGCCTAAAAAAAAATTTTTGCAGATCCATGATCCATGCAACACAAAGAAAGAAGGTTATGTCCTAGTGGGGACCATAGTGCACGGATACACCAATAGAAGTCTTCGGGATCCATTTTTTATTCGGACATTGCGGACGTTACCTCCACAAAAAATGTGGATCCACTATTCAAGCTAGTGCCGTCATTGTGACCATTCCTCCTTTTTTATCGCAAGAAATACGGACGATACTACGGATGAATTTTTCCGGATTGGGTCCAGAAATCCACGGACGGCAAATATGTTCCACAACAGCGTCTCTCCTATAAGATACTGTGATTTGTCGGTTGTGTGATTCAGTGATTTTTCCTCGAATATTGGGATCTGTAATGTTGTAAAACAAGACAACAATCTTTTTTTTGGGGAAAAAAATCATAATTTTTTTTTGTTTCCCTTTTTTTACCTACTTTCAGACAACATGTAGAGATGCCTCATGGTGATATCATTAGGGGCTGTACAGGCTCTTTACTATTACTATCAGTCTCTAGTATATACCTGCAGTTTAAGCCTTATATGTAACTGTTAGGCTATGTTCACACTGCGTACGATTCCGGCCGCAGTTCGTACGCCGCTGTACATGTGCGGCTGAAACTACGGGCGTCGGAAAAATCGACTTGCCGGATGCGTACGAACCGCGAACATACGCTCGTAGTACAGTTATGCTCCCTAGCTTTTTTCGAAGCGATCTGAAACAGGTCATTTACTTGGAAATCTTCGCCCAGCCCAATAAAACTCACAGAACCTTTTGGATCGAAAAATCAAGTTCAATTTGGCTGAAATAAGTACTTCGTACGGGACCGCATGGAAATCCACGGCCGTGAGTTGGAACATTTCCGTCCTCAAACAATGGTCTTGTTCATTTTTCACGGCGGCGTATACGATCCGGCCGTAAGCTCATACATAGTGCGCATTGTGCGGCTGTATATCGTATAATTTCAAGCGAACGCATCAACTTCAAAACTACGTGCGTATATTCGCGGTTCGCACTACGACCAGAAAGATACGTAGTGTGAACATAGCCCTATACTGTATACAGGTAACGTGGCAGGGGTGAAGGTTCATAGGTTCATAGCACTAAAAATATCAGGGTCCTCCTCCTACTAACAATACACAAATCCTATTAGAAACCAATGATATTTGGAATAATCAAATATTTGACCATTATATGGTGACAATGACGTCCGTCAGGATAATGGCGTCCGTCGGATATATCAGGGAGTTATTAGTCAGTTCTCGGAGTTGATGTGTTGGAAACAGGAAAATTGGGGGACAGTAAGGATCTAAGTGACTGCGACCAGAGCCGGATTGTGATGTCTAGATGACCCTGTGAGAGCATCTCCAGAACGGACGGTCTTTTAGAGTGTTTCTGGCATGTAAAGAAACTACTAAAGTGATCCAAGGAAGGACAACCCCAGGGTGCATGGAGTGATGGCTATAGCCCATCTGGCCTAATCCCACAGGAGAGCTGCAGTAAAGCAAATTGTAAAGCAAATTGCTGAAAAAGATTCCTACTGGCTGTGATAGGTGTCAGATCACACAGGACATGGCAGCTTCTTATATATAGGACTGTGTAGTCACAGACTAGTCAGTGCACCCATGCTGACCGCTGTCCACTGCAGAAGTGTCTGCAATAAGTATATAAGCATCAGAATAAGATGGCGGCCTAACGTGATGGATCATGTTTTCCATCATACGGATGTCCAGGAGTGCATGCGTGACTTAAAGGGATGATCCAGCATTAGGAAAAAACATGGCAGGAAAAAACATGGCAATTTGGGTGCAGGTTTTGCTACTCAGTTCTATTGAAGTGAATGGAGTTTAATAGCAAACCACACCTGACCTGGAGACAAGAGTAGTGCTGTCTCTGGGAGAAAGTGGCCATGTTTCTCTAATGCTGGATAATTCCTTTACCTGGGGTAGAGACGGCACCAGGATGCACAATGGGAAGAAGACAAGATGGCGGGGGCAGTGTGATGGGTAATGTTCAGCTGGAGACTCTAGAGGAGATTTATCAAACATGGTGTAAAGTGAAACTGGCTCAGTTGCCCCTAGCAACCAATCAGATTCCACTTCTCATTCCTCACAGACTCTTTGGGAAATGAAAGGTGGAATCTGATTGGTTGCTAGGGGCAACTGGGCCAGTTTCAGATTACACCATGTTTGATAAATCTCCCCCGATGTGTCCTGGCATCATGTGGATGTACAGACCGAGTCCCCCCTTAATGGCAGCGGGACCCCTAATGGCAGTGGATAATGCCCTGGGGGCCACACTACAGTTATTGTACAGGAATGAAGAACATGACAAAGAGATCAAAATGGCGACTCCAGATTCCCCAGATGAGAGAAACAAGTGTGATCCATGGAGGCCGCACCTGCTGATACCACAGGGCTCTGGGGTCCCGACCTCAATAGCTGGAGGACCTACACAATATGGATGTTATGGCTCCGGTGTATAAAACACAGCTGATCATTCAGGAACTGTTCATCCTGATCTTCCTGATTCAGCAGGATTCCAGAACTACAGCGCCGTAAAACACGACTCTAACATTAGCCACCCCTGTGAGCGAGGTGACGGCCCTCCCCCGGGGGGCTTTGTAACGGCAGCATTTCACACCACATTATCCTTTGTCTATTATGATGACTTTGTCATAGAAAATTAATAAAGATTTTTTTTTTTTTTTGCCTTAACACCTTCCGGATATATCGGTATATTGCTGACAGCTCCAGTTTATTTGCTGTAAATATCGACAAGTGAGCTGATAATTAAAGGTGCGTACACGCAAGAAGATACATCTACACTATGTGGACGCCGCCGGCAAGAAGCGCACACACCTGCACGCTACCTACATGTCACAGATACATACATTTACATAGTATGGAGGAACTCGGCATGAGATTCCTGCTCTCAGCAGGGCAGCCTCTCACACATCTCTATGCCAGGTCCTGTGCCCTGAGCAAGCCTTCAGTACCACCGCCTATACGCCACCTCTCCCCCTCCATCACAGCTAACACTTCATAAGAAACATAGCCCTCCTCCCCCCCAAAAAAAAACAAACACCTCATATCTCATCAACATTCCCCCTGTTATTACTTCATGCCATTGTCTCAGCAGATGTAACATTTCTGGGCTGCAGAGCATTGCGCCAGTGCTGCAGATGATCACAGGGGTATAAGGGGCTGCGCTGTTGTCATGTAATGTAATCCTATGGGGTTTTTACATGAAATCCGAGCTACCTGCCGCTTCGTGCCGTATAGCGGCGTTGTTTGATATCACATGCGATAAGTCACCGGCTTTTAAGGTATATTGAGATATCGGCCTCTCACGCTGCCTCCCTCCCCCTCTGTATCCAAAGCCCCCGCTAATCCCTATAGTAAGGAATCCAATCCTGATCAATCAATTACAGAAATTACCGTGACGGATCGGAAAATATTATGTAGACTAGCTAATGATCCTGTCCAGTGGTAAAGATTGGTATTGACCATCCATTATTATACCGGGTGCCCATTCAGGATTACTCTAGAGCAGGGGTAGGGGACCTTGGCTCTCTAGCTGTGGCAAAACTACAACTCCCATCATGCCTGGACAGCCAAAGCTAAAGCTTTGGCTGTCCAGGCATGATGGGAGTTGTAGTTTTGCCACAGCTAGAGAGCCAAGGTCCCCTACCCTTGCTCTAGACAGATCATGGTGGCCCATTTATGTACATTGGTGCATACAGAGGGGGGTGATTCTACCACTGCCTCCACACCTGTCATGCGGAGTAGGAAGAGGAACCCCCCTTTTATTGCCAGATTTTCCTTCTGTTGTCCGCTGAGCCCCATGTTCCTTAAGGGCCTTATTCCACCGGACGATTATCGTTTGCATAATCGTTAACGGTTAACGATCTCAAACAACTGCTACTGCGAAAGACCTAAAAACGTTCACTTATTTCCATGGAACGATAATCGTTACTTATGATCGTATTTGCGATAGTTTTTTCTTCGCTATTTTTTCGCTATTGCGTTCGAATCTACTGCGAACGACCGAACGACGTCTTATTCAATGCGAACGATTTGCGAACGTTTTGCGAACGAGCAACGATAAAAATAGGTCCAGGTCTTATAAAGCGATCAACGATTTCTCGTTCAGTCGTTGATCGTTAACTGCATTTCAACCGAACGATTATCGTTTAGATTCGAACGATTTAACGATAATCTGAACGATAATCGCCCGGTGGAATAGGGCCCTAAGGGTCCTAGCGATTTTAAAAGATTAACGACTAACAATAAACGATCGAAAACGAGATTGTTTCTCGTTAACCTGAAATCGTTCACCATATTACACAGAATGATGGTCGTTAGATACGATTGTTATTGCGATCGTTATTGCAATCGTTACTTTGGTCGCTTAAGGTGCGTTTACACGTAACGATTATCGTACGAATTTGCGCGATAACGATCGAATTCGAACGATAATCGTACGTGTAAACGCAGCGAACGATCAAACGACGAACGATACATCGCTCATTTTGATCTTTCAACATGTTATCAAATCGTCGTTCGTCGTTCGCAAAAAATTCGCAAATCGTTCCTTGTGAACAGTCGTTCGCCGATTTTACCAATGTGTGAGATAGGCTTAAGCCTTCCCCAAAACATTCGCACAACGAATTTTCCGTATGATATATCGTACCGTCTAAACGCTGCTCGTTATGAAAAAAAAATTGTTACTCCGACATCGTTAATCGTACGATCGCGCCAATTATCGTTACGTGTAAACGCACTATTATTCCTTCTGATCTCAGCAAAACAATGGGCAATGTGCAATTACACTGAACCATTAGTAAATAAAAATCGGAATTTTAGCAAACGCACGTGGAATTACAGCGAACGAGTAACGATAATTTTAGGTTCAGATCTAAATTAACGATCAGCGACATACGAACGATTTTTCAATCGTTGCCTGCAGTTACACAGAACGATTGTCGTTTAAATTCGAATGATATAACAATTTTTCGTACGATAATCGTCCCGTGTAATAGGGCTCCGCATTGTGTTTCCGACCTGTCTGTGGTCTGAGTCCCCCCCCATTAAACCCCAAATTTCTGTTGTGTATTTTAGTACCTGTCATGGCCCCAGATTAGCTCTGAATAAGTTGTGTTACAGGGTGAACTGTGTTCCTACTCCTATTGGAAACAGTGGGGCTACATTGCAGTGTTTTTCAGCATTTTTCAGCGTTTTTCAGCTCTCATTTGGGTGCATGATGGACGCCAAAGTGAGTACTGAAAAATTACATGTGAACATAGCCCAACATAGTTATATGACAAGAAGTTATTATTGTGGGCTCACAGCTGATGTCACGCGCCCAATATAACTTATATATCCCTGTTAGGAGACATATCCAGTCCCTGCTGCCCTCCCTTATCCTACATTCTACAAAAATTGCCATTGTTCAGGCAAAGGCAAAAAAAAAAAAAAATCATGGCCAATAAAAAAAAAGTTTTTTCCCACCTTCTTTTTGCCTTTAGATCAATTTCTGGATCTTTTCGACAACTCTTTTTGACTATTATTTGGTCTCATTTTCAGTATTTTGGCTGTTTGTGACGTTCCCATCCAGAAATACAGCCCAAATAAAGTCCTTGGCCAGGCCGTAAGATTAAGCTTTGTAGGAATAAAGAGACATCTATGGAATTTAACGGGAAAAAGTGGCAATTTTTTGGGGGGTCTTTTAAGGAAAACAAAAAAAAATTTCTAAAAATGACACCTGGGCTAAAGTGATGTATCAGAGATGAGTGATATCATGGCTGCAAGGATACATTGACACCTTCAGACCGTATATAATGTCTGCAATCATTCGCAATTTTCGTCCGCAATCCGCAAAAGATCAGTACGCATTGCATCTGTAATCCGGGTAACGCATTGCATCTGGGTAACCTGACCATAGAGCCATGATTAAGGCTGCGGTGTAGCAGCCGAAACGCGTAGGCTTCAGTTGGGGGCATGCCGCACGTGTGTACGGTGACGGAGATACAATAAACAACGCACTTGATTCCACCTTGCCGGGAGCTGGACTCGTTTCTCGTTTCTTTTCCGCACCAGTGCCCATATCCATATAGGATACTTTACACACTGTGTTATACAGTCTTGGGCAGCCAAATATATTACGGCTTGACAGTTGTCTGGCCATGTTACGCAGCCTCGGGCTCTACGATTAAGCAGCACAAAGTTAAGGTATCTCTGGGTAACCTGATGAATGTGGCCCATCAGATGGCAGTACCAGTGCCCATATCTGTTCCTTTACACACTACTATACAGTCTGGGCTGCATCTACATTATTACTTGACAGTTGACTGGCCATATTACATAGCCTTAGGCTTCACGAATAACCACAACTAAGTTAAGGTGTCTCCGAGTAACCTAAATAATGTGGCCCATCAGATGGCAGTGCCAGTCCCCATATACGTTCCTGTTCCTTTAAACACTACTATGCAGTCTGGGCTGCACCTACATTACGGCTTGACAGCTGTTCGGCCGTATTATGCAGCCTTAGGCTTTAAGATTAACCAGCACTAAGTTAAGGTGTCTCCGGTTAACCTGATCAATGTGGCCCATCAGATGACAATGCCAGTGCCCAAATAAGTTCCTAATTCTTTACACTCTGTATTAAACAGTCCGGGCTGCATCTTTATTACGGCTTGATAGCTGTCCGGCCGTATTACACAGCCTTAGGCTTTAAGATTAACCAGCACTAAGTTAAGGTGTCTCTGGGTAACGTGAACAATGTGGCCCAACAGATGGCAGTGCCAGTCCCCATATACGTTCCTAATTCTTTACACACTGTATTATATCTATATTACGACTTGACAGCTGTCCGGCCATATTACACAGCCTCATTCTTTACACACGGTTAACCAGCACTAAGTTAAGGTGTCTCTGGGTAACGTGAACAACGTGGCCCATCAGATGGCAGTGCCAGTGCCCATATCCGTTCCTGATCCTTTACACAATGTGCGCTCTGCCCCCTGGCTCGCTGGCCTCCTGTCTAGCAGTCCCTCCTTCTCAGGCCTCTTCCTCGCTCACTCCCACCCTAGTGGTGTCGAAATCAATTAAAATTTAGATTGGAAGTGTTGCGTGGAGGTAAATATTAAAGCTGCAGCTCTGCTAATTCAGAGCATCGATCAGACGGGATGAGGGTAATACATTATTTTGACAAGATACATTCCTTCTCAGCTGCTCCTATCCACATATTGATTTTCTCTCCACTTGCTGCAGTTTAAGCTAGAGGCACCTAACCCTGTCTATGTCCAATCACCTATCCCCCCTCACCTGCCTCTCCCTCCTCCGCTCCCTCTCCTCAAAGTCTTCCCATCTTTCCCCTTCTTTCTTGGCTGCCTTCGTATTCATGTCTCCCTCCAGCCGTACGTCCTCCATATTAATCCCCATCTTTTTATTGCATCATTTTCCAGACGCTTCCTCCGCAGCCATATTTCCTGTCACCGCTATATGATGTCTCTGTTTTTCATTCTATTTATTTTTCTATGGCATTTTATTCCTTTGTTTGTAAATACACAGAATCGTATATTGGTCCCGTAACGTTTCTGCCTCCTCCTCGCCCGCAGCCCATCCGTCTCTATATACGCCTGTCTGTCTGCCGCTATGGATTGCTTTTCGTGCCCACGAGTAGCAGCAGCTGTACAGCCTGGGCTCCCATTAATATTAGTTGGGAGGCAATCCCTGATAATAGGGGTCGCTCTGTAGACCATGTTAGCCATTGAGGCTCATTAAGTCGGTGGCTGGCGAATGGCGTTACTACCTGCCATGGTAAATATTCAATAAGGGATAACAGACGAGGGGATATTGCTCCATATGTTCATAAATCAATCATATATGTTCAGTTATCAATGTCGGAGGTGGACTTGCTGGGCCTTGTAGTATGGAGATGGTGGTTATATGGACCCTTATGTACCAGACCTTCTCAATGAGCTTTATAGTGACTGGTTATTGAGTTACTATATATATGGCAATGACATTCTCAGCTCTACTACCTTATTTTGAGGGGGATTTTGTGGTTTTAGGGGGATTAATGGATGGTGGAGGGGTTGAAGGTTAATAGGAGGGGATTGTGGGGTGATAGGGGAGGAGAGATTATGGGCCAAAGGTCACAGTGATGTGAGGGGTAACTGGGCTGTGTGATGGTAGTTGTGTATGGTAACGATGGTGGGTTGTGGTGGTCATTGGTTTATAGCTGGTAGGATAAGATGGTGGGAACAGAGCATGATAGTGATGCTAGGGAGCGTGCGGTACTGATAGGGTGGTAGTTGTTGGTTTATAGGTGGTGGGATAAGATGATGGAAGGATGAGGGAACAGAGCATGGTAGTGATGGTAGTGATGGTAGGGAGTGTGCGGTAATGACATAGTGAATTGTTGGGGTGGTGGTAGTTGTTGGTTTGTAGGTGAAGGGATAAGATGGTGCGTGGATAAGGGAAGTAGAGCATGATAGTGATGGTAGTGAGTGTGTGGTAATGATAGGGTGAAGGGCTATGAGGTGGTGGTAGTTGTTGGTTTATAGGTGAAGGGATAAGATGGTGCGAGGATAAGGGAAGTAGAGAATGATAGTGATGGTAGTAATGGTTGGGAGCGTGTGGTGATGATAGGGTGAATTGTTGGGGTGGTAGTAGTTGTTGGTTTATAGGTGGGGGGGATAAGATGCTGTGAGGATGAGGGGTGCTGGAATATTAGTAATGTTAATAATTGCAGTTATATAGGTGGTAACACCTGTGGATGATGGTAGGGATAGTAGTGGGATGTATGTTAATGATGGTGGGTGTATGGATGAGATGATGGGTGGTTGAGGGGAGTAGAGCTCTGGTTGATGGTGGTAATGGTAAGGAGTGGGTGGTAATGATGGGAGGGTGGTAGTTGTTGGTTTACAGGTGGGGGGTAAGATGATGGGAGCTTAAAAGGCACTGGACTATGGGTGATGGTAGTGATAGAAGGTAGTGTGTGGTAATGACAGGGTAAATGGTGATGGGTTGGTGGTAGGAATGTGAGTGGTGGATAAGATGATGGGGTTGAGGGGTGCTAG
Source organism: Dendropsophus ebraccatus (assembly GCF_027789765.1). Lineage (NCBI taxonomy): Eukaryota > Metazoa > Chordata > Amphibia > Anura > Hylidae > Dendropsophus > Dendropsophus ebraccatus. The sequence goes on along the minus strand of NC_091465.1, from coordinate 76,330,573 downwards.
AATATGGGGATGGTAGTGGGTACAGAGACTGAGTGGTAATAAAGAACGAAGGGTGATGGGGTCATGGTAGTGAATAGATAATTGGTGGGAGTAGATGAGAAATATACGGGTATCGGGCTATGGGTGATGATAGGGATGACAGTGAGATGTATGGTAATGTTGGTCACCTGTGGTGGTTATCAGAGATAAGTGAACCTCAAGCATGCTCAGGTCTGTCTGGACTCATACGCTCTGCATGTGATTACCGGTGGCTGGAGAAGTTGGGTTGGGACGATGAGAGATAAGAAACAGCAGGGTTGAGTGGTAATAATGGGGTGAACGGTGATGGGGTGGTGGTAAATGGTTAATAGGTGGAGGGATAAGAAGAAGGGAGGTTGAGGGGTGCTGGGATATTAGTGATGTTCATTATTGCAGTTATATAGGTGGTAAGAGTCTATAGTGATTGGGTGGTTGTAGTTGGGTTATAGGTTTTGGTTGTGGGGTGATGGTTGTGATGGTGGGAGATTCCATGGTAATGATGGTAGTTGTAGGGACGGATGACATGATTAAAGGTAGTGGAGCTCTGGACTTGGAGTTATGGTTGTGATAGTAGCCGGATGGACAGAAATGAAAGGGGAATGGGAATGTTTTGGTGGTAGTTGGCAAATAGGTGACTCTTGTGTTGTGATAGGTGGTGGTAAATGTGAAGTGTTCGGAAGTTAGATGGTGCTCACTGATGAGTGATAGTAGGGTGATGTTCGGTAGGGGTGGTGGGCAATGATAGGGGTGCTGGTAGTGGTAGTATTGGATGTATGGTAATGGCGGTGGGTGGTGGTGGGTTTTGTTATGAGGTTCTAAGGTGCCGGGCTATGAGTGATGGTAGCAGGATGGATAGTGAATAGTAATGGGGGGGTTGTAGTTGGTTAATAGGTGATGGTTGTGGTGTGATTGGGGCTAAAATGGTGCTCAGTAATTGGTAGTGAGTGACGTTAGGATGGTAGGGGATTCCTATCTATTTTCCTTTTAAAACCCCAATGCTCAAAAAACAATATAAAGTTATATGTCCTTCATTCCTGTGGACTCTGAGTAGGTTAATACCCATCGGTCAGGCACTACTCTACTGCTCCGCCCCACAGTTATGAAGTCTATTTTCCCTTATGGGGTCAAATTATAGAACTGTGTGTTTTTTTATTAAGTCATAATAGAATGAAGTAGAAAATAATCTATATTATAGCTTATGCCATGCCCTGTGATGTAGAGATGTAGCAGAGCTAAATGGGTTGTTTAACCCTATGGGGCCTAATAATTAATGGTTATGGTCAACTGTAGTGCTAGGTTAAAAAAAAAATATCCCAATTAGTTGTACCAAATGACACATTCAACTCTGCTGCATCTCTACACAGCAAATCTGCATTTGCCAAAATGTTTTTGTCTTGCTAGACCACAATGTACGACAGAGAAAAGGATATTAAAGTCTATAATTCTGGCTGGCGGTATTGGTCACCGGCTCATCGTGTCTTCATCAGTATCTATTTCTATCTAATTAAAACCAAGACAGTAACTTCTCAGTCATTGATCAGCACCAGCTAGGCCTCAGGAACGCTCCTTCACCGGCAGCTGTACAAATGCCAAGGGAAAAAAAAAACAAATATATGAAATTTGTTTTTAAAGGAATATTTTTAGCCTCAAAGTAAATTGGTTAAAATTATCCAAAAATAAGCCAAAAGTTTACAACAATTTATGAAGTGTACTTGACAGACGTGTGTCTTCAGCCGTGAGACAATACATTGAGAATGGGAAATGATTCTTGCAAAAACACAAAAAGAAAAAAAAAAACTGTCAAAAACAGAAATTAATTCTTCATGACAAATTTAAATTCGATTTAAAAAATCTGTTCTTAGTTTTTTTTTTTTTTTAATAAACACCAAAATCTTTTTTTTCCATTGAGAACGTACTTTGTTATTTTCTCACCATTTGTAAAATTTACAAAAAGTTTTTTTAAACAATTTCAAAAAGTTTCTTGTAGTTAAGAAATAAGTTGATTACTCACATCCTATATGGGAAACCTTTTTACCTAACATCCCGGCTTTATCGGATAATGTGTTGATATCGGGGTTGACCTAGATAAAAGAACTCTTACTGGTTATTACATTTTTATAAAATTTATCAAATATTAACAGCACAAAAATGTTTTTGGGGTTGTTCTACTCTACTCACAATTTTGTCCATTATTGGTTTAAAAAAAAAACAACAACATCTGAATTTATTGGTCACTTAACCATTTAGCGATACAGAAAATGGTTTACCAGCCAATTGAACGCGCCACCTATTTTCTGATAAGGTCAGAGTATTAATAACCTAGATTGAATTTAAAAAAATATATATTTATTTGTTTAAATTGGAAAACGCGTCAAGCTTACACTTGACCGTATCCTTGAAGTAAGACCTATTTTTTTTTCCTACTTGATGACCAATTTCATTGTCTATAAGGAGAAGAGGCGCCAAAATTTTTTTTTTTTTTTTTCATTTTTAAAAAAGTTGGCTGATTAAATTATTTTGCCAATTGGACTCAAATAGGGCAAGGGGCTTATATGTGACCTCATATTTTATGAAAAATGTTTTTTAATTGATTAATCACAATTGGCACTAAGAAAAGTCATTGGACTCAAATTTTACTCTACAACTAAATAAAAAAATTACATTTTTTTTTTACAAACTAGAAAAGGGGAAGTACATAGGATTTGGCCCTAAATCACGGCTGAGCTTACTGTGTTGCTGTCACCTGTTTATATTTGAAGGCCCAGGAGCCATTCAGGCTTTTTATTCTCCTGGGAGATCACAACGCCAAAAACCCTGTCATTTTCCTTTCGTCAACACTGGAAGGTATTAGGAACCTTAATAAAACCTCCCTGACTTGGCTCCTTCTATGACACGTTGGCTAAGATTCCCGGAGCCGTCTACTGTCTCTGGCCTAGTCCAGGAGATGGGTCAGGTACATGGTGTGTGTGGGGGGGGGTGGGGGGTCGGATGTTGATGATGGGATCCCGTCTTTTATGCCTTTATCATTGTAAGTCCTGTCCAACAGCAGCTTAACGCAAATGGAATGAAAATCAAATATGCTGGATTCTTATTCGGATCAGACCGGAGCCGACGTGATGAGGAGCCGAGCTACCAATGCACAAATTGAAATGCCGATAAAGATGCAGGCAACAAACAGCACGGGGGAAGGGGGAGATTGAAGATGAAATTTGTCAGACTAATTTTCAAAAATAAACAAAATTTTTTTAAACATTTTGAAAATGTAAAAAAATTTCATACATGTCTATTTTTAAATGTTTTAAGCAACTGAGCCATCCACCTGTTCACGAATGTCTACAATCCCATCAGCATACTGTGATGCCAAATTGAGTTGTACCAATGACTATCAACAAACTCAAGACTGCTGTATGGCCCTATATATGACAGATGAGGGGTGTTGAAGAGAAATACAATTTCCAAATTTCTGTACAATACAGATTTGAAGACGATGGAGTTTACAGACCTGCTAGGTAGAGCTCAGTTTGTCAGATGCCCCAGTGGTGAGTTTGTCACATGGCACAGCTCGTGGTGGCACCAGGCTAGGTTTCACAGCTGTTTCATAGGAGTTTTTAAGGCGCAAAAAAATCAACCTTTCGATGGCAAATTCAGCTCTGCTACATTATATGTACAGGTTGTGAAATCATTGTAATCCATAAATAATGCACAAATATGACTGAATTGTGATGTCATGGTGAGCGAGGACGGCTTCACCTCAACGCTTTCTCATTCATTCACTCTCTGGTCACCAGATATCTCTCTGTATATTGAAGCTTCTATCTTCTATCTATCTATCTATCTATCTATCTATCTATCTATCTCCTATCTATCTATCTATCTATCTATCTATCTATCTATCTATCTATCTATCTCCTATATATCTATTATCTATCTTCTATCTATCTATTATCTATCTATCTATCTATCTATCTCCTATATATCTATCTACCTACCTATCTATCTATCTATTATCTATCTATCTATCTCCTATCTATCTATCTATCTATCTCCTATCTATCTATCTATCTATCTATCTCCTATCTATCTATCTATCTATCTATCTATCTATCTATCTCCTATCTATCTATCTATCTATCTATCTATCTATCTATCTATCTATCTATCTCCTATCTATCTATCTATCTATCTATCTACCTATCTATCTATCTATCTATCTATTATCTATCTATCTATCTATCTATCTATCTATCTATCTCCTATCTATCTATCTATCTATCTATCTATCTATCTATCTATCTATCTATATCCTATCTATCTATCTATCTATCTATCTATCTATCTCCTATCTATCTATCTATCTATCTATCTATCTATCTACCTATCTATCTATCTATCTATCTATCTATCTATCTATCTATCTATCTATTATCTATCTATCTATCTATCTATCTATCTATCTATCTATCTATCTATCTCCTATCTATCTATCTATCTATCTATCTATCTATCTATCTATATCCTATCTATCTATCTATCTATCTATCTATCTATCTATCTATCTAATACTGAAGGTAGTGCCGCTTTGAGATTATTGAAGATATCTATCTATCTATCTATCTATCTATCTCCTATCTATCTATGTATCTCATACCTATTTAATTTATCGCTCTCTATCATATCTGTTTCCTTTTATTCCTTTATCTATATAGCGCCAACATATTCCATGGCGCTGTACAGAGCTTGTCCTCTCTACCATATCCATCTGCACATACCCCCATTGGTTGAGTGTTTTGTCTATGATGAGACCCCCATCCATCCCCCATAAGTAATCCAGTCCCCATCCCTCCATAGACCCCAGTGAGTATATAGTGGCACTGAGTATGTCACCTGAGCGCAGGCCGCAGTCTATTAGATCCTCATATTCATCTCATGTGATATTAATCCCCATGTAAATCTAGCGGATGAATTTATCAATCAGTGAACTGTTCCCGACACTGATGAATATGATGTACGGGGGAACACACAAATGTGTCTTCTTCATCTTGTAAAAAAATAAATGAATTTGATTAATCGATGCGTTAAAGGGCCGGCGTGTGGGAGACTCCAGGCAATTAGAATGGCAGCACTTTGAATATGCACAGCTTTATCCATCACTCATATGTAGCAGAGCTGAATTTGTTATGGAATGGTTTGCCATATGTTTCATGAAGCTCACGCAATAGGTTTTTCTGCAGTCCTATGTAAGGTGGCCTGTAACGCACCACAATATCAGTATAAATGAATGACAAACTCAGCTCTGCTACATCTGTACAACATATAGGCACCTGACACCAGATTTTTCTCTGCTTGGCTTAGACATATAGGCGACAGTTGACGTTTTACTAGTCCACAATTGCGATAATTCATAGGTGTGTTGTATGAATGGATCTCTAGTCTGCCGCAGCTGTAGATTGTAAGCTCTTGGGACCCAGCAATCCACATGAATGCATTTGAGCCTTACAAGAATCACTCTCTCTTTAGATAAAAGGAGAACATAGTGAATTCAGTTACAGACATTGGCGGCCTGTACCGCTGTTGTATTCAATTACATTTAATGGAGGGTCAAAGTGTCAGTGAATTCCAGTGTAAATAAAACATGGCGATAGAAAAGACAAATTATCCCCAGCGCCCGATCATAGACGCATCTTACCTTATATCGGATATTTAGAATATACAGGCATTCAGATGTAGTAGAGCTGTGTTTGCCATCCGTTTGCGCATTGTGAGTCGCAGTCAAGTGCAGTCCTATGTAAAAACGCAAGTTCTACTGCGATAACAAACTCTCAGCAACCTGACCAGCTCTGCTACATCTGATATACAAATCACTACTATTTCTACTCTATATAGGAACACAATATATTAGTTGTAATATAATATATATATATATATAATATCGCCTCAGCCGAAGGATGCCAGGACATGCTGGGAGTTGTAGTTTCACAATGGCTGAAGAGCCACAGGTTGGAGATCACTGCTATATATGATGTTACTTCTGGGATGTATAAGTAAGTACAGGCAATGGATGGATGAGGCGGAGGTCTGCCTTAGCCGTACACACCGGGAAGCAACAGGTCCCCCGTATCTGGGAATGACAGACTGTAACCATGATTGCCAGGTTATACATGGATATCCACACACGTATGTTAGTCATGGGCAATTAATGTACTAGAAATGTAGCAGAGCTGAGTGTGCGGTTTATTTATTTTCACCTGGTTTGGTTTGCCGACTTGTTGTCTCCCTCCCTGGCACTCAGCATCCTGGGCACATGCCGCTTACTACCCCCAGCTATACCCCTGGTTAAGATTAAACTGCAATCCAATGGACAACCATGTTGAGTTGCTTTACAAATAGAATGCATGTTACAAACTCAGCTCTGTTAGACTGCAGGATGTTGTATAAAGAAACAAAATAAGTATCCACAGATGTAGCAGAGCTGAGTTTGTTGCTTAATAATTTACACCTAGGTACCATGTTTGGTAAATAAAATTGCGGTGAGTGTCATCAAATGATAGACGTCAATGGACTATCTCTCACAAGCTCAGCTCTGCTACACCAGTACCGAGGGGGTGTGAATAAGACATATACACACACTCGTATGACACATTGATGGGTGAATACGTTTTTTAACAGTTCCAGCTGTGCAGGTGACAACTCACTGAGTTATAATAAGGCGGTAGGTTTGTGAAGTCACAGGTAATGCAATTCCAATGGCGAAATACATCTGACAAACACATCTCTGCTATATCTGTTCCTACAAATGGGAGGACAAATATGCATGAAGATATTCATGGACACAAAGGGGTCTATAACAATGGAATAAATCTCACCGTGACAATGAATGGAACATTCGGATTAGGGAAGTTATCCGTGACTACCCCAAAAATATTAACGCCGGGGTTATAAAAAATTAGTAGTGAGTGAAAAATCCAGGGGTTTCTGAGACCCCCCACTCCTTGAGTAGATGTACAGGGTTATAGCTAATGTAAGAGATATGCCATCAACCCAACTCGTACCCAGTACTGAATCCACTAATCTTTAGAGAAATACAGAAGTAGCAGAGCTGAGTTTGTCATATGCAGCGGAGCTGAGTTTGTCATATGCGGCGGAGCTGAGTTTGTCATATGCGGCGGAGCTGAGTTTGTCATATGCGGCGGAGCTGAGTTTGTCATATGCGGCGGAGCTGAGTTTGTCATATGCGCGGAGCTGAGTTTGTCATATGCGGCAGAGCTGAGTTTGTCATCTGGCACTACTTACCATGACCTATCATCTTTAGCATTACAGAGACCTAAGCTGATTCTGTTTTTTTTTTCTGGACAACGTATAAAAAAATTACATTCACAATAATATGTACACGCTTCTTTGGAAGCAACCATTTTTTTTTTTTACGGACACTAGGAAAGTCCCCAATTTTTACGTTGCCTATCTTTACGTTTTGTCCAGGAATTTATAAAATTGCATAGAACTATGGGTCATCTGACACCGCCAGCCCCCCCCCCCCCCCCCCCAGGAGGTAAATGACACACTCAGCTCTGCTACATCTTTGCATTAGGAATGAGCTCTCTTGGGAACCTTTCACCTCCAGCGCTTATGTGCACATGGACTAGGTGGTCAGCGCACTGGAAAGGTCTTCCCGTTAGGCCTTGGAGGGTCTTGCTAGGGTAAGTGGAGGGTTAAGTGTAGTAGGCGCTTGGCATGCAAGAAGCGTCCGCAGGCAGCCCCACAGAGGGCAGAGAGAGGCAGTTTAGCTCTGATGGATACACACACTTGTCTCTTAATCTCCGGAGCTCCTGATCAATACGCTATTTCCCTTTGTTGCCAGAAAATTCGATCCTTGCCCTGGAATTAGGTTCCCTGGCTTAATCTAAACGGAAACCGGCCCCAGTTAGCTGCAGAGAGGGGAAGAGACGTGAGAGAGGGGGAGAGGATAAAGAGAGATTGAGGTACGGCCGAAGAAAATGGAAAACAGGCACATGACGGTCGGAGACATAAATCCTGAAAAAACAGAAAGAAAAAAAAAACAAACTAAAACATGGAGGAATATAATAGAGGGGACACCAGTACTAGAGGGGGACATAATTATAAGGAACGCATTATCTCTAATGGCCTGTTCAACTACCAAAAGACACATAAAGTTGAGTGAAACTTGGATTGGCAAACAGCGAAAGTTGCGTATGGATGTAGCAGAGCTGAGTTTGCCTATGTAGCAAAGATGATTGAAAAAAATAATAATAATAGCAGAGCTGAGTGTGTGATAGTAGCAGAGTGGAGAAGCAAAGATGATTTAAAAAAAAAAATATTTTTTTTTTTTATAGCAGAGCTGAGTATGAGATAGTAGCAGAGCAGAGTTTGTCATTGTAACTAAGTTAAGTTTGTTTGGTTAGGATAAAGCCGGGTTAAACCTGGTAGCAAAGCTGAGTTTGTCGTTTCGCACAGTGTGCGTTTCAGAGTTTTTTACATGGGACTGCAGGTAAAAACCCGCCGCATTAGCTTAACTCAGGGAGTTCTCACGATAGACGGAACAATTAAATAACAAATTCAGCTCGGAATGAACTGCGACTGTGAGACTGGAAACTAGAATTGAAGACACAGCAGGGAATGAAAACTCCAGGGAGCAGCGAGGAAAGACTCCAAGTGCTCAGCTTAAGTTATTCAGCCAAGAGGAGGAAGATGGCAAGGAACTTCACACCAGAGATTTTCCCTCCAAAGTCTGAAAAGTTGCAGATACAGTGCATATGTAGATGTAGCAGAGCTGAATGTGTCCTTACACACAATCCATGGTGTGTTATATGTAGTTTCATGTGGGAATGGTGTGTTGATTATAAAAAAGGGAACCCCCAAGCACATTCAGCTCTGCTACATCTTACAGTAGAGGCAAGTTTCCCATTTGTTGTCTTACCTGACAGATCCTGCACAACACTACTTCCTAGTAAAAAGTGACATGTGCTTACACTACTACAGCACTTCCAGAGTGAGCAGGACAGGACTACACCACTATAGTCCTGTTACCTGTACTAACCTCATGCTGGGATGTAGCAGAGTTCTCTTTTTCTTTATTGTAACTTACACTATTATAGTGCTCACTTATCCTCCACATCTCCAACTTGTATCAGTCCTTCACTCACAGCTCAGCCCCTGTGCACCAGTCTCCTAACCCAGTCCACAAGACATCAACAAGCAAAGTCAAGTTCCCCTCCAACAGTCTTGAAGTACTCACGTTTTCCTTGGCATCCAATCTCCTTTGCACTTGAGCTCAGTTGCCTTCTTGAAGACTTCAGTAAAATAATGAAACCCGTTGAAAATGAATCACAAAAAGTGAGAGGTCATAATCTGAGTCTCCTTCAAGTAACTCTTCCTCCAAGCCAGGAGCCTCAAGAGAGAGAGAGAGAGAGGGGGACAAGGAACCCAGTGGTGGCAGAGGAAAAGGGGGTTGGGAGAAGTGGCTCAAAGTATTTAGGAAGGAAAGAAGTGAGGAAGAAGAGGTGGGAGAAGAAGGAGAGGAAGAAGGAGAAGAACAGGAAGAAGAAGAAGAAGGATAAGAAGAAGAGGAAGAAGGAAAAGGAGGAGAAGGGGAAGAAAAAAGAAGAAGAAGAAGAAGAGGAGGAAGAAAAAGAAGGAGAAGAAGAAGAAAGAAAAAGAAGATGAGGAAGAAGGAAAAGGAGGAGAAGGGGCAGAAGAAGAAGAGGAGGAGGAAGAAGAAGTAATGTGCAAGGAAGGAAAAAGTAGGGTGCAAGATTAGAAGAAGATGAAGCTGAGAAGCAGGAGAAGTAGAAGAAGCTGCAAGAGTAAGGTGCAGAAAAAGAAGAAAGAACACAAGAAGAAGGAAATAAAAGCCAGGAAGAAATGTAGAAGAAGAACTTAGAAGATGACAGAAAAGGAAGGAGAGATCCCAGATAATAATGATGAAGGAGAGGAGGGGAGTCTGAATGGATGGGAAGAAGAAGAGGAGGAGAGAGGAAATGTGTGTGTGCGCTCTGCAGTGTCAGGCTAAACTCCCTTCCTGCGCACTCCTGCCTTCAGCTGCAGCAGAAAATATATGTACAGCCAGCCAGTGTCTGGGATCGATACAATATAATTTTCCCCAAACTCGGAAAATAAAGTTCATAGATGATCAAATTTGAAAACAGATGTCGAATCGCGATTCTAAATAGGATTCGATCCCTCTCAATGCACTGTAGATAATATTTGGCCTGCCACTTGATGAGAATGAGTGATTTCATTTACACAGGGTTGTTAGGGAGTGGAGATAAAAAAAAAAAAAAAAAACTTGTTTTGCTGAAAATGGCTTTTTTTTTTTTTACCCCCCCCCCCCCCCAACACCACCACCACCTTTTTTTTTCTTCTTCCCCTCCCCCTCCTCCTCTTTTTCCTCTTTCCTATATTTGGTTTGTAGTGTGTGTGTTTGTATATTTTGAGAGAGACCCCTAAAGTGAGATGGATGAATGTCACCCCCTGGGCTCAGTGGAGGGGAGAGAGAGGGGGGACAGATGCCACCAATAAAAAAAGCGACCAAATAAATGAGAATTGCACTAGCAGGACCCCTCTCCCTGCATTCCCTGCCCGCAATAACAATTACTTATCGACCGCTTCTCCCTCCAGAGGTGGGGACTGGAGGCAGCCAAAAAGCACCCAAGGTATTTCTCCTGCAGCCTCTGCTACCGGCTCCTTATTTATTTATTAAAGCTGGGACTGCATGGGATGAAGGAGGAGGAGGAGGAGGAGGGGGCAGACCTGAGGGGGGAACACGCACTGGGAAGATGCTCCGTCTCTGGGACACAGATTCATCATTACAAAGTGCTTTCAAGTGCGTAAAGTAAATTCTCTGGAGCTAAGTGTGTGCGTGCCGCTCTGAGGACGAGCAAAGTTAACTGCAAACTTTACCAAGTGACTAAGGCTCCGGCACAGAGAGCGCCCCCCAGACACAAACTTCACTGTAACTCCGGAGAAAATCCCTTCTTCATCCTCAGCCCTCTTAATTCTTTGCTTTAACCCCCCCCCTGTACCCCAATTCTTTCTCCTCCTCTTGACTCTTCCTCTTCCTTGTCTATTCTTCTCCCATTCTTCTGCCTCCCATCTGTGCCCACTATTGCCTCCTCTCCTTATTTCGTCTCTCTCTCCACTTTCTATGACAATTCGACGTATGCCCCTATGGTAAAATGTTCCACCCTTGTATTCCAGTCCTCCAGTCCCCCATCTCTGCCCCCCTTCTCTGCCCCTTATCTCCCCATCTCTGCCCCCCTTCTCTGCCCCTTATCTCCCCATCTCTGCCCCCTTATCTCCCCCTTCTCTGCCCCTTATCTCCCCATCTCTGCCCCCTTATCTCCCCCTTCTCTGCCCCTTATCTCCCCATCTCTGCCCCCTTATCTCCCCATCTCTGCCCCTTATCTCCACATCTCTGCCCCCTTGTCTCCCCATCTCTGCCCCCTTATCTCCCCATCTCTGCCCCCCTTGTCTCCCCATCTCTGCCCCCTTATCTCCCCATCTCTGCCCCTTATCTCCACATCTCTGCTCCCCTTATCTCCCCATCTCTGCCCCCTTATCTCCCCATCTCTGCCCCCCTTGTCTCCCCATCTCTGCCCCCTTGTCTCCCCATCTCTGCCCCCCTTGTCTCCCCATCTCTGCCCCCTTATCTCCCCATCTCTGCCCCCTTATCTCCCCATCTCTGCTCCCCTTATCTCCCCATCTCTGCTCCCCTTATCTCCCCATCTCTGCCCCCTTGTCTCCCAATCTCTGCCCCCCTTGTCTCCCCATCTCTGCCCCCCTTGTCTCCCCATCTCTGCCCCCCTTGTCTCCCCATCTCTGCCCCCTTGTCACCCCATCTCTGCCCCCTTATCTCCCCATCTCTACCCCTTGTCTCCCCATCTCTACCCCCTTGTCACCCCATCTCTGCCCCCTTGTCTCCCCATCTCTGCCCCCTTGTCTCCCCATCTCTGCCCCCTTGTCTCCCCATCTCTGCCCCCCTTGTCTCCCCATCTCTGCCCCCCTTCTCTGCCCCTTTTCTCCCCATCTCTGCCCCCTTGTCTCCCCATCTCTGCCCCTTATCTCCCCTTCTCTGCCCCTTTTCTCCCCATCTCTGCCCCCTTGTCTCCCCATCTCTGCCCCTTATCTCCCCATCTCTGCCCCCCTTGTCTCCCCATCTCTGCCCCCCTTGTCTCCCCTTCTCTGCCCCCTTGTTTCCCCATCTCTGCCCCCTTGTCTCCCCTTCTCTGCCCCCCTTGTCTCCCCATCTCTGCCCCCTTATCTCCCCATCTCTGCCCCTTGTCTCCCCATCTCTGCCCCCTTGTCTCCCCATCTCTGCCCCCTTATCTCCCCATCTCTGCCCCTTGTCTCCCCATCTCTGCCCCCTTGTCACCCCATCTCTGCCCCCTTGTCTCCCCATCTCTGCCCCCTTGTCTCCCCATCTCTGCCCCCTTGTCTCCCCATCTCTGCCCCCCTTCTCTGCCCCTTGTCTCCCCATCTCTGCCCCCTTGTCTCCCCATCTCTGCCCCTTTTATCCCCATCTCTGCCCCCCTTGTCTCCCCATCTCTGTTCCCTTGTCTTCCCATCTCTGCCCCCTTGTCTCCCCTTCTCTGCCCCCTTGTCTCCCCTTCTCTGCCCCCCTTGTCTCCCCATCTCTGCCCCCTTGTTTCCCCATCTCTGCCCCCTTGTCACCCCATCTCTGCCCCCTTGTCTCCCCATCTCTGCCCCCTTGTCTCCCCATCTCTGCCCCCTTGTCTCCCCATCTCTGCCCGCCTTGTCTCCCCATCTCTGCCCCCTTATCTCCCCATCTCTGCCCCTTATCTCCCCATCTCTGCCCCCCCTTGTCTCCCCATCTCTGCCCCTTATCTCCCCATCTCTGCCCCCCTTGTCTCCCCATCTCTGCCCCCCTTGTCTCCCCATCTCTGCCCCCTTGTCTCCCCATCTCTGCCCCTTGTCTCCCCATCTCTGCTCCCTTGTCTCCCCATCTCTGCCCCCCTTGTCTTCCCATCTCTGCCCCCTTGTCTCCCCTTCTCTGCCCCCCTTGTCTCCCCATCTCTGCCCCCTTGTTTCCCCATCTCTGCCCCCTTGTCTCCCCATCTCTGCTCCTTTGTTTTCCCATCTCTGCCCCCTTATCTCCCCATCTCTGCCCCCCTTCTCTGCCCCTTGTCTCCCCATCTCTGCCCCCCTTCTCTGCCCCTTGTCTCCCCATCTCTGCCCCCCTTGTCACCCCATCTCTGCCCCCTTATCTCCCCCTTCTCTGCCCCTTATCTCCCCATCTCTGCCCCCTTATCTCCCCATCTCTGCCCCTTATCTCCACATCTCTGCCCCCTTGTCTCCCCATCTCTGCCCCCTTATCTCCCCATCTCTGCCCCCCTTGTCTCCCCATCTCTGCCCCCTTATCTCCCCATCTCTGCCCCTTATCTCCACATCTCTGCTCCCCTTATCTCCCCATCTCTGCCCCCTTATCTCCCCATCTCTGCCCCCCTTGTCTCCCCATCTCTGCCCCCTTGTCTCCCCATCTCTGCCCCCCTTGTCTCCCCATCTCTGCCCCCTTATCTCCCCATCTCTGCCCCCTTATCTCCCCATCTCTGCTCCCCTTATCTCCCCATCTCTGCTCCCCTTATCTCCCCATCTCTGCCCCCTTGTCTCCCAATCTCTGCCCCCCTTGTCTCCCCATCTCTGCCCCCCTTGTCTCCCCATCTCTGCCCCCCTTGTCTCCCCATCTCTGCCCCCTTGTCACCCCATCTCTGCCCCCTTATCTCCCCATCTCTACCCCTTGTCTCCCCATCTCTACCCCCTTGTCACCCCATCTCTGCCCCCTTGTCTCCCCATCTCTGCCCCCTTGTCTCCCCATCTCTGCCCCCTTGTCTCCCCATCTCTGCCCCCCTTGTCTCCCCCTCTCTGCCCCCCTTCTCTGCCCCTTTTCTCCCCATCTCTGCCCCCTTGTCTCCCCATCTCTGCCCCTTATCTCCCCTTCTCTGCCCCTTTTCTCCCCATCTCTGCCCCCTTGTCTCCCCATCTCTGCCCCTTATCTCCCCATCTCTGCCCCCCTTGTCTCCCCATCTCTGCCCCCCTTGTCTCCCCTTCTCTGCCCCCTTGTTTCCCCATCTCTGCCCCCTTGTCTCCCCTTCTCTGCCCCCCTTGTCTCCCCATCTCTGCCCCCTTATCTCCCCATCTCTGCCCCTTGTCTCCCCATCTCTGCCCCCTTGTCTCCCCATCTCTGCCCCCTTATCTCCCCATCTCTGCCCCTTGTCTCCCCATCTCTGCCCCCTTGTCTCCCCATCTCTGCCCCCTTGTCTCCCCATCTCTGCCCCCTTGTCTCCCCATCTCTGCCCCCTTGTCTCCCCATCTCTGCCCCCCTTCTCTGCCCCTTGTCTCCCCATCTCTGCCCCCTTGTCTCCCCATCTCTGCCCCTTTTATCCCCATCTCTGCCCCCCTTGTCTCCCCATCTCTGTTCCCTTGTCTTCCCATCTCTGCCCCCTTGTCTCCCCTTCTCTGCCCCCTTGTCTCCCCTTCTCTGCCCCCCTTGTCTCCCCATCTCTGCCCCCTTGTTTCCCCATCTCTGCCCCCTTGTCACCCCATCTCTGCCCCCTTGTCTCCCCATCTCTGCCCCCTTGTCTCCCCATCTCTGCCCCCTTGTCTCCCCATCTCTGCCCGCCTTGTCTCCCCATCTCTGCCCCCTTATCTCCCCATCTCTGCCCCTTATCTCCCCATCTCTGCCCCCCCTTGTCTCCCCATCTCTGCCCCTTATCTCCCCATCTCTGCCCCCCTTGTCTCCCCATCTCTGCCCCCCTTGTCTCCCCATCTCTGCCCCCTTGTCTCCCCATCTCTGCCCCTTGTCTCCCCATCTCTGCTCCCTTGTCTCCCCATCTCTGCCCCCCTTGTCTCCCCATCTCTGCCCCCTTGTCTCCCCTTCTCTGCCCCCCTTGTCTCCCCATCTCTGCCCCCTTGTTTCCCCATCTCTGCCCCCTTGTCTCCCCATCTCTGCTCCTTTGTTTTCCCATCTCTGCCCCCTTATCTCCCCATCTCTGCCCCCCTTCTCTGCCCCTTGTCTCCCCATCTCTGCCCCCCTTCTCTGCCCCTTGTCTCCCCATCTCTGCCCCCCTTGTCACCCCATCTCTGCCCCCCTTATCTCCCCATCTCTGCCCCCATGTACTGTGACCCCCCAGTTCTCCCCCTGCCCCCGTTTCCCCTATACAGCTGCCTGGCCGCTTCAGCACCGCGGAGAGCTCCAGCCTGTCAGCCCCGTTCACACACAGAGGCCGGGCCGCCCTGTACACTGAATTATTGACTCATTATCGCACTATTAATTTCCTCTCTAATTGCTCCTCCACCTCTCGGATTGAGGTCCTGCTGCAGCCGGGGATATCACAGCTCCCTGGACTCCCTCAGTGGCCCATAGGCTGCAATGGGAGATAGTGTGACAATCAATTACAAATGTCGCAATAATAATAGTAAACAATAAATGTCGCAGACAGAGTGATGCTAATATGTCGCACAGTACAGGTGTAGCCTATTCAGGGGCAGCTGGGGCTTCCATGGACTTTTGGGGGTATTAGATACAAGTGATTCGGAAACACTACAACTCCCAATCTGATTCTAATGGGAGTTGTAGTTCTGCAAGAGCTGGAGAGCTACAGGTTGGGGGACAGTGATCTGCAATAGGGAGATGAGAGGACCCCGATAGTAGTGTATGGGGGTAACAGCACATTTTGGGGTGCAGGATTGTGATGATATTTAAAGGGATTTAATGGAATGGAGCCGCAGCTGATCAGGTCATTTATAGGAATCAGGGGGGCGGGGGGGGGGGGGCTGTGTTTCCCCATTACTGGGCAGAAGATGGCCTATTGGGTTGTATTGGTATTTGGAGAAATATAGAAATGGGGGAGGGGGGCCTGATTTATACCCCAATAATGCTAAAGGTGGTGAGGGTGGGAGGGCACAGTCATGGGGGGGGGGGGGACTATACAGGGGGGCACCAGGGGGGACACTAACATGGGAGGGGAAACTATACAGGGGGGGCACCAGGGGGGAAACTAACATGGCAGGGGGGATGTACCCCGGGCAGCTGGGTGGGCGCAGCCATGGGAAAGAAGTGGGGACTGTCCTTGTGTTGAGGGGCTCCAGGGACAACCCTAAAATCTGGGGGCTATGTGTATATGTGTATCCCAATAATGATATCGGGTGACATCTGGGGGGTATATATGTGTGTACCCCTATACTAAGGTCAGGAGGGCAGGAGCAGCATTAGCAGCAGTGGCAGAAGGGAAGCTATACATACCCTAATATTATTACAGAGTGGGGGGCACGGGAGGGGGAGGGGGACCAGGACAGGTCGGGGGGCATATGTTACTATAATGATGCAGGGTGCAGGGGCAATATGAACAGGTGGGCACAGTCACTGGAGGGAAGATGTAACAAGCCTTATACTGGGGGATGGGGCAATATTAGCGGCATTTGGGGGCATCAGTACGAGTGGTGTACCCCCATAATAATGAGGTGGCAGGAAGGAAGATGTGACAACCCCCCCCCCTGATGCAAGGGGGGGGCACCAGGACAGGTCGGGGGTACACGTGCACCCTTGTCTATACTGCACCCCCATAATGCTGGCGGGTAAGGGGGCACCAGGACAAGCCCTGGCAGCTGAGACATTTGGGGGGTCCCAGGGGAGCGTACCCCTATAATGCTGGCGGCTAAGGGGGCGCAGGAGGCTGCGTGGGCACAGTGACAGGAGGGAAGAGGGGACTCTTCTTATACTGATACAGGGTGAGAGGGGCATCAGGGGTAACACCTGACATTTAGGGGTCCCCAGGGCAGAGAGGGGATGTAGCTTCCCCCCTATAAAGCAGTGAGGTGAGGGGGCACAGGGACAGGAGGGAAGAAGTGACTATCCGTATACTGATACAGGGTGAGAGGGCATCAGGGGTAACACCTGACATTTGGGGGTCCCCAGGGCAGGTAGGGGATGCAGGTGCCCTCCTATAATGCAGTGGGGTGAGGGGGCACGGGCAGCTGAGGGCATGGGGGCAGGAGGGAAGAAGTGACTATCCTTACACTGATACAGGCTGAGGGGGCATCAGGGGTAACACCTGATATTTGGGGGTCCCCAGGGCAGATGGGGGATGTAGCTGCCCCCTATAATGCTGTGAGGTGAGGGGGCACAGGCAGCTGGGTGGGCACGGGGGCAGGAGGGAAGAGGGGACTATCCTTACACTGATACAGGCTGAGGGGGCATCAGGGGTAACACCTGAGATTTGGGGGTCCCCAGGGCAGGTGGGGGATGCAGGTGCCCCCCTATAATGCAGTGGGGTGAGGGGGCACAGGAGCAGCACACGGATGGGAGGGGGATGTGTCTGTTTTTGTGTCTGTCTGCACTCTTGGAATTATGAAAAATACCAGCATCGACATTGGACTTCAGCTTCGATTAAGGGAGATGGGACATGACAAGACGCGATCAATACCCAGGCCGGCCTATAAAGTGTCAAGTAATGAATCAATTTCGACTAAATTTTCCATTTTTCAGAAGCCGTTCGGAGAGAGAAGAATATCCTCTTTTGTAAAGATATTATTATCGATTTCGGCGGCAATTTGACATCAGGGGTAGTTAATTCCACTCAGAATAAAATTGAAAACACTTGAGAGAGGAGAGAGAGGGAGAGGAGCTGGGAAGACAAAGGGATGGAGGGGGTGGGGGCCAGGGATCCAGGGAGATGGATAGATAGGGTGAGACAAAGAGGAGATAAAGGGGAGAGAAGAGGGAGAAGTGATATCAGAGACACCAGACCCAGCACACACACACATATATATATATAATATAAACCTAGCTCCCATAGACATAGATAGGTTCCACCACCTGGAACTTGGAATTGCAACTTTTACCCACTTGGGTGGAAGCCCCAGTAAGAGTGAATGGCAAAAGCTATGGTCCAAATAAAGATCCACTGCTATGTGATGGCTCCAGGATGCCCAGAGTGTATGGGCAGTCATATTAAAGGGGTTATCCATACAAAAACATGGCCACTTTTCCCCCTACTGTTGTCTCCAGATCAGGTGTGGTTTGCAATTAAGCTCCATTTACTTCAATAGAACTGAGTTCCAAACCCCACCCAGTCTGGAGACTAGAGAGAGGGGAAAAGTAGCCATGTTTTTGTATGGATAACCCCTTTAATTCCTGTAGATTGGGAACTCATTGGAGGGAATTGATCATTGATAACATTTTTGCACACAATCCATTTTGCCTAAAATGAAAGTTTTTGCAACTTTTTTTTTCTTTTTTTTGCCCCCCAAAAGTCACAATTTTTGAGTGATAAGCTTCCTCCATTGTCTTCCTTTAGGTGGGATCAAGATTAAAGGGGTTTTCCAGAGGGGCATCATTCACAATTTCCATGATGTTGTCCGTGATCACGGACAATATTAGAGCCCATTGCTTTCTATAGAGTTATTCAAACGTTCATTATTTATTTATTTTTTTAATGGATCCGCAATCCGTTCCGTGAAAAAATAGGACAGGTCATAATTCGGATGAGATGACGGCGCAGATTCCCCCATAGAAGTCTATGAGAGCCGTGTGTTTCAGGGACATCCGTGCAATCTGTGAGAAACACGGATGTGATGCACTCAGTGTAATTTAAAAAGCTTTAAATAAATCTGTGAAAAACACAGAAATGGATGAAAAACTGAGGCAATCGCAAATGGTTTTTCACGGATCACGGAGATAGATTGCGGACTTCATCCACGGACCTTGAAAATAACTGAACGTGTGAATAAGGCCTTAGAAAGATATGGCTGCTTTCTTCCGGAGACAGCACCACTCTTGCCTCCAGTTTGGGTGCAGGTTTTGTAATGCTGCGTTTACACGGAACGATTATCGTGCAAATTTGCACGATAACGATCGAATTCGAACGATAATCGTACGTGTAAACGCAGCGAACGTCGAGCGAAAAATTGATCTTTGAACATGTTCTTAAATCATTGTTCGTCGTTCGCAAAAAAATTGCCGATTTTTCCGTGTAAACAGTCGTTCACCAATTTTACCTATGTGCGAGATAGGCTTAAGTGATCGCAAAACAAATTTTCCATATGATATATCGTTCCGTCTAAATGCTGATCGTTATTAAAAAAAAAACGTTAATAGTACGATCGGGCAAATTATCGTTCCGTGTAAACGCAGCATAACTTTGTTCCATTGAAGGGAATGGAGCTTAATTGCAAATCTCACCTGAACTGGAGACAGGAGTCTATGGAAGAAAGTGGCCATGTTTTTCTAACGCTGGATAACCCCTTTAAGATCTGGGCACTAGGGTCTTTCTTATAACCTCTCTAGCTATGGTACTTTAAGGGCTTGTTCACATACATCTGGGGTTCTGGTGAAGTTTCTCCTCTGGTGTGTTAGAATATTGCAAGAGGAAAATAAATGCCATAACTAATCCCATTGATGTCAACAGGGTCATTTCTGCCATCCGGTGAGTCAGCTGTAATGATAGACGGGTCCAGTAGCAGAAGATGTCTTTTATAAATTTCCTATCCAAGTCTTTCCATGAGACCAGATGACAACTGATGCATTGCACAGGATAGGGGACGACAAGCTGAACACTGGGGGTCCTAATGCTGGGACTCCCACTCGTTACCAGAATGGAGGAAACCTGTTTCTTGAATAAACGGATGGCACCGCACATGCACGGCCAGGGCTCTAGTTATTCTCTGTGGGGCTACAAAATATTGCCACAGCTAAAAAAAATCCAACATGACCGATCACATTATTGGCAGGCAGAAGTTTGTCAATGGCCATAAGAAATGGTCAGTATTGGACATTTGGTCTAATTTCTAATATATATATATATATATATATATATATATATATATATATATATATATACTGTATATATATATATATATATATATATAGCCATCTCTTCACAATAAGGCAGATTTATCAAACATGGTGTAAAGTGAAACTGGCTCAGTTGCCCCTAGCAACCAATCAGATTCCACCTTTCATCCCTCACAGACTCTTTGGAAAATGAAAGGTGGAATCTGATTGGTTACTAGGGGCGACTGAGCCAGTTTCACTTTACACCATGTCTGATAAATCTCCCCCCTTGTATTTTTCAAGAAAAAGTTGCAGATTACTGCAGAAAAAACAGGTAAATATATAACACTCTACCCACAAGGCCTTCCTAGACCTACACTGGCAAATCTTTCAAAATATATCCTACGCTAGCTATGGCGTTTTCTCACCAGATTTCTCCCATAGACCTCTATAGTTTTTCTTTCACTGTATATTACTACGATACTATGGGGGAGATTTATCAAACATGGTGTAAGGTGAAACTGGCTTAGTTGCCCCTAGCAACCAATCAGATTCCACCTTTCATTCCTCACAGACTCTTTGGAAAATGAAAGGTGGAATCTGATTGGTTGCTAGGGGCAACTAAGACCATCCTACTTTACACCAGTTTGATAAATCTCCCCCTATATTACTACAATACTATGTTACTATAACACTATATTATTATGTCCCTATGGCCACTAAGCTGTCACGTGTAGTAATAACTGCATCACTGCAAGCACTGGTCAGTAGTGCCTGCAGTTAAAGGGATATTTGCAGAGCCTGGAAGGCCGCTCTGCCACCTGGTGCTGCAAATGATGACAGCTCAGGGGCCTAGTGTATTGCAGGAGCAGACCATAGGGGCCCCTAATATGGCTGCCACAGTGGTAGCTGTGGCCCTGGAGATAGTGGCAGTCACGGTGTGATAGGAAGATCTCTCCATGTATAGGGCATTTTGTTAAATTGGAAATATTACCTAGAAACTGTCCAGCCAATGACCAGATTCATCTGATAGATCACACAAAGTTTAGGCTCTAGAACCGAAGTTCTGACCATGGCTATGTTCACACAACGTTGCTTTTATGTAAAGAACAGAAGCTGATTGCAATGGAATCAGCGTCCGTTCTTTACTGCATGGGCGTGCTCACTCTGCTTTATGTTAACACTTGTTTTTTAACGTTAAAATATTGTACCTGCCTATTTTTTAAATAATAGCTGTTCACACAACGTAATGCGCAGCGGCGGCCGCACTTGGCATTGAAGTCAATGGCTAAATGATTTGCGGGCACACTTGACAGTGCCCGCAAATCAGAGTTATTGGCTGCAGGGACGTCCTGAATGCAGCCTGGCGACCTTTGCTATGCGACGAACGCTGTTAAACGTTGTGTGAACATAGCCCAGATCAGATTGTTGCTGAAACTGCAGAATTTTTATGAATCTTAGGCTGGCTTCCCACTACGTTTTTGCAATCTGTTTTTTGCAACAAAAAAAAAGGGATGAAAAATGAATGAAAAAAACGGATGCATACGTGTGTATACGTTTTTCCATTGACTTCCATTATAAAATAAACGGATCAAAACGGATCCGTTTTTTTTGTGTTGGACACAAAAACTTGGTCGACCACGTTTTTGTGCCCGTCAAAAAAAAACGGATCCGTTTTTTTTTTTTATAATGGAGGTCAATGGAAAAACGGATGCACACAGTTGCATCCGGGTTTTTTTTATTAATTTTCATTGAAAAAACAGATTGCAAAAACGTAGTGTGAACACCCAGCCTTACTGACACTTTATACTTATGACACTATATAGGGGGAGATTTATCAAATATGGTGTAAAGTGAAACTGGCTCAGTTGCCCCTAGCAACCAATCAGATTCCACCTTTCATTCCTCACAGACTCTTTGGAAAATAAAAGGTGGAATCTGATTGGTTGCTAGGGGCAACTGAGCCAGTGTCACTTTACACCATGCTTGATAAATCTCCCCCAATGTTACCACTATACTGTGTTACTAGAATGCTATGATACTATGAAAATTATTTTTGGACATCTTTTACAAACAGCGGACGTTATTTTTTTGTTGTTCACGCAATGTTTTTCTTTTTTTCACCGTCCTTTCACCGTCCTTACTATTAAATTCAACGGACTTTTCAATTAAAGACCCAAAGGGCAATCATTCAACCTAAAGTAGAATAATGTACCAACAGCATCCAATCCTCAAAATAACGGACGTCATTGTAAGATTTAAGAACGGACAAGAAAAAAACGTTGCGGGAACGAACATAGTCTTACAATGACATTATATTACTATAATGCCATGTTAATATGATACTGTTCGGCTATGTTCACACAACGTTAAAAAAAAAGAAAAGGCATCTGATTTTGATGTTTAAAAAAACGTCCGATTTTGCCACAATTTAACTGACTGCAATGGCAATGCATTGAAGTCAATGGAAAGACGGACGTCTTTCTTTTTTTACCGTGGACGTCAAAATAATGAACGTGATCATTCTTTTCGGACGTCTTTTGCAAACAGCGGACGTTTTTTATTACTTGTTCACACACAATTTTCCTTTTGTCACCGTTCTTTCTCCGTTTTTACTATTAAATTTAATGGACTTTTTAATAAGCCGCATCCAAAGTCCAATTAGTAACTCAAACTAGTATAATGTACCAACACCAAGGGGAGGCCAGACAGCTAAATAACGTCCGTTACTTTACATTTAAACTAACGGACGTCATTTTAAACGGAGCTGAAAAAACGTTGTGTGAACATAGCCTTACCATGATTATACGTCACAATGACGTTATGTTAATATGATCCTCTGCTTAGTATGATACATGATACAACGACCCGAGCTCCCAGCATCATTGATCCCTAGAGTTCTAATAGTTTACCGTGCAGGGACACTGGGCTCTAATCTGGGGGTAATAGTGCGGTGCCCAATATACCAGCTGAGGATGCCCCATATACAGATGTCAGAGTAATGCAATGTCCTAACAGCTGAGAGATGGGGGCGCTGGAGTCCCTGCTGTTCAGCCAGTGTATTAACCCTTCTGTAACATCTGCTGGTTTAACTGGACCCCGAAGTGTTATTAACCAACTATAAGAAGGTCAGGTGGGCTGATGCTCCCTGCCTCCTCTAATCCCTCTGACACCTTGATCTCTCTGACTCCGCTGACCTGCTTCCCACAACATCCTTTGTTCCTCATTTTTGTTTCAGGCATTGACAAACTATGGATAAGACCCCCAGAGATCACCAATAGACAAGTTATATGATCCCAGGGGGGCAGCATGTAATGACTGGCAAATGGCCTCCAGTAACTTCCCAGTGACTGCTGGCAGCTAACAGTGCAGAACAATGGCAGATTAGGGATCTAAAGTTATTGACTGGACTTATTACATATATACTGCTACATGGAAAAAACAGAGGGCAGAAGAAATAACAGATGAAGATGTGGCCCCCTTCGATGGTTTCTTTTACATGGTTACAGGATTGGAAAAGGTCATTGCTGGGCAAAAAGTAGATGTCCAGCGCCAACAATCAACATGGCATTTAAAGAGGTAGTAGGCGTCTTTTCAATAAATTGGCGCCAGAAAGTACCAGAGATTTGTAATTTAATTCTATTTAAAAAATGTCCAGTCTTATCAGCTTCTTTATGTCCTGCAGGAAGTGGTGTATTCTCTCCAGCCTGACACAGTGCTCTCTGCTGCCACCCCTGTCCATGTTAGGAACTGTCCAGAGCAGGAGCAAATCCCCATAGAAAACCTCTCCTGTTCTGGACAGTTCCTGACATTGACAGAAAGCACTGTGTCAGACTGGAGAGAATACACCACTTCCTGCAGGACATACAGCAGCTGATAAGTATAGGAAGACTAGAGTTTTGTTTTGTTTTTTTGCTGAATTACCCCTTTAACAGACAATGTGTTGCCCAATCCCTGAGTCTGTAGTTCAGCTATAACACCCCAGTATAAGAAGGGGCTCTCCAGCTAGTAGGATGGCATAATATACAGTAAAACCTCTAATAGACCCACCCAAAACTGCATTGAAAACTGGTCTTCTAGGGTGGAGGTCTCCTCAAAGGTGACCAGAATGTACAAATTATCAAAAGAAATGATATCTCAACAAGAAGCTGATCTCCCCAAAGCAACGTCCATTGGAGAGGTTTCCCTGTATTCCAGGTTCCACATGTAGGGTGGTGACAGATACAGTTAAAGGGGTATTCTGATGTTTTCTTCTTTTCCATTTTTTAAAGGGGTTATCCAGGATTAGAAAAACATGGCCGCTTTCTTCCAGAATCAGCACCACTCTTGTCTCCAGTTTGGATGGGGTTTTGCAATTAGGCTCCATTCACTTCAATGGTATTGAGCTGCAAAACCCCTTCTAAACTGGAGACCAGAGTGGTGCTGCTTCTGGAAGAAAGTGGCCATGTTTTTCTAATCCTGGATAACCCCTTTAATAAAGTTATATCATATTATGATATAAAGACATTTTTTACTTTTACATTGAGTAGCAGTGGTAAGGGGAAAGAAGACCCCTCTGCTGCTGCCAATGGCTGTGTCAGGAACTGCAGGGCTGCTCAAGCTCTGGTCAGCATAGTAACATATCACATGTATGAAATGCTAGCAATACTGCACCTGATCTACTGCACCTGATCTGATGTTTATTCCAATGTTAGCATTAGAATAGTTATTATACTTAGAAAAGCAGTATCACTAGCAATGAGGCCATGCTGTGCCATGCCTGCAGCTCTCCGGTCACAGGCTGGGGACTATTCTGACATGCATTATATAGAAACCAGTGGAGGCTCAGTATTGTGATCGCTGCACACAGTAACACCAGTCATCTCTGGACCTGTGCCGGTTGACAGCTTTAGTAATCCTGCAGTTCCTGATACAGCCTCTGGAGGCAGCAGAGGGGTCTGTCACCCCTTACATCTGGTACTCAAATGTTTTGTTTTGTTTTTTTAAATCTATACATTTTCTTGAATAAAGTTATATTACAAAATAAATGCAAAAAAAAAAAAAAAAAATTTGAAGTATGATAGCCAAATACACAACATGTTACATGTGATGTGCCTCCTGAACACCTGATATAAACACATTGGAAACATGGATCCAGGAACAGCGCCATGCTTGGTCACAGGTGGTATTGCAGTTCAGTTCTATTACAATAAATGGGAATGAACTGCAATTCTGCAGTGGCATCAGTGCCACTTAGCTCCGCCCACAGTGACACCGTTGGACCCGTCCCTCTGTGATGTCATCGCACATAGGCCCCCCACGACGTCCATTGGTATGAGCTGACCTAGAGGGGGTGGAGCCTAGACCTTTAGGCCAGCCTGTTCCAATAGTCGTCGAGGAGGTGGGGCCTATGTGCCTATGATGTCATGAAGGGGCGGGGGCAATTGTGGCGCTGTGGGTGGGGCCAAGTGGCGCTACTTAGCACAATCTGCAGTTGATAAAAGATTACTTTTTACTTGAACAGGAAGCATGACGTATAATATAAAATAAGGTCTGAAAACTGCTAAATTTACCTTTTACACCTGTGCATAGAGGTCAGAATGCAAAAGGGGGGGGGGCAGTGTCACTTTAAGCTATTTAAGAGGAAATGGCATGAAGTATGTTAGGGGTGAAGCACCATCAGACGAGCTCTTCTCCCTCCTGTCTGTACATCTCACTCTCTTCAAACCTTCCTATTATGACACTGTCCTCCGTGCTGTAAAACAATAGGAGGAAATTAACTAATGAAGTGCTAAGTGTTGTCTGTGGCCGTGTCAGTGTCGGCCCGCTGACTGATCTGGCAGGTCCTGACTGTAAGTGCGGAGATTCCAATCAATAGAGCAGAGAGGAAAACACTGGTTTGATGTTTTATATCGCCAAATTGACAAGCGAATTCTCTTTCCTAGAATCGCTACATTCCCATCCGACTTTACTCTACGGCACTAGGCAAAAGTCAGAGACCTTCCTCAGGTTTTATTTTTCCAGACAAAATAACCATTTTAGGTGAGTAAGTTATTTTTCAGTATAAGGAGAAAATGTATTTAATAAAAAATGACAACTAAATAGAACATGAAATCTTGTGTACGCCCTACTGCAACTTTAACTCTTACATAGTGCCTGAGACGAGATGCCAAACTGTTTGTGTTCTGCAAAATTCACCGAACCTGAAGACTCAGCATTTGACTCCCGGCAGCTGGAGAAGTTGGATGCCGCCCTAGGGAGTCCAGAAAACATGGATCCAACTTCTTCAACCGTGGCATCTAACTTCTCTAACCGTGGCATTCTACTTCTCTAGCTGCCGGGAGTTAAATTCAGGTTCAGAGAATGTTGCCAAACCTAAACAGTTCAGGTTTTACTTGTGTGCACCCTACTGCAACTTTAACTCTTACATAGTGTTGAGCCAAACTGTTTGCATTTGGTAGCATTTTCCAAACCTGAACATTCTGACTTTGACTGCCGGCAACTGGGGACGTTGGATGGCGCCCTAGAGCGTCCTGTGGACAATTTTATTAAATCTAAAAATTTTATTAAATCTTAAAATTAACCCTGTTGAATCCCCACCCATAATGTAAGATTGTTTGTAATAAGTTTCTATTACATGAATTGGGCCCAAGGTTCAAGAAAAAGGGCCTGGAGAGTGGAAAAAACACCAGACCCATCTGTCCTGGGTGGCAAGACCATGTCATGCAATGAGAGGAGACAATGTTTTCTATATTATGAGGCTTTCTTCCACCTATGTAAGCCATTGACGATACGTGAGGTCATTCTATATAACCAGCTCAATGATGTAGATTACCAGATGGACCCATCTGCCCTGGACCTAACTCCAAGGTTAAAAACAACAACAATTAATGGTTCGAGTAAAGGTGTATATAGCTGTATATATATCGATAGACATTGACACAATTGATATGACTGCATATGGTCCAATTGTTTTGGATCCTTGTAAAGAACTGGGCCATGTATGGGGAAGAAGAGCTTAGTAGATATCAAAGAGAAGAACGTTCAACTATGTCATCTGACTTACTGTAAGAACATAGCGGTGAGGGAATCAGCTCTTGTTAGGTACATTTGTCTCGTCCGTTATACATTGTTTCTATAGTTAATAGCCAGTATATACACATTGATCTGAGCCTCTTCCCAAATTTCACACTTGCCCTTGAAGAAATCCGTCCACCTGATCTTCTCCTCAGCTTCTTCGTTGTATTCGCTTACCACACACTCAATACACAGAACCAATGAGTTTTAATGGAGCATTAAAAGGAGTAATTGAACAAGATCCTGGAACAATTGTAGTCTTCCTCTGTAACAATTACGCAGCTCCCGTGCACTTTTATTAGACCTGGGGAAGAACAGTCATGAAGTTTATGATCTTAACAGTTTACAGATGCATTCCTATAGAAATAAGGTTTAGAAGATGCGCTAAGATGTTTGCTCAGTATAGTGCGTTAGCTTGGCTTTAGTGGTTGCGGAGGTGACTCCACCAGCAGCAGGATCGGCTACAGGTTTTTGCGGGGTCTCGACCAACAGAGCCTCAGCGGGCCCCTCATCCATCCACCATGCACCCATCATCCACACACTATGCGCAATCACTTGAGACATCACTAACATACACAAACATACATCACAGACTGACACTGACTGACTGACACTTAAAATGACTGACAATAACACACAGCACTTACAGCTCAGTCTTCTCCTTCCTCCTCTCTGTGGGACTGCTCTCCACACTGTAAGGTTGAGGTCATGTGATCAGGTCCTTCACCTTTTTCTCTCTCTGTGCAGGTCCTGTTCCATCTCCTGTGTCTTCTGATGTTCAGTCCCTCACCCTGCACTAAAGTGAGCAGGTTGATCATTAGAACATAGGGCCCCTTTCTGGGCCCCTAGAGGAGCTAAGGGCCCCTGCACTTGCCCAGGTAAGCCCCGTGCTGGCGTCTGCCCTGACCAGCAGAATAGTGAGTGCAGCTCTGGGGTATAATACAGGATGTAACTCCGGATCAGTACAGGATAAGTAATGTAATGTATGTACACAGTGACCTCACCAGCAGAATAGTGAGTGCAGCTCTGGAGTATAATGCAGGATCTAACTCAGGATCAGTTATGTACTGAATGTACACAGTGACCCCACCAACAGAATAGTGAGTCCAGCTCTGGAATATAATACAGGATGTAACTAAGGATCAGTACAGGATCAGTAATGTATGTACACAGTGACCCCACCAACAGAATAGTGAGTGCAGCTCTGGAATATAATGTAACTCGGGATCAGTACAGGATAAGTAAGAGGGAGGACTAAAATAGTGGCGCATACTGTGCTTCACCTCCTACCACAACAATGTAACCCCAACTGATCCCACTGTAAAAGCCCTATTTCACGGGCTGTTTAGAGGAGCAAACGAATAGGAGCATCGGCAGCAGACGCTGCTGTATCCTATGGGCTGCCCGGACGATCAGCGATCACCTGGGCAGCTCCCCGCCTCCCCTCCCACACTCACCCGCTCGCTGCTGCCGAGTTGAATAGCGGCGGCAGCGAGCGGGTGAGTGCGGGAGGGGCGGCGGGGAGCTGCCCGGATGATCGCTGATCGTCCGGGCAGCCCATAGGATACAGCAGCGTCTGCTGCCGATGCTCCTATTCAATGGAGCGACGGCAGCAGATTGTAGCTGTATCAGTCTTTTGTTTTTCAACATGTTGAAAAACAAGCGATCGCAACGATCAGCCGACATGGACGATGTCGGCTGATCGTTGCACTCTATTCTACGGGACGATTATCATCCGTAGCGGCCGATATCGGCCGAATACGGACGATAATCGTTCCGTGGAATAGGGCCTTAAGCCAGTAGGTCCATAAGGCATCCATGCTGCACTGTGTTATACCTCTTATGATGGATATGAACAGTGACTTACACTACTGGCAGCAATATTGCCCATAATAAAGGATTTCTTTCTAAACAACAGAAAAGTTGGCGCTGTACGTCAAACTTTCTTATTTCTAAACAAATTTTGTGGCATCAGCAGAAAATACAGGATTGTTACATAAAGTATTAATACATAATGGAGCAATAGGAAACGCCAAAAATTGGGCAGCAAGCAGGACACACACACATATATATATTAAGGCAGAATATAACTCCAGAATATGAGTCAGGCATCTTACATGGGGTCAGGCACTGGGTTTGCCTTTGGTGAGCCAGGAACAATAGATTAATGAATCAGGCGCTGCATGAACAACAACTCCCTATTGTAGACTTATTATCCCAGAAAAGCAGAGAGAGACCCTTTGTCAGCAATCCATTTGTTTTGGGGGTCTTAGTTCTGTATTTCCTGATTGCTCAGTACTACAACTCACAGAAGGCATTGCCTTCCCTTAGCTGTTCATCACTGTCCTCCCACCCTACTACTCCCCTCCCCAAGCACTCCAGCTAGGCCCCTGCCCACTGCTGTTGCAGAACATCTCATTTAACCGAAGACTATTGCACAATCCTTGAGGTTGCGGCATTAGAAGGAAGCACACTGAAATCACGCCTAACTCCCCCTAAATGTCCCCAAAAATTTTTCTTAGGTATCCTCGTGTATGACGGGGAGATGGTGGGGTAGGCTGGCATCTTTTTTGTTACATCAGCAGAGGAGGTGATATACTACATCTACAAATGACTTAATCTATTTTTTGCCTGTTTTCTATATGAAATACGGTGCTATAAATTCTGCCACTAGGTGTCTCACTTACTGGAAAACTGAAGTTGAGGCTCCATCACTAAGGACATCTGGTCTTTATTAACGGCAAAAAAAAGAGAACAAACGCAGGAAGTGATGTCAGGTGTCCCTTTGCTTTGCACAGACTGGCCTGGACTGGCTGATTGGTCAGTGGTCATACACGCCCCTGTACACTGCTGCAGCTAAGCACCAGCTCATAGAGATATGCAGAAGCATATGCAGCACGATGGGGCACTAAATGGGCAGCTAGAGCTCCATGATAAAAATCAAAACTGACTGCATACAGGCAACATTAAAGGAAAAATCTGGGCTCTGACTTTTTATTCCAAAAAACCCAAGGAAGAGGTTGCAGAACATTACTTCCCCATAGCTGATGCCGATATCCTGCAACTCTGGTTACCCAGTCCCGGCCACTTCTGGGTCTTTGTGGGGACCTGGGACATGACGTGTCAGGCTCGAGCAGCCACTCAGCACCCAAGGTGGGAACCCGCTACGGCTGCTGATTGGCTATATGGGCCTGGTCCCCACAAAGACCCAGAAGTTGCCGGTACCGGGGGAGGGAAGCGGAGGACATGGAACGCCAGCACTCGAGTCGGGGAGGTAGGTGCATGTTGTTCTTTTCAGCCAACTCCTCCCTGGCTCTCTTAAAAAAAGTCAGAGCCCGGACTTCTCCTTTAATTATATATTTGCTGTTTTGTTTTTTTAATATTATGACAGGTACATTCCTGGTAGTTCCATTTCCTTTCCTTGATCATGGGTTTGTATATGTGTCGGTATAGTTTCTCCTATTCGCTGTGCCTGTTTGCATATCGCCTTCAGGGGATCTCGTTCTTGTAGTAAAGTTTCTGTTAATGCATGCATCTAGATAATGAAGAGCGAAAAATCCCATGGATGGAAGCCTGGTGCCATCATGTGCCGCGTGAGCTGCTGCGCCTGTCTCTCCATAAATACAGGAGGTGTGAAATACAGTAAAGCAGTTATTATATCATCAAGATCTCACCGAGAAGCCCCGGGAGGGAAGAGTCCGGGAAATGATCAATCAGACAGAAGGAACTCAGCAAAATACTGAAACAATCACCAGTAAATACCAGCTCCCACAATGTGCCATGAAGTCCGTTTATAGTCTAGGATGTCGTTGTTGGTTTGTTTGTTTTTTTATAATAGTGCAACCATTATAGGGCCTATAATCTGGGGCAATATTTTTGGATGTCTGTATAGCCCTCTCCACCGGGACACTGTATGGCACTATATATTTAGTGTATAGTTCTATCTATATTTATGATGCCACTATTTATCTGGGAAATTTATTGTGTTAGTAAATTATTTCTCAGAGCACCATATGACACTATTTATCGGGAATTGTATGCCACTATTTAATGGGAAACAGAATGGAGCTTCTTATTTGAGCACGATATAGCACTATTAATTAGGACAATGCAACATTATTGTTTGGGTACTTTTTGTTGAGGCATTATTTAATGGAGCACTGTTGTTTGGGCCACAGTTTTTCAGAGAATTGCATGGAACTATTTATTGGGGCTTTGTGTAGCAGTATTCATTAGGAAACTGAGCATCAATGGCATCGCTACCAGGGAGGCAGACCACGCAGCTGCTACAGGGCCCATTCGACCCATTCGCCCACCCCAGCGAAGCATGATCTGCCTCACTCTGCCTCTGCATCACTCCCACATTGGTTGAGCCAGGAGAACGATATAATGGGTGGGGGAGTGTACATGATTCATGGGGCTCATAGTTTTTTGCTATGGGGCCCCATGAATCCTAGCTATGCCCCTGCTGAGCACCATATGATACTATTTATTAGGGAACTGTATGGTGCTGTTTATTTTCACACTGTACGACACTTTACAGTATGGTACTGCGTAATGGGGCACTGTATGGTGCTATATAATATGTTACCATTTATTGGGGCATTGTATGGCACTGTTGTTTGAAAAAAGTTTTAAGGGGCCCTCTGTGGTACTATTTATTGAGGAACTGTAATAACTGTATGCCATTATTTATTGGGACACTGTATGGCACTTTATTGGGGCACTAAACTGCACTATTTATTGGGACACTGTATGGCACTGTGGTGTCCCACCACAGGTGTTTTTGTCTGTCCTGTGCACTTGTCCAAAAGCCTTTTCTGTCAGGTTAAAAGTGGTGATGAAGTATTCTAGAATTTCGCCACTAGGTGTCAGTATTTTATATGTCTATGTATTGCACAGCTGAAGTCAGTAATGGGTTAATGTTTATTGTGTTTCTTATTGAGCAATATGAGGTGCTCTATTCTTCTAACCTATGTCTTTCCTTCTTTCTCTTGCACATACTCATCCCCACCACTGATATATTCTGGGGAATCTGTTTGATTTTGTTGAGTTTACAGTGCATACATCTGAGTGTGTTTCTGTGTTTCTGTAACATTCATGGTGATGACCCCCCTCCCAATACTGGTATGTGATAATACACCTGGACTAATTCCACCTTAGAATTGTATTATATACTATTCCGGAATGTATGCTGCTGTTTACCATATGGCGTTGTTTGAGCTGTATATCTGGACACTGTGCACATATGTCCCATTCAAGTGAACAGTCCGGCACTGCTTTACCAGATACAGCCCATAGACAATAGTAGGGCCGTCTCTAGGCAGAAAAGTTAAAAAAAAGTGTAACCCTTGACATCCCCTTAATTTCTATCAGCAAACAACAAACGGCCATTTTTGCTGGGGACCCTTCCCTGACTAGCCTGGTTGTCACCTCTATATTTCCCCATCTATGAGTTCAGCATCTAGAGAAACTTCCATACGACTAGTGCTGTCTGTACTCCTGCCCCCTGCTGTACACGAGCTCCTCTTGTCTCCCCCTATGTGTATGGCGGAGGACGTGCCAGGCAGAGCCGGGTCACATAATGAAATTGTTGAGGAGGTGAGATCCAGACACAGTATTAGATTGCTATTATCTGCCCTTAATAGTTTATCTGCTGACCTACCCTGGGACTGGCGGAGAACCATTTCATTTGCTCGGCACATGTTCCTTTTAAGTGTTTTTGCTTTTAACACAAACCTGTATTTTATTGCATCTGAACCTGTAACAGGAATATTGGGCTCATCAGAATTTCATCTTTTTCTGACCTATTTCCTGTTTTCCTGTAAAAAAAAATTAAATTAAATTAAAAAGGTTGAATTTTGTTCTATATTTTCAGGTATTGTACAGTATTAAACCCAATATAATTCACCATAAATGGGAGTTTCTGAGTTTTATCAGGTAGGAAGGACATTGTTTCACTGTATCATAACATGCGCCTCCAGATTCGTGAATAGAAGAGCCAACTCTAAGTGAGAGGAATAAGAAGGGGGGGGGGGGGGGCTGCTGTCTTTACAAACAAATTCTCTCCCTGTGATTATTAATATAACTGTAAATCAGCTCTAAAGTCTTGGCCACTGGACGTCCCCCTGCGGTCCACTGCCTGCTTTTAGTAGAAATATGTCTATAGTAACAGCTAGATCCGAACAGAATACAGGAATTGGGGTGGGGCTTAGCATGTGCTATGTAAAGGACAGGGTGGAGATCTGCAAACTGGCAGCTAGTCCTCTCTCTAAAAATAATTGACACTGTTCCTGAAAGGTAAATCAAAGCTTTCCTTTCATTCATGACCTTTAAATCCCAGGGCATCTGTCACCAGCACTATGTCTTGGCATAGCAGTGAGGAGTATTGTGAGTTGCACCCTTGCACAAAAATAGCTAATTTTTGTGCAAAATTGTAGTAAATTTGCCACCGAGGGGCAACATGCCCTCTTTTGTGTCTTGCTACTCCCCCAATGGCCAACCACTTGGTGAGTACCACACAGACCTGTCAAAAAGGTGAAATTTTGTGCTTTTTTTCCTTTATCTTCCTGGAGGACCCT
Organism: Dendropsophus ebraccatus; assembly: GCF_027789765.1. Classification (NCBI taxonomy): domain Eukaryota; kingdom Metazoa; phylum Chordata; class Amphibia; order Anura; family Hylidae; genus Dendropsophus; species Dendropsophus ebraccatus. The sequence goes on along the minus strand of NC_091465.1, from coordinate 76,297,117 downwards.
GTCTGCACATGAATCCAATTGATTTTATTGAAAACTTTGTAATTCTTTTCTAATCCTGTAGGGGCGCTCTAGAGCAATTCAACACTTCCTGCCACGGAAAACAGCAATGGGACAAAGTTTGCTGAGGTTATTATAGGAAGACTCTTAACAACTGTCCGAAATTTATTTTATTAGACATAATAGAAAATGTAGTGATATTGGATTTTATTATTTTTTTGGAGAGCTCTTGATAGCGTCCGTTCATAGATCTGTCCGTAATCCTTTCCTCCGGCGCCCACTCTCCAGCTGCCCCCTCTCACCAGTGATAGATATTTATGCAGAAGGAGTTGTGATAAATTTGCTTTGATCAAACCACTTATCAGAGAAGCTGCATGTACAATGTGATTTATATCTGCAGCTAATATTTCTCCATGTAGCCTGGAATAACAGAGAGGGAAATGAGCTGAGGAACAGCAGAGAGAAAATCACTTCTACAAGATATCTTACCAGCCGCTAGTCACTCTGCCTGCTAGGGGTATGTACTGTGGAGGGAGGCTACTTATACTAGCATGATAATGGGGCCCACAAGGAAAAGAAAGTACACCCTCTTTGAATTCTATGGTTTTGTGTCTCAGGACATATTAAAAAATATTTTTTTTTCCCTAGAGGCTCTTAGGGTTATCTGGAGAGCAGAAAAGGTCCCACCTCTTTGGCTCTCCGGCGCTCTACTTCCTCCCTTTAATCATTTCTGCTGCTATTGTGTTTCCCTGAAAATAATACAGTGGCTTATATGACGTTTGGCATCCAAAGATGTGCTAGCTCTTTATTCCAGGGGATTTGAAATGGAGGCTTCCGGCCACCTGGGGGAGCTAAACACAGCACACTCGTACAGCACAGCAGGGACAACATATAGTATGGTGGCAGGCAATGGGATAGCAGCAGACTGTCTGCAGCTCTACAGCTGGTGGTAGGGGACAACAGGGATGGGGGCCAATTGATGCCTTGCCTGCACAATTACAAGTGACGGCCACGGAAAAGAACATTGGGGTTGGCTGCAGGCGATGGTCTTCATGTCCTGCATGCAGATGCTCTGCTATGGATGGTGAAGGTAGGGGACAACGGGGCAGGCTAAAAAGAATCACAGCTGCATTCCCTGGTGTTCTGTTTGGCGGGCATGCTTCCAAACAAAAACTTTGCTAGGTCCTACTTTCAGGGAAGGCCTTATATTTAGTAGTTCAGCAAAACCTCTACCTCTAGGTCTTATTTTTAGGAGATGTCTTATTTTTGGGGAAACAGGGTAACTTCTACAGACAAAAGGGGGCGGAAGCATAATGCAGGCATTGTGGGGTGTTAGGGGTCACCAAACCACGCCCACGAGCAGTGTCCAATAGCTACCCAATGTTGCAAAGACATCTGTAACATTGAGAAGCTATTGTTCATTGCCCACATAATGCTCCTGCCCCCGCTCGTCAGTGGAAGTTATCAGCCGAGAAGGTGAGAGGGAGGATATGGAGCGTCGGAGAGCAGAAGAGGTAGTACCTTTTCTGCTCTCCAGATATCCCTTTAAAATGAGGTAAAATACAACCCCAGATGTGTTATGACTGTACCTGTTGGGACTTTGGCGCGGTCCTCGGTTATTAAGATACGACCAAGACATCGCTTTTGGCCATGAATTTGTATTTTTTCTGTTGTTACTTGCATTTGTCTTAGCCTTGTCTGAACACTGTCCTACTCCTTCTGCCTTGGTTATTGATTCACCTGCCACACCTGCCTTTGCTATGCCGAGTTCCTCCTGGCCCCTTCACGGTTCACCTGTTTTGGTTGGGTGATTGACATTTGGTTTCTCCGTTCACCCTTGCTGTTTCTGTTTCCATGTGGTCCAATCACCTTATGGACTGGGTCCCTGGTCTCCTATAACGTGTATCAGTGCCTGCCATTCCACGCTGGCTATTAAAGGGGTGCTCCAGCATGGGGGCACTTTCTGGGGGGGACCGGGGAGGAGGGGGCTGAAATAAAAGACGTCCACTCACCTCCCCGGTTCCAGCGGCGGGTCACTCATCGCGGCGCTCCGGTCCCCGGCCGCTTCCTGGTGTCTGACGCCGCCCGAGACGCTACGTCTCAGGGCCACTCAGCCACTCAGTGAAGGAGGCGGGATCCGAGCGGGTTTCAAACCGATCCCGCCTCCTTCACTGACTGGCTGAGCGGCCCTGAAACGTAGCGTCTCGACTGGCGTCAGACACCAGGAAGCAGCCGGGGACCGGAGCACCGCGATGAGTGACCCGCCGCTGGAACCGGGGAGGTGAGTGGACGTCTTTTATTTCAGCCACCTCCTCCCCGGTCCCCCCCAAAAAGTGCGCCCACACTGGATAACCCCTTTAAGTCTAGTTTCCCTAGCCTGCTCGGCTGTCCTGTATTTCTTCTGTGCTATTTCCTGGCTTTTCTGGCCCTTGCATCTGCACCCTGACTATCTTGGTTTCCCACCTGTCCAGACCTATTTGGCTTTGTTACTATTCTTTGGATCTCTTTTGTACCTTTGCTGCCTGGTGGTTGTGACCTCGGCCTGTTTGACCTTCTCTATTTGTTTGTCCAGCAGGGGGAAATTGATTACAAGTACTAACTTACCTCTCCCCGTGTCTGCGATGAGTGTTGGGACCGGCCCCGTGACCGCTGCCAGAAGCCATTTTCCCTTAAGTTGTGATGGATTGGCAGTTCAGCCAATCAGTGACTGGAGGGGTGTTCGTCCCAGTCACTGGCTGCGCGGCCAGTCCATCAGCTGGGTCGTGACGTGTCAGCTCTGGAGATCCCGGAGGCCGGTGGTGGTCCCGGGGCCGGTCCCACCACTCACCGCAGTCACTGGGAGAGGTCAGTTAGTACTTGTAATCAATTTCCCCCTGCCGGCTGCAGGATTTTATAATCCGCCTGACTTCTCCTTTAACCAGGAATAAGCTTTACTTAAGATCTTCAGTGCAATACAACTTATGCTTAAAGAACACGGTGCAAATAGTAACAACAATAGGACAGTTCTGTCTCCTAATGGATAACACAGTGAACTTGGGTTCCGATGCTTGAAGTGTTGAGGTAGCAGGTAAAAGGAAAGTGTTGCTTGAGACTAGATAGGTGCAGTGGCTGTCTCAGGGCCTCAGAAGGTTGTGAGTGTAAGTGTGGAAGAAGAAGAATCTCATACTCACTGAGAAATAAGATATAGACCTCCTTATGCCAAACAAGTCCAGGTTTGGTACGACGAGTCCCAAGGTTTCACAACTGGATGAACTTTCCCCAACTCCTGTCTGTAGACTGAAACAGCAACTCTATCTCAGTCTTGTTTTCCCACTCAACACCAACTAGAAAAAGCCAGACCCCACCATCACCACCACCACCACCACCACCACCACCACCAGGAACTAAGCCGGGACCAACCTCCTATTGGTGTGGAAAGTGCTGGAAGAGTGAGGTGTAATGGTCCTTTTACACGGAACGATTTATCGTTCGAATTTGCACGATAACGATCAAATTCGAACGATAATCGTACGTGTAAACGCAGCGAACGATCAAACGACACGCGATAAATCGTTCATTTTGATCTTTCAACATGTTCTCAAATGATCGTTGATCGTTCGCAAAAAAATTCACAGATCGGTCAGTGTAAACAGTCTTTCAACGATTTCACCTATGTGTGAGACAGGCTTAAACGATCGCAAAACGATTGCATAACGATTTTTCCGTGCGATGTATCGTTCCGTATAAACGCTGATCGTTATAAAAAAAACATTGTTCATTCAAAATCGTTAATCGTGCGATCGGGCGAATTATCGCTCCGTGTAAAAGTACCATAAGGGTATATTCACACGGGCGGGCTCGCAGCGAGATTCTCGCTGCGAGCCCGGCAGGTCCTGTCAGTTCCCATAAACTACATACTTGCTGCGGTCTAAACGACCGCAGCGAGTATGTAATTATACCGCGCTTAACCCCTTCTACTCCCGCCGGCTCCCCAGCTGTAAGCAGCATACATTAACTGTCCTCGCTGCACGGGTTCCGGCGTCCTGCTCTCCCGTCCGGCCAATTAGTGTGTTGCCCAGCCGCAGCCACTGATTGGCCGGGCGGGAGAGCAGGACGCCGGAACCCGTGCAGCGAGGACAGGTAATGTATGCTGCTTACAGCTGGGGAGCCGGCGGGAGTAGAAGGGGTTAAGCGCGGTATAATTACATACTCGCTGCGGTCGTTTAGACCGCAGCAAGTATGTAGTTTATGGGAACTGCCAGGACCTGCCGGGCTCGCAGCGAGAATCTCGCTGCGAGCCCGCCCGTGTGAATATACCCTAAGAGTGTGATAGAAGGAGAAGTGAGAGGCACCTGAACCAGTGATTGGTGAACAAAAGAATAGGGAACAAAGTTAACCCTTGACAGTCCTTCAGCTGTGCAGAACTAGAGGGAGAGGGAGACCCCAAGTGGTGATCATCATTCCAGAGTGTGACACCTGACAGAGTTACCTTTTGACAGGTGGAATAACGCTTAGTAGCACACCTGAACTGGGACGCTACAAGTAGTTGCCGATGCTACTAATTAACTGCTCTTGATTAATTGTGACCGCCTCTATAAGGGTGTGTTCTCACAGTCAGGTTTTTAATTGCAATTATTGAAGCCAAAAGCAAAAACAGATTATAAATGGAAGAAAAACTGAGATTAAATTTTCTTCTATTCAAAAATGTTAAGACTTCCAGTACTTATCAGCTGCTGTATGTCCTACAGGAAGTGGTGTATTTTCTCCAGTCTGACAAAGTAGTCTCTGCTGCCACCTCTGTCCATGTCAGGAACTGTGCAAACCAGAGCAGGAGAGGTTTTCTTTGGGGATTTACTGCTGCCCTGGACAGTTCCTGACATGAAAAGAGGTGGCAGCAGAGAGCACTGTGTCAGATTGGAACAAATACACCACTTCCTGCAGGACGTACAGCAGCTGATCAGTATTGGAAGACTAAAGTTCTCAAAAGTATTAAGAGACTTTATTCTAGTCCAACTTCTTAAAGGGGTATGCCCATCTTAACTAACACAGTTAACTTGAAGTAGTTGTCAAGTTAAACCTTTTTGTAAATTTTTATATATTCTTTCAGCGAACCTGCCTCCTTCTCCTGATATGTTGCTCTTTCTCTCCTATTGTTGACAGCTTGTTGTCAAGGTTACCGACCACCACTCTGCAGTGGTCTGGCTGATGGTCTTCTCCCTGCTGACCCTCATCATCCCACATGGGTACCACACTTGACCGTCTTGAAGCTCCTGAGTTCTGCTGTGAGATCTGTGACAGTAACCACTGTCTACCATGTGCTGTTTATTAAAGGGGCACTCCAGTGAAAATCATTTTCTTTTAAACCAACTGGTTTCAGAAAGTTATATAGATTTATAATTTACTTCTATTTAAAAATATCCAGTCTTCCAGTACTTATCAGCTGCTGTATGTCCTGCAGGAAGTGGAGTATTCTTTCCAGTCTGACACAGTGCTCTCTGCTGCCACCCCTGTCCATGTCAGGAACTGTCCAGAGCAGGAGAGGTTTACTATGGGGATTTGCTCTGGACAGTTCCTAACATGGACAGAGGTGGCAGCAGAGAGCACTGTGTCAAACTGGAGAAAACAGCACTTCCTGCAGGACATACAGCAGCTGATAAGTACTGAAAGACTTGAGATTTTTAAAAAGAAGTAAATTACAAATCTATATAACTTTCTGAAACCAGTTGATTTGAAAGAAAAAGATTTTCGCTGGAGTGCCCCAGCAGGGCTCAGGAGCTTCAAGCCGGTCAAGTGTGGTACCCATGTGGGATGATGAGTGTTATGCTGTGGGTCAGCTGGGAGAAGACCACCAGCCAGACCACTGCTTTTAGAGCAGAGTGGTGGTTGGTAACCTTGGCAATGAGCTTTTAAAAATAGGAAAGTAAGAGCAGCAAATCAGGAGAAGGCAGGTTCGCTAAAAGAATGTATAAAAAGATTTTCACCAGAGTGCCGCTTTAGCATTTATAAATCATTTTGGCTGCTCATGGGCGGGGCCTCATCCCCAACCCCTCCCACCAGGATCAGCCAAAGTTTTTTTAAATTCCTTGCTGGGAATAGGATTGTCCAAAGAGGAAATCTCCTTTAAACCTTTACGTATGGACAATCAGTTTACCGATAATTCTATATGTATCGCAGATGGTCGACTGTATAGTGACGGATAAGTGTTGCTTATAGGTAACATCCTTGAAAATAAACCCTGAAAATAGGTGTGAAACTAGTTCTTCATGTAGTACCATGGACATTGAGATTAGCATTAAAGATTAGCATTATTGTCAGCACTTATGCTGCGTTTACACGGAACGATAATTCCCCCGATCGTACGATTAACGATTTCGAATGAACGATTTGTTTTTTATAACGATCAGCGTTTAGACGGAACGATGTATCGTACGGAAAAATCGGTTTGCGATTGTTTAAGCCTATCTCACACATAGAGTAAATCGGTGAACGACTGTTTACACGGAACGATCTGCGAATTTTTTGCGAATGATCAACGACGATTTGAGAACATGTTCAAAGATCAAAATGAACAATTTCTCGCTCGTCCCTTGATCGTTCGCAGCGTTTACACGTACGATTATCGTTCGAATTTGATCGTTATCGTGCAAATTCGCACAATAATCGTTACGTGTAAACGCAGAATTACTGCATTGTCTTTGACCGTGAATTGTGCTCGGAGACTTCTATAGTAGAAGTCAGGTGCAATGCAATAAGCTGCGGAGAGCCGTCCGTTCTTCCTGTCACTAGTTGAATGTCACAGTGCCACCCAGTGTTGTCGCTTAGTACCTGTGCCCACAGCTCAGATGCAGAGAAGCGGATTGTTATGGGTCACAGGTCACCGGAGGACATGAGGTCAGGTCCTGTGTCACAAGTGGAGCAGAGAGGACTCTATTGCGGCAGACACTGCGAGCTGCTCCCCAATCCATCTCACTCTGGCCTCTCCCTGTCTGCTTGGTTTAACCTTTAGCACTCCTATTTATCTTTATTATACCCCCCCTCCCCTCACTGCTTTGTCTCAGACTCTTCTCTATCACTCACATCTGTTTTCTAATTTTTCATATTGATCCTCTCGCTCAGGCCTGCGACCGTCTCATGCTCAGGTGAGGCTGTCACTCCTCGTAAGGTTTGTTAATGCGAGACGCGCCGATACAGGACACAGGGTCTAAGCAATTAAAGGTAGACACCCCTGGCATCAGCTCTTCTATCCATCAGGAGTCAGGGGTAGGTGACATACTGCCCAGGGACCTTGTTCTCTAGAGGTCCCCAAGGACAAGGACCAACCAAAAAGTCTGCCATTACAGGGGATTTCCCAAGATTTAAAGTTTTCCACTATGCAAAGCATTGAGGATAAGTAGCTGATCACCGAGGGTTCGACCAATTGGACCCCCACTTACAAGACCGAAGGTCAGTGAATGCAGCAGTACGTATACTTGGCCATTGTTCTATTAAAGGGGTTGTCCAGCGAAAATCTTTTCAAATCAACTGATATCAGAAAGTTATATAGATTTGTAATTTACTTCTATTAAAAAATCTCAAGTCTTCCCATACTTATTAGCTGCTGTATGTCATGCAGAAAGTACTGGTTTATTTTCAGTCTGACACAGTGCTCTCTGCTGACATCTCTGGCAGAGACAGGTCTCAGTTTTCTATGAATCCCCATAGAAAACCTTTCTGCTCTGGACAGTTCCTGTCTCGGCCAGAGATGTCAGCAGAGAGCAATGTGTCAGACTGAAAATAAAACATTTCCTGCATGACATACAGCAGCTGATAAGTATGGGAAGACTTGAGATTTTTTAATGGAAGTAAATTACAAATCTATACAACTTTCTGACACCAGTTGATTTGAAAGAAAAAGATTTTCACTGGAGAAACCCTTTAACTGTCTTATAGGATTTCTGAATATAGCCAAACATAGCCCCCTAGAGAATGAAAGGAGTCGAGCCTGTGCAGTGCTGCCACCTCTGTCCATGTCAGGAACTGTCCAGAGCAGTAGCAAATCCCCATAGAAAACCTCTCCTGAATAGGACAGAGGTGGCAGCAGGGAGCATTACAACTTGCAGGACATAGAGCAGCTCATAAATACTGGAAGACAGTAGATTTGCAAAAGCAAAAGAAAATCAACGGGTGTCAGAAAGTTATATAGATTTGTAATTTACTTATATTTTTAAAAAAAATCTCCAGTATTCCAGTGCTTATCAGCTGCTGTATGTCCTGCAGGAAGTGTTGTATTTTTTCTAGTCTGAAACAGTGTTCTCTGCTGCCACCTCTGGCCATGTCAGGAACTGTCCAGAGCAGGAGAGGTTTTCTATGGGGATTTGCTGCTGCTCTGGACAGTTCCTGACATGGACAAATGTGGCAGCAGAGAACAGTGTTTCAGACTGAAAAAAAAACCCTTCCTGCAGGACATACAGCAGCTGGTAAGTACTGGAAGACTGGAGATTATTAAATAGAAGTAAATTATAAATCTATATATCTTTCTGAAACCAGTTTATTTGAAAGAAAAAGATTTTCGCCGGAGTACCCCTTTAATTGGGAAATTAAAAAAAAAGGGATGAGCTGAGAACCTGCGCCCTCCAGAGGACACTGACGATACGGCACCTGTTCTCTAGACCTATATGAGATGACTTCTAAATGGTCATTGCGGTTCGAGGAAGATTTTTCTCCTAGATGCATTTTTATTAAATGACCCCTATTACATTTGGCCCGATCTATCTGGAATCACCTTCTGTGAACGGCCTCACTAAAAACAGAAATCCTTTTATAAGTGGATTTTCTGCACCAAATGTCATTTACCATCTGAATGCCTGGCCATGAAAATGGAAGACAACCAAAAACGATATTTTTAACCCATGTGTAAGAGGCTTCTATATAAACAGGGGCGGATTAAGGGCTGTGCGGGCCAGAACAAAAAGCACTAAAAAGATTATCATGATATCATCACATAATAGGATCAAACCCAAACACAAGATGTCCTGAAGAGGCAGAACGATTTGGGCACTGTACTCTATGTGATTTGGCTACTCTATGGCTGTATATAGCACTAGGGCACTGTCTTAAAGGGGTAGTTAAAGGGACATTAAAGGGGTAGTTCACAAAAAAAAATATTTCAAATCATTTTGTTTCAGAAAGTGTCAGATATTTGTAATTTACTTCCATTAAAAAAAAAAAATCTCAAGTCTTCCAATACTTATCAGCTGCTGTATGTCCTGCAGGAAGTGGTAACAAGCAAGAGAGGTTTTATATGGAGTTTGCCTCTGCACATTTGATCTGCTCTGCACAGTTCCTGACATGGACAGAGGTGGCAGCAGAGAGCACTGCGTCAGACTGGAAAGAATACACCACTTCCTGCAGGACTTACAGCAGCTGGTAAGTACTGGAATACTGGATGTTTTAATAGAAGTAAATTACAAATCTTTGGAGCTTTCTGGTACCAGTTGATTAGATTTTTTTGTGGACAACCCCTTTAAGATATGGGTGTGTTTTGCTAGGTACTATGTAACATAGAAGGGGTGCCATTAAGCACTAAATGGACACCACTGGAGATTAAAGAGGTGGGGGAGGGGGGATTAGATATAGGGGGCAGCAATGTATACATACAGCAGCACACAAGGAAGGAGTTACACTAAGCCATGAACTGCTGCTGAGAAGAGAGGGAATCCTTGCTTTACCCTTCAGGAACAGTGTAGACCCTGTGACCAATGCACACAACTTGCAGGTACCTGGTCCTTCTCTGGCTCCAGAACACAGCAGTCTGTGTTCTCTGCTTTCACTTTCTCTGTCAGTCTCTGTCTCCTTGAGGCCTCTGCTGTCTCTTTCTCTCAGTCTCTGCCTCCCTGCTCTCTCATCTATCTCTTTCTCTGTCAGTCTCTGTCTCCCTGTGCTCTCTGCTGTCTCTTCCTGTCAGTCTCCCTGTGCTCTCTGCTGTCTCTTCCTGTCAGTCTCCCTGTGCTCTCTGCTGTCTCTTCCTGTCAGTATCCCTGTGCTCTCTGCTGTCTCTTCCTGTCAGTGTGCTCTCTGCTGTCTCTTCCTGTCAGTCTCTCTGTGCTCTCTGCTGTCTCTTCCTGTCAGTCTCCCTGTGCTCTCTGCTGTCTCTTCCTGTCAGTCTCTCTGTGCTCTCTGCTGTCTCTTCCTGTCAGTCTCCCTGTGCTCTCTGCTGTCTCTTCCTGTCAGTATCCCTGTGCTCTCTGCTGTCTCTTCCTGTCAGTGTGCACTCTGCTGTCTCTTCCTGTCAGTCTCTCTGTGCTCTCTGCTATCTCTTCCTGTCAGTCTCCCTGGGCTCTCTGCTGTCTCTTCCTGTCAGTGTGCACTCTGCTGTCTCTTCCTGTCAGTCTCCTTGTGCTCTCAGCTGTCTCTTCCTGTCAGTCTCCCTGTGCTCTCTGCTGTCTCTTCCTGTCAGTCTCCCTGTGCTCTCTGCTGTCTCTTCCTGTCAGTCTCCCTGTGCTCTCAGCTGTCTCTTTGTCAGTCTCTCTGTGCTCTCTGCTGTCTCTTCCTGTCAGTCTCCCTGTGCTCTCTGCTGTCTCTTCCTGTCAGTCTCCCTGTGCTCTCTACTGTCTCTTCCTGTCAGTGTGCTCTCTGCTGTCTCTTCCTGTCAGTCTCCTTGTGCTCTCAGCTGTCTCTTCCTGTCAGTCTGCCTGGGCTCTCTGCTGTCTTTTTTTCTGTCAGTCTCCCTGGGCTCTCTGCTGTCTCTTCCTGTCAGTGTGCACTCTGCTGTCTCTTCCTGTCAGTCTCCCTGTGCTCTTTGCTGTCTCTTCCTGTCAGTCTCCCTGTGCTCTCTTCTGTCTCTTCCTGTCAGTCTCCCTGTGCTCTCTGCTGTCTCTTCCTGTCAGTCTCTCTGTGCACTCTGCTGTTTCTTCCTGTCAGTCTCCTTGTGCTCTCAGCTGTCTCTTCCTGTCAGTCTCCCTGTGCTCTCTGCTGTCTCTTCCTGTCAGTCTCTCTGTGCTCTCTGCTGTCTCTTCCTGTCAGTCTTTCTGTGCTCTTTGCTGTCTCTTCCTGTCAGTCTCCCTGTGCTCTCTGCTGTCTCTTCCTGTCAGTGTGCTCTCTGCTGTCTCTTCCTGTCAGTCTCCCTGTGCTCTCTGCTGTCTCTTCCTGTCAGTCTCCCTGTGCTCTCTGCTGTCTCTTCCTGTCAGTCTCTCTGTGCTCTCTGCTGTCTCTTCCTGTCAGTCTCTCTGTGCTCTCTGCTGTCTCTTCCTGTCAGTCTCTCTGTGCTCTCTGCTGTCTCTTCCTGTCAGTCTCTCTGTGCTCTCTGCTGTCTCTTCCTGTCAGTCTCCCTGTGCTCTCTGCTGTCTCTTCCTGTCAGTCTCCGTGTGCTCTCTGCTGTCTCTTCCTGTCAGTCAGTCTCCTCTGTCCCCTCTCTCTCTCTCTGAGCGCTCATTCATTCTCTCCTCCTACTCACTCTCTCAGTCTGGAGACATCAGATACATCTCTGTCATGCTTTCTATTATTTCTGTTAGGTAACTAATTAACTCTTATCCTTGTTTATAAAATCAGAATGAATATTGATGGCTGGAAGGAGAGCTGCAGTACCCGAAACGAGCAGCCGGAGATACGGTTATTGGCTGCTTATTACGGTTATTGGTGGATGTGTACGCGGCACTGCTGACTGTAACCGGACGCTGTCACATGTGATGAGCCGGGCCACAGCCGCCTGTCATGTGTGACACATCTCCTGTGTTCCGGGTTTCTTACATAGACACTTATCACTGTGTTTAAGATCTCTGCTTGCTGTCAGTGAATAAGAAAATTTACCTGATCATGCCGCCCTTACTCCAGCAAAAAAAAATAAAAAATAAACTGGTGCCAGAAAGTAATAATGATTTGTAATTTTACTTCTATTTAAAAATCTCAAGTCTTCCAGTACTTATCAATTGCTGTATGTCCTGCAGGAAGTGATGTATTCTCTCCAGTCTGACACAGTGCTCTCTGCTGCCACCTCTGTCCATGTCAGGAACTGTCCAGAGCTGCAGCAAATCCCCATAGAAAACCTCTCCTGCTCTGCACAGTTCCTGACATGGACAGAGGTGGCAGCAGAGAGCACTGTGTCAGACTGGAGAGAATACACCACTTCCTGCAGGATATACAGCAGCTGACAAGTACTGGAAGTCTGGAGATTTTTTACATAGAAGTATATTACAAATCTGTTTAATTTTCTGACAGCAGACGATTTGAGAAAAAAAAGTACGCCGGAGTTTCCCTTTAATTACAATTGAGAAGATATCTTCTTACCTTACAGTATTTTTTTTTTCCCATAGACCACATTGACTTTTCTTACCATTTTTAAGACCTCTGGTTGCTGTCAGTAAATGAAAACATTCCTGAGAATATTTAAAGTGATTGTACCACTTCTCCAGGGGAAATTTTTTATCTTTACATCACCGGGTTGGTCCTGGCGCATAGATCCCGGCGGTATGGTTTTTAAATTGCTCACCGGTGCCGATCCGGGGATATTAAAAAAAAACATTCCTTTCGAGAAGTGGTACAGTACACAGTCAAAAAAACAGTAAATATATACTTAATGCTGCCTTATGTATGCTGCCCATTTAGTGCCCGATGTGCTGCTCACGGTTCTGCATTTCACACTGGTGGGTGGAGCCTTTTTTTATCAGCTCCTCTTCTGCAGCAGTGCACGGCTCCTGGCCAATCAGCTTCCTCATCTGCAGCAGTGCATGGCTCCTGGCCAATCAGCTTCCTCATCTGCAGCAGTGCACGTCTGCCAGCCAATCATCTTCCTCAACTGCAGCATTGCACGGCTCCTGGCCAATCAGCTTCCTCATCTGCAGCAGTGCATGGCTCCTGGTCAATCAGCTTTCTCTTCTGCAGCAGGGCACAGCTCCTGGCCAATCCGCTTCCTCATCAGCAGCAGTGCACGTCTGCCGGCCAATCATCTTCCTCAACTGCAGCATTGCACGGCTCCTGGCCAATCAGCTTCCTCATCTGCAGCAGTGCATGGCTCCTTGTCAATCAGCTTTCTCTTCTGCAGCAGGGCACAGCTCCTGGCCAATCCGCTTCCTCATCTGCAGCAGGGCACGGGTCCTGGCCAATCAGCTTCCTCACCTGCAGCAGTGCACGGCTGATGGCCAATCAGCTTCCTCACCTGCAGCAGTGCACGGCTGATGGCCATTCAGCTTCCTCCTCTGCAGCAGGGACGGGTCCTGGCCAGTCGCCTTCCTCTTCTGCAGAAGTGCACGTCTGCCGGCCAATCAGCTTCCTCAACTGCAGCAATGCACGGCTCCTTGCCTATCAGCTTCCTCATCTGCAGCAGTGCACGGCTCCTGGCCAGTCAGCTTCCTCATCTCCAGCAGTGCACGGCTGCTGGCCAATCAGCTTCCTCATCTGCAGCAGTGCACAGCTCCTGGCCAATCAGCTTCCTCTTCTGCAGCAGTGCATGGCTCCTGGCCAGTCAGCTTCCTCATCTCCAGCAGTGCACGGCTCCTGGCCTATCAGCTTCCTCATCAGCAGCAGTGCACGTCTGCTGGCCAATCAGCTTCCTCTTCTGCAGCAGTGCATGGCTCCTGGCCAATCAGCTTCCTCTTCTGCAGCAGTGCATGGCTCCTGGCCAATCAGCTTCCTCATCTGCAGCAGTGCACGGCTCCTAGCCAATCAGCTTCCTCATCTGCAGGCTGCACGGCTGATGGCCAATTAGCATTCATCTTCACTAGAACAGCTGGCATCACTTCCTGCATTTGGTCTCTATTTTTGCAGACTAAATGTCCTTAGTGACGGAGCCTGGAGTGCAGCTTCTCAGTAAGTGTGACACCTAGTGGCCAGGTGTATAGCGTTGTATTTCATGTAGAAAACGAAAACAGGCTAAAAAATATATGACGTAAAATGCAAAGATGTAGTATACCCCCTCCCCTACTGATTATTTATTGGTAATGACAGTGCCTGTTTAAAACCTTCTATGATTATGCCGCGCTCACAGAGCTGAGGGTTTGTAACAATGGAGAATTGTTAGTTCACCAGCAGGGCACAATCTGGCATTGTCTATAAGCTTCTCCTCCTTTTCGGCTTTATAAATATACAAACATCGTATTCTTTCAGCATAAATGTATAAAACCAAGCGATCCCCATGGGATCTACACACAGCAGCTACCCCCGGGTCTCTCGTGTCATAGACTCCAGGCTGATCTAACACATGGTAACAGTTTCTCAGTTGTGTTGACAGATCTAACTGAAGGAGCGTTCCCATCTTTTCAATTGAATGAAAATATTTCCATTCATTGTATAAATCGGAGCTCCTATGCCGCACACAAGATTGATGCTGTTTCTGTTTGTTTATTTCGGATGGGATTTCCGGTTCTTTCGGTGCAGAAGTAATGTAATCCGCAGCACTATGATTCTTACCTTCAAAAATACCTTTAGTTCAATGAAGTCTATTAGGATTGGCGGGGATCAGTTTGATAACACATGCGGCATAGCTGTCTGATCTCTTTATAACACAAGCCATGACAGTAGTGTGAACGGCGCCTGAATCTATGGGCTATGAGGGTTACGGCAAAACTTTCTGCTCCCAATATAGATGTTCAAACACATGCAAATCCGTGTTACACAAACCCCTGTAATAAGAAATCAAGAATCTCGCTGCACTCTTGAGTATGTGTGTATTGTATTTTACTAAGTCGGGGAGCCTCGCTCTCACTTTGGATCTATATCACGTATGAGACCTAAGGGCTTAAACAGCATGGGGTCCAGAGGTGGAAAGAAAGGTGTAAAGATGTTATATACAGATCAATGACACAAAGCGGAGTGGAACATATGGAGGAGAAGGAACAAAATCTAGTAAGGAAGACAACGCTGAGGTGAAAGAAGCAGAAATAGGTAGGAAGAAGGAAAGGCCGGGGCCAAAAATAAATAACAGATAGGGGAGGAAGAAGAGGCCAGTGCCAAATATAAATAACCGATAGGGGAGGAAGGAGCTGGTGCCCAATATAAATAATAGATAGGGGAGGAAGAAGAGGCCGGTGCCCAATATATATAATAGATAGGAGAAGAAGAAGAGGCCGGTGCCCAATATATATAATAGATAGGAGGGGAAGAAGAGGCCGGTGCCCAATATAAATAACAGATAGGAGGGGAAGAAGAGGCCGGTGCCCAATATATATAATAGATAGGAGGGGAAGAAGAGGCCGGTGCCCAATATAAATAACAGATAGGAGGGGAAGAAGAGGCCGGTGCCCAATATATATAATAGATAGGAGGGGAAGAAGAGGCCGGTGCCCAATATAAATAACAGATAGGAGGGGAAGATAAGGCCAGTGCCCAATATAAATAATAGATAGGAGGGAAAGAAGAAACCGGTGCCCAATATAAATAATAAATAGTAGGGGAAGATAAGGCCAGTGCCCAATATAAATAACAGATAGGAGGGGAAGAAGAGGCCAGGGTAAAATATAAATTACAGATAGGAGGGCAAGAAGAGGCCAGTGCCCAATATAAATAACAGATAGGAGGGGAAGAAGATGCCGGTGCCCAATATAAATAATAGGGGAGGAAGAAGAGGCCGGTGCCCAATATAAATAATAGATAGTGGAGAAAGAAGAGGCCGGTGCCCAATATAAATAATAGATAGGAGAGGAAGAAGAGGCCGGTGCCCAATATAAATAATAGATAGGAGGGGAAGAAGAGGCCGGTGCCCAATATAAATAATAGATAGGAGGGGAAGAAGAGGCCGGTGCCCAATAAAAATAACAGATAGGAGGGGAAGATAAGGCCGGTGCCCAATATAAATAATAGATAGGAGGGGAAGAAGAGGCCGGTGCCCAATATAAATAATAGATAGGAGGGAAAGATAAGGCCAGTGCCCAATATAAATAATAAATAGAAGGGGAAAAAGAGGCCAGTGC
The DNA here is from genome assembly GCF_027789765.1 of Dendropsophus ebraccatus. Taxonomy (NCBI): domain Eukaryota; kingdom Metazoa; phylum Chordata; class Amphibia; order Anura; family Hylidae; genus Dendropsophus; species Dendropsophus ebraccatus. Next base: position 76,281,263 of record NC_091465.1, on the reverse strand, counting down.
CCACTATAAATAACAGATAGGAGGGGAAGAAGAGCCCAGTGCCCAATATAAATAATAACTAGGAGGGAAGAAGAGGCCGGTGCCCAATATAAATAACAGATAGGAGGGCAAGAAGAGGCCAGTGCCCAATATAAATAATAGATAGGGGAGAAAGAAGAGGCCAGTGCCCAATATAAATAATAGATAGAAGGGGAAGAAGAGGCCAGTGCCCACTATAAATAACAGATAGGAGGGGAAGAAGAGCCCAGTGCACAATATAAATAATAACTAGGAGGGGAAGAAGAGGCTGGTGCCCAATATAAATAACAGATAGGAGGGCAAGAAGAGGCCAGTGCCCAATATAAATAATAGATAGGAGGGGAAGAAGAGGCCGGTGCCCAATAAAAATAACAGATAGGAGGGGAAGATAAGGCCGGTGCCCAATATAAATAATAGATAGGAGGGGAAGAAGAGGCGGGTGCCCAATATAAATAATAGATAGGAGGGGAAGAAGAGGCCGGTGCCCAATAAAAATAACAGATAAGAGGGGAAGATAAGGCCGGTGCCCAATATAAATAATAGATAGGGGGGGAAGAAGAGTCCGGTGCCCAATATAAATAATAGATAGGAGGGGAAGAAGAGCCCAGTGCCCAATATAAATAATAACTAGGAGGGGAAGAAGAGGCCGGTGCCCAATATAAATAACAGATAGGAGGGCAAGAAGAGGCCAGTGCCCAATATAAATGATAGATAGGAGGGGAAGAAGATGCTGGTGCCCAATATAAATAATAGGGGAGGAAGAAGAGGCTGGTGCCCAATATAAATAATAGATAGGGGAGAAAGAAGAGGCCGGTGCCCAATATAAATAATAGATAGGAGGGGAAAATAAGGCCGGTGCCCAATATAAATAATAGATAGGAGGGGAAGAAGAGGCCGGTGCCCAATATAAATAATAGATAGGAGGGGAAGAAGAGCCCAGTGCCCAATATTAATAACAGATAGGAGGGGAAGAAGAGCCCAGTGCCCAATATAAATAATAGATAGGAGGGAAGGAGGGACCGGTGCCCAATATAAATAATACATAGTAGGGGAAGATAAGGCCAGTGGCCAATATAAATAATAGATAGGAGCGAAAGATAAGGCCGGTGCCTAATATAAATAATGTGGAGAGGAAGAAGCCGGTGCCAATATAATAAAGGATAGAACAAAAGAAAAAATGGTGAGAAATAAAAACATGTAATGGGAAGAGGATGAAGCCAGTGCCCAATTTAAATATTAGGAAGAGGAAGAAGTCAGTGCCCAATATAAATAACAGGACTAAAAGCTGGTGCTCAATATAATTATTGGGGAGAGAAAGCCGGTGCCCAATATAAATACTGCAAAAAGGAAGAAGATGGTTTCCAATATAAATAACAGATAGGAGAGGAAGAAGCCAGTGCTCAATTTAAATAATGGGAAGAGGAAAAATACGGTGCCCAATATAAATGATAGGGGAGAAGAAGCTGGTGCTTAATACAAATAATGGGGGGAGGAAGGAGACGATGCCTAATATAAATAATGGGGGGGAGGAAGGAGCCGATGCCCAATATAAATAATGGGAGGAGGAAGGAGTAGATGCCCAATATAAATAATTGGGGGGAGGAAGGAGCCGATGCCTAATATAAATAATGGAGGGAGGAAGGAGCCAATGCCCAATATAAATAATGGGAGGAGGTAGGAGCCGATGCCTAATATAAATAATGGGGGGAGGAAGGAGCCGATGCCCAATATAAATAATGGGGGGAGGAAGGAGCCGATGCCTAATATAAATAATGGGGGGAGGAAGGAGCCGATGCCCAATATAAATAATGGGAGGAGGAAGGAGTAGATGCACAATATAAATAATTGGGGGGAGGAAGGAGCCGATGCCTAATATAAATAATGGGGGGAGGAAGGAGCCGATGCCCAATGAAAAATAATTGGGGGAGGAAGGAGCCGATGCCCAATATAAATAATAGGGGGAGGAATGAGGCAATGCCCAATATAAATAATGGGAGGAGGAAGAAGCCAATGACGAATATAAATAATGGGGGGAGGAAGGAGCCGATGCCCAATATAAATAATGGGGGGAGGAAGGAGCTAATGCCCAATATAAATAATGGGAGGAGGAAGGAGCAGATGCCCAATATAAATAATGGGGGGGAGGAAGGAGCCAATGCCCAATATAAATAATGGGAGGAGGAAGGAGCCAATGCCCAATATAAATAATGGGAGGAGGAAGGAGCAGATGCCCAATATAAATAATGGGGGGAGGAAGGAGCCGATGCCCAATATAAATAATGGGAGGAGGAAGGAGCCAATGCCCAATATAAATAATGGGAGGAGGAAGGAGCAGATGCCCAATATAAATAATGGGGGGAGGAAGGAGCCGATGCCCAATATAAATAATGGGAGGAGGAAGGAGCCAATGCCCAATATAAATAATGGGAGGAGGAAGGAGCAGATGCCCAATATAAATAATCGGGGGGAGGAAGGAGCCAATGCCCAATATAAATAATTGGAGGAGGAAGGAGCAGATGACCAATATAAATAATGGGGGGAGGAAGGAGCCAATGCCCAATATAAATAATGGGAGGAGGAAGGAGCAGATGACCAATATAAATAATGGGGGGAGGAAGGAGCCGATGCCCAATGAAAAATAATTGGAGGAGGAAGGAGCCGATGCCCTATATAAATAATGGGAGGAGGAAGGAGCCGATGCCCAATGAAAAATAATTGGAGGAGGAAGGAGCCGATGCCCTATATAAATAATGGGAGGAGGAAGGAGCCGATGCCCAATATAAATAATGGGAGGAGGAAGGAGCCGATGCCCAATATAAATAATGGGAGGAGGAAGAAGCCAATGCCCAATATAAATAATGGGAGGAGGAAGGAGCCGATGCCTATATAGACAAAGGAGGAAGAAGCTGGTACTCAAAATAAGTGACAGATAGAGGAGGAAAAAGTTATTACTCAGTATTAAAAGGAATGTGGGGGAGCCAAAAGTGCCACAGTGCCTCCCCACCGCTGCTCCCCCTTCATTCTAGGTATCAGGGAGCCCCCACAGCTGGACCATCACCAGCCAGTAAGAAATAAGGGAACGAACTTACTGCAATAATTATTTATTAAGGAGTCAAATATTCAGGATTTACTAATAATTATTGAATAGAAAGCCAGGAATGTATGTGTGAACACAGCCTAAGCCCTCCTGTCCTGCTTGCCTATGGATGTGGTGGTGTTAAGGGGGTACTTCGGCAAAAACTTTTTTTTTCTTTTCAAATCAACTGACGTCAGAAAGATTATAATATATATATATATATATATATATATATATATGATTATATATGTATTATATAGATTTGCAATTTACTTCTACTTAAAAATCTCCAGTCTTCGAGTACTTATCAGCTGCTGTATGTCCTGCAGGAAGTCAGGAACTGTCAAGAGCAAAAGAGGTTTTCTATGGGGATTTGCTACTGCTCTGGACAGTTCCTGACATGGACAGAGGTGGCAGCAGAGAGCATCGTGTCAGACTGGAAAAAATACACCACTTCCTGCAAGACATACAGCAGCTGATAAGTACTGGAAGAGTGAAGATTTTTAAAAAGAGGTAATTTATCTATACACTTTTCAAACTCCAGCTGATCTAAAATAAAAAAAAAAAACATTTTGCTGGAGTTTCCCTTGAAGACTCATTTTAATGTCACCTCTATGTAGGCCCCTGGTCGCCACCATTACTATTCAACCCGACTGCCACTGCCATATTTGCTTGTGCACTGGTGCCTCAGACTCCTCTGTCACATGACATAATAGCAGCATTGTAAATGGCACATAATCACAAGAAAAACTATAAATTAGAAGAATACAATGATGATAGATTGTCATGAAGACTCTTATTTGCCTAGAGATGATGGATACAGTTTGTTCCATTGTCTTGTGGTTATGGGCCATGCATCATTCCCTATGATTACTTGTATGCACTGAGGATTCATTTGTCATAGGGTTCTGTAGGACTCACTTAGTATTCACAGCTCTGCTACATCTCTGCAGGAGTGCTAGTCATTTGGACTTGACCATCATGAGATAACTATGGCGGATGATGGGATACCAAAAAAACATGGATGTGGCGACAGATCCGCAATTATAGTGTCAGTCACATGACATGACACCAGTGCCTGACACAAAGCCCCTTACTGGTGCCACTCAATGTACAACAGCAGCAGTTTATAGATACAGGATGGAACCGAAGATCCCCATAATGCAGTAGTGTAGTACAACAGGCTACAATAGAGAAGCAGGGCTGCTGTCAGAGGTCTGTGTGGTCACATGACAATGGGGAAGAAGGTGTGTGTTCAGCATGGACCAATCAGGAAGTGAGAATCACAGAGCTGTGCAGGACAGTAACAGAAACATTTCTATTCAGCAGTGTGAATGGCGAAGGGTAAATGCAGGCACATTATATCAGCAGTGTGTATAGCTGAGTGTAAGTGCAGGCACATTATAGCAGCAGTGTGTATAGCTGAGTGTGAGTGCAGGTAGATTATAGCAGCAATGTCTATAGCTGAGTGCACGTGCAGGAACATTATAGCAGCAGTGTGAATGGCTGAGTGTAAGTGCAGGAAGATTGTATCATCAGTGTGTATAGCTGAGTGTGAGTGCAGGTAGATTATAGCAGCAGTGTGTATAGCTGAGTGCAAGTGCAGGAACATTATAGCAGCAGTGTGAATGGCTGAGTGTAAGTGCAGGCAGATTGTAGCATCAGTGTGTATAGCTGAGTGTGAGTGCAGGTAGATTATAGGAGCAGTGTGTATAGCTGAGTGTTAGTGCAGGCACATTATAGCAGCAGTGTGAATGGCTGAGTGTAAGTGCAGGAAGATTGTATCATCAGTGTGTATAGCTGAGTGTGAGTGCAGGTAGATTATAGCAGCAGTGTGTATAGCTGAGTGCAAGTGCAGGAACATTATAGCAGCAGTGTGAATGGCTGAGTGTAAGTGCAGGCAGATTGTAGCATCAGTGTGTATAGCTGAGTGTGAGTGCAGGTAGATTATAGCAGCAGTGTGTATAGCTGAGTGTAAGTGCAGGCACATTATAGCAGCAGTGTAAATGGGTGAGTGTAAGTGCAGGCAGATTGTAGCATCAGTGTGTATAGCTGAGTGTAAGTGCAGGCACATTATAGCAGCAGTGTGTAAAGTTAAGTGTAAGTACAGGCGCATTATAGCAGCAGTGTGTATAGCGAAGTGTGAGGGCAGGCACATTATAGCAGCAGTGTATATAGCTGAGTTTGAGGGCAGGTAGATTACAGCAGCAGTGTGTATAGCTGAGTGTAAGTGCAGGCACAGTATAGCAGAAGTGTGTATAGTTTAGTGTGAGTGCAGGCACATTATAGCAGGAATTAAGAGGATGGGAAACACAAGGGCTGACAGAGACTGCAAGGAGCATGAAGGATGAATGAGCCAGGCATATGTAGGCACATAAAGGGGGTTACAGCTATTAAAAGATTACCTCCACAGTCCTGTCCCCTGATGCAATCCCCAGCCTGATGTGGATCTGGTATGATTTGGAAGGTGAGGAAGACTTCCTGGGTCAGAGTACAGGGCTGTAGACCACATTATGCAGACCATACCCCTCCTCCACTTACCATCCCACTCAGTACAGGGAGCTCTTAAACCAAAGTGTTGTGACTGCCCTGCCAGTGAGCAGTGACAGACGGTTGGTCACAAGTTAGATGGAACAACGTGACTCCACTGGTGTAGTGGTTGGCCGAGATATAGCCCTGCCCGGTGGTAATTTGTTGTGAAGCCAGTTGGGCACAAAGGTACGCTTGCACCCCTGCTTTTATTTTGAGTGGGCCGGCTCTACCTTTTCCCCTGTGGACAGTAACCTGCCGGGCTATTTGGGGTCCCTTGGGCAATTATCACGGTGGTCTGGAGTGGAGTAGTGACCCACCCGGACTATTAGCAGTGCCACCCACAGAAAGGGGAGATAACCCAAGGAAGCTGTGATTACTGTGTCGGTGCTTGGTGAAGAACCATAGAGTCCCAATAAAATAAATATACTCTTGTTTACTGTGAAGATACTTGATACAGAAAAATACAATATACTTTCATCTTGATAACTTGCTTTATCATTTAGAGTCCAGATCTGTACTGAGACTTGAAAGAGTGATACAGCCGTGCTGGCTGGGTTGCGTGCTGAAAGGTAGAAAAGGATCAGAAGAGTAGAGAGGATGATGTCGAGAGTCCCAACCCAAATAGTCCTGTGCTCTTCCGGAACTTTAGACGTAGAATAAGTGGAATACTTGAAAGTAGAGAGAATACTTGTGCCTGTGTTTTGACTCTTTTGGTCTTTGCACCACCTATTTCCCTACCAGTGTCGGGTAACCCGTCCTAGAGGGTGACACAAGCCCCAGACCTTATTACCTGGGATGAGCAGAGTGGTCAGAGTTCTCTGATTACACTTGCGCTGTGAGATAGAGTGCTTAGGCTTCTAGCAACTTTCCTCTATCCGGATCAGTTCCTTTACTTCTTGTGGAAACTTTCCTGCACCGTGTTCCTCTTGTCCACGACGTTGGTTGAGATGATCCCTGACTTGTCCTCTCTAGTAGTGACTTAACTTGCGTCCATCTATACAAATTAGTACTATTCACATTTTACAGAAACGTATATGGAAACGGAAAGTGATGCAACCACGGCTGCAAATACAGATGAATTTATACAGACCACGGAGTAAAAATAGCGGGAGGTTTTGCGGCCCAGAAAAATCAATGAACGTATGAATGAGGCATAACAATAAACGACTGCAAATCAGAAACTGGAGAGAGTGGAACGGCTGCACATCCCATCTATGGCTGATACTAATGCCGCCAGGCCTATATTAAAAATCAACACCAGAGTGTCTGTATATGAATTGATCAAACCATATTGCCCCGTGTACCACCGCGCAGGTCCTCTGGTCCACACGGGTCCCTACGCTAACTCCACACCGTGTCGGTCAGCGACCGCCAACCCCGCAAAGCGTGCACGTGCAGGGAAGGGAGGCCATGGAACGGCCCTGCAACCCCAATGTCACAGGACCAAACCCAAAAAGCCCCACCAAAACCCAGCCAGCACCACCGGCGGGGAAGGCTGCCCCCAAACGACACAAGTATGGATATGGTATTACACTTACCATTGCTGCTCTCACAGAATGGGGAAGACATAGGGTCCAGACATGTGAGCACAGACATATCCTGCTAATTTTGGTCATGTGGGTCTTATAAAGGAGTGCTAGCTGTTCAGAGAGGGAGAATTGCAAAACACGAACTGGAGAGAGTGGAACGGCTGCACATCCCATCTATGGCTGATACTAATGCCGCCAGGCCTATATTAAAAATCAACACCAGAGTGTCTGTATATGAATTGATCAAACCATATTGCCCCGTGTACCACCGCGCAGGTCCTCTGGTCCACACGGGTCCCTACGCTAACTCCACACCGTGTCGGTCAGCGACCGCCAACCCCGCAAAGCGTGCACGTGCAGGGAAGGGAGGCCATGGAACGGCCCTGCAACCCCAATGTCACAGGACCAAACCCAAAAAGCCCCACCAAAACCCAGCCAGCACCACCGGCGGGGAAGGCTGCCCCCAAACGACACAAGTATGGATATGGTATTACACTTACCATTGCTGCTCTCACAGAATGGGGAAGACATAGGGTCCAGACATGTGAGCACAGACATATCCTGCTAATTTTGGTCATGTGGGTCTTATAAAGGAGTGCTAGCTGTTCAGAGAGGGAGAATTGCAAAACACGAACTGGAGAGAGTGGAACGGCTGCACATCCCATCTATGGCTGATACTAATGCCGCCAGGCCTATATTAAAAATCAACACCAGAGTGTCTGTATATGAATTGATCAAACCATATTGCCCCGTGTACCACCGCGCAGGTCCTCTGGTCCACACGGGTCCCTACGCTAACTCCACACCGTGTCGGTCAGCGACCGCCAACCCCGCAAAGCGTGCACGTGCAGGGAAGGGAGGCCATGGAACGGCCCTGCAACCCCAATGTCACAGGACCAAACCCAAAAAGCCCCACCAAAACCCAGCCAGCCCATCCCTACCAGTGTCGGGTAACCCGTCCTAGAGGGTGACACAAGCCCCAGACCTTATTACCTGGGATGAGCAGAGTGGTCAGAGTTCTCTGATTACACTTGCGCTGTGAGATAGAGTGCTTAGGCTTCTAGCAACTTTCCTCTATCCGGATCAGTTCCTTTACTTCTTGTGGAAACTTTCCTGCACCGTGTTCCTCTTGTCCACGACGTTGGTTGAGATGATCCCTGACTTGTCCTCTCTAGTAGTGACTTAACTTGCGTCCATCTATACAAATTAGTACTATTCACATTTTACAGAAACGTATATGGAAACGGAAAGTGATGCAACCACGGCTGCAAATACAGATGAATTTATACAGACCACGGAGTAAAAATAGCGGGAGGTTTTGCGGCCCAGAAAAATCAATGAACGTATGAATGAGGCATAACAATAAACGACTGCAAATCAGAGCCTGTGGGAACGACCTGAAATCATTCACCATAACACACAGAACGCTAGTGGTTAGTTGCGATCATTTACTCCTTCTGATCCCAGCAAGAGAATGAATGATGGGGGAGGTTTTTCAAACATGGTGTAAAGTGAAACTGGCCCAGTTGCCTCTAGCAACCAATCACATTCCACCTTTCATTTTCCAGAGAGTCTGTGAGGAATGAAAGGTGGAATCTGATTGGTTGCTAGGGGCAACTGAGCCAGTTTCACTTTACACCATGTTTGATAAATCTCCCCCGATGTGTAGATTTAGCAAACAATTAGCGAACGGTTAACAATGATTTTAGGTTCAGCTTAAAAGATGCGACCAACGACACACAAACGATTTTTCGATTGTTGTCTGCATACACACAAAACAATTATTGTATAAATTCGAACAATATAACGATTTTACCCTTACTCCACATTAAAGGAGATGTCCGGCCAACATTTTTATTAAAGTATTGTATTCCCCCCCCAAAAGTTATACAAATCACCAATATACACTTATTACGGGAAATGTACATAAAGAGCTTTTTTCCCTGCACTTACTACAGCATCAAGGCTTCACTTCCTGGGTAACATGGTGATGTCACTTCCTGGATAAAATGGTAATGTCTCTTTCTGGATAAAATGATGATGTCACGACCCGACTCCCAGAGCTGTGCAGGCTGTGGCTGCTGGAGAGGATGATGGCAGGTGGATGCTCAGTGTCCTGTGTCCCTCAGTGTCCTCCTGCCATCATCCTCTCCAGCAGCCACAGCCCGCACAGCTCTGGGAGTCGGGTCGTAACATCACCATGTTATCCAGGAAGTGACATCACCATTTTATCCAGGAAGTGACATCACCATGTTATCCAGGAAGTGAAGCCTTGATGCAGTAGTAAGTGCAGGGAAAAAGCACTTAATGTGCATTTCCCTTAATAAGTGTATATTGCTGATTTGTATAACTTTTGGAGGGCAATACAATACTTTAATAAAAAATTTTGGTGGACTTCTCCTTTAACGCACTTGAGGGATATGCATATCGGTAGGATATTTTTTTTTATAAAGAAGCCTGGCTAGCAACCCTGACCTGAATTTATCGGCTTTCCCGATGAGAATTTGGCGTACATTATCAATTCTGGAGCATATTTTATAGCTCCCTACATTGTGCCATGCCCCCCCCCCCCCCATATTACTTGCAGTTTTCATTCTGCCCACTAGACTTTAAGCCTTCCTTTTCTGTCTGTGATGATAAGGAGAAGGCCCCACCACTAGATAGATAGGACAATAGATGAAGCTCACAGCTAAGTCTCCCCCATCCTGTGAATTGAACTTTTCGAAGGTAACAGAACATGCCCAGAAACCTTTCCCATTCATGTCAATGGGACAGCTCCTATGCATTGTTTCCTATGTCCATGTGGCTTGCTGTAAAGCATATCTCTCAGTGCTGTTTCAAACAGTTTAAACAAGAAGGCTGCCCCCATAACAATGGACAAAAAAAAAAAACAATCTAATTAGAAACCTATTAAATAAAAACAGGTTTAGTACTGTATGTGTCTTAAATCAGCATAAAAAAATTCTAGGTAATACTTTCCCTTTAAGGGCACTCCTCACTGACAAAGTTGATGCCCAGTTCTCATGTATTTTCGGGACGGATACCAGAGCAATAATGAAACCACTTTTTCTTTGCCCTCCTACTACTGGAAGGATCTTTCTCATATTAGTCACTAGAGTCCTTATTTATTTCAGAAACAGCACCACCATAGGCTGGGTCTGGTATTACAGTTCACCCCTATAAAAGTAAACATTGCTATACCAAGCTCGGCCTGTAGACAAAATGGCGCTGCTTACCTTAAAGGGGCCAGATACAGTGTAGTGTAGGGGTTATCAGCTATTATTACAGGAGGCTTAGGGGGATTGCAGGGCATATGGCAGTATTCTGTATAAGCCGCTCCTATGGCCAGGATCCATACTCACATGTTAGGGATGTGTTGTATAAGCAGTTCCTCTATGTGCTATGTTCACCTGAGGTGAAGGCTGACTTTATGGTCTGAATAAACAACATTTCCGAACGAGATAATATGATACGAGAAAGGGCATGAATGCGCACGTGAGTAGGTTGCCAGCTCTTTGGTTTAGTGGCGATGACTGCCATAGTCCCTTCCTGTGACTAGATGACAGATGGCTTTCATGATGCATTTAATCTTCTCTGATTGAACACTTGCTGGTGGCTAAATGAAACTAAGTAACACAGAAGAAGGAGAATACGATACCATGGAGAGCGAGGACTGAGGCCGCGCATATAGATGAGCGAACCACTGCTGATCCACATTCTAAGAGCCCTCATAACACTGGGCCAATAGTATGGACGCCCCCCCCATAAATAACATGTACATGGGTTAAAGTTAGGTGAGGGTCAGGACTTGACTGAGATTTGGGGGAATCGAGCCATTGTAGATTAGGGTAAAACTGCAAACAAAAAGTGTGACGTGACCCTCTTGGGCCCCAAAGTGATATCTGTAAAGGGGGTTTCTGCTGTTATGTGGTACAGGGGTCATAGGGCTCCATCAGACACCAAGATCTGGAAGAGACTACTACCCCTGTGCTCCCTGTAGCTATATATAGTTATGCCCCTGTGCCCCTCTCTGATTTCCTACAAGTTAAGGTCCCCATACACTTTATACTTGTGTCAGCCTAACCTGTCACTTGCAATGGCATAGAGGAGTGTATGGAGGAGTGTATGAAGGTGTGTATGGAAGTGTGTATGGAGGAGTGTATGGAGAAGTGTATGCAGCAGTGTATGAAGGTGTGTATGAAAGTGTGTATGGAAGTGTGTATGGAGGAGTGTATGGAGGAGTGTATGGAGAAGTGTATGAAGGTGTGTATGGAAGTGTGTATGGAAGTGTGTATGGAGGAGTGTATGGAGGAGTGTATGAAGGTGTGTATGGAAGTGTGTATGGAAGTGTGTATGGAGGAGTGTATGGAGAAGTGTATGCAGCAGTGTATGAAGGTGTGTATGAAAGTGTGTATGGAAGTGTGTATGGAGGTGTGTATGGAGCAGTGTATGGAGGTGTGTATGGAGGAGTGTATGATGGAGTGTATGGAGGAGTGTATGGAGGTGTGTATGGAGGAGTGTTTGGAGGAGTGTATGGAGGTGCGTATGGAGGTGTGTATGGAGCAGTGTATGGAGGAGTGTATGAAGGTGTGTATGGAAGTGTGTATGGAGGAGTGTATGAAGGTGTGTATGGAAGTGTGTTTGGAGGAGTGTATATAGGTGTGTATGGAGAAGTGTATGAAGGAGTGTATGGAGGAGTGTATGGAGGAGTGTATGAAGGAGTGTATGGAGCAGTGTATGTAGGAGTGTATGAAGGAGTGTATGGAGCAGTGTATGGAGGAGTGTATGGAGGAGTGTTTGGAGGAGTGTATGGAGCAGTGTATGTAGGAGTGTATGAAGGAGTGTATGGAGCAGTGTATGGAGGAGTGTATGGAGGAGTGTATGGAGCAGTGTATGTAGGAGTGTATGGAGGTGTGTATGTAGGAGTGTATGGAGGTGTGTATGACAGATGATGTCGGTAGAGATAGGAGACCACTTTGTTCTTCCTGACTATGGCTTAGTCCTACCCTCTTCATAGGAAACAAGGTGAGGATAGGAGATATAACTGTCGGCTGAACGATCATTTGATCAAAGTGTATGACCACAGTATTCCAGATGTTGTCTCACCAGAACTCTATACAGCGGGATCACATCGGCATCAGCGGCATCTCCCCCTTCCTACTAGTTATACCTCTAGCTATACAGCCCAGCATACCATTATATATATATATATATATATATATATATATATATATATACAGCCCAGCATACTATTATATATACAGCCCAGCATACCTATATATATATATATATATATATATATATATACAGCCCAGCATACCATTATATATATATATATATATATACAGCCCAGCATACTATCATATATACAGCCCAGCATACCATTATATATATATATATATATATACAGCCCAGCATACTATCATATATACAGCCCAGCATACCATTATATATATACAGCCCAGCATACCATTACATATACAGCCCAGCATACGATTAGTTTTACCTACCGCCTGATTGCACTGGTGACTCATTTTAAGGCTGTCAGAAATCACTACCCCTAAATCCTCCTCTTCTGAAGTCTTTGATAAAACAGAACTGCCAATATGATACTCTGATAGAGGATTCCTCCTCCCCAAGTGCATAATGTTGAACTTTTCATTGTCAAACGTTTTGATCGATTTGGGCCTGAGTGATCAGACCCGTCCAGATCGTGAGAATGAGCCAGGAGAAGACAGCGCTCTTTCAGCTCTGCGTCATGTAATGAGTCGGAAGCGGACCGGGCTGCAGCGCAGTCCTCTCCCCGCTCGTTCTCCAGATCGGTACAGGTCTGAACACTCAGGCATGAACTGATCAAAACTTTTGACATGTCTGTATGACATCTCAAAAGTGTTTCCAAACGACAGGTACACTGTAAGGCCACCTCTTGTATCATCCTTTTATACATGAAATGATTGAAGATGAAGATGCTTCATTGTTTAAACATTAACACAGCTTTTAACCATTTGCTGTCATTGCAGATTGTAAAAATACCACCCAAGACTTTCTACCCATAGGCACCTTCTTGCAGTTCTGCATCACTGTTTGTTGGAAAATACATAAACATTTGTGGCTAGAAGATGTGCAAAGCTCTGTGATCTAGATGCCGGCAAACATCACAGAGTCAACAAATAACATGACTAGCTGCATTGGAATGACATGTATTACTTGACAAGCTCATTGTCTCAAACCTTGAAGGCTTAAGATTTTTTAATAGAAGTTAGAAATTACAAATTTATATAACTTTCTGTCACCAGTTGATTATAAAAAAAAATGAATTCCCTTTAACTCCCTAGATGCCACAGTCAATAGCAACCATGGTATCTAATCGGTTAGATGTGGGGTGGCAGTCCCCTCTGTATTCATTGGCCTCCTTGCAATGCAGCTGTAGGGCATGGAATGGTCTAGATGGCAACCACAACCTCTTAGTGCATCTTACATGTAAGTTTTAACCCCTTAGGACAGAGCAAAAATTACCTTAAAGTGTCACTGTTATTATAACTTTCAAAATCTGAATCAACAGTAGATGTGATATAAAGCAAACTTACAATATACATTCATTTTTTTTCTTGTTATCATGCTGTAAAACAAAGCTGTACTTACTTGTATCCAGGTCCAGTCTCCTGAAGGCAGATTTTCTGACTTGTGCTGGATGGAAAAAACGGAATAAACACAGGAATTCCGGCCAGTACAAAGAGTCAAGGCTCAATGTGTCCGCCAAGTCCTGTACTGCTGTGTGTGTCTAGTATCTCCTCTCTACAGTATAGTGTGATACTACATGTCCTGTACTGCTGTGTGTGTCTAGTATCTCCTCTCTACAGTATAGTGTGATACTACATGTCCTGTACCGCTGTGTGTCTAGTATCTCCTCTCTACAGTATAGTGTGATACTACACGTCCTGTACTGCTGTGTGTCTAGTATCTCCTCTCTACAGTATAGTGTGATACTACATGTCCTGTACTGCTGTGTGTGTCTAGTATCTCCTCTCTACAGTATAGTGTGATACTACATGTCCTGTACTGCTGTGTGTGTCTAGTATCTCCTCTCTACAGTATAGTGTGATACTACATGTCCTGTACCGCTGTGTGTCTAGTATCTCCTCTCTACAGTATAGTGTGATACTACATGTCCTGTACCGCTGTGTGTCTAGTATCTCCTCTCTACAGTATAGTGTGATACTACACGTCCTGTACTGCTGTGTGTCTAGTATCTCCTCTCTACAGTATAGTGTGATACTACATGTCCTGTACTGTTGTGTGTCTAGTATCTCCTCTCTACAGTATAGTGTGATACTACATGTCCTGTACTGCTGTGTGTCTAGTATCTCCTCTCTACAGTATAGTGTGATACTACATGTCCTGTACTGCTCTTTACCTGTACCAGGATGAGCTGCACCTTTGAGCACCAGGTGAGGGCGGCTTCATTCTTTTTTTCTGGGACCCTGCGTGATCTGTTCAGGACCGGGAAAATGATCCAGTCCTCCATATAGAAAGTCTCTAGTACCTCCTTCTGACTTCTGTATGTAAGGACTTGCTTTATCCATATTATGTATTTGCTTATGTATATACAATGGTCGTCCTGAAACCAATTAATACTGTAACTTTTGAGATCACTGTACTTTTTTAATTGTCTTTTTTATCATATGATATGGGGGAAACTGTTTAGTTTTGTGAGTTTATTATTTGTGGGTTTTCATATTTTTAAAAACTTTAAAATTAGGGATCACCATTTAACCCCCTAGATGCCACACTATTGACTGCCGCATCTAAGGGGTTAAATGGGGAAAATCCAAATAATCTTCTGGCTGCTAATGGTGTCAGCTGCAGTTGGCAGACAGCTCCTGTGAAAACATGAAGATCGAGGGGGCCCACCTCTGGGTGCGACGGTTACACAACCAGAATCCAAATGGTCTCATATCTTGGCCCTGCTAGCAGATATAAGCTATAATACACAGCTGGCACCTTTGATGTATGGGGTGGGCTTAACTCTGTCCTTTCTTGTTAGCATTTTTACTTTAAGGGGTTAACCAAGCTAAGAAAAAACATTGCCACTTTCTTTCAGAAAAAGCACCACTCTTGCCACCAGTTTGGGTGGTGTTTTGCCACTCAGTTCCATTGAAGTCAATGGAGCTTAATTACAAAAGCACACCTGAACTGGAAACAAGAGTGGTGCTTTTTGTGGAAGAAAGCGACCATGTTTTTCCTAGGTAAGATAACCCCTTTAAGTATTGGGAGGGGGTTAATACAATGCCATGCTCTATAGCCGTCACTCACAGAGACGGGATATTCACTAATCTCTTAGCATAAGACAACAGACTACTGCAGCAACTGGCACAAACAAAGCCCAAGAGTCCATTGAATGTAATGGGGTCCGTTTTCTAGTTTTCCGCTATTGAGGAAGCTATACCATTATATTTCAACTTTGGGTATGTATTATGTTGCCTATATAATATTTTTATTATTGATTATATGTTTTGTTGAAAACTGATTAAAAACTATTGAAACAGAATTTAAAGGGGTTCGCTGTCCATATCTAAAGTTAAAGCAACGCCTAATACGTGACCACGGAGTCCTCCCATAAGGGGAACTACTGTAGCTAATAGCTTGCTTCCAGGCTTGTAAGGGTTAAAGACGTCCACAGCAGGAGATCCCGCTCTTGTTATCCACTGACAACTCAATCCTTCCGCTGTTCCCTACTGGGGAGTGCTACGATGTTGGCCCGCTTGGTATGGAAAGGGTTAAAGGTCCCCAATGACAGTTCACCCTCCCTTCTCCCTCGCACACTCATACACTCTCCGGGATCGGCTGACGCGTCCCTAACGCATCCCGTCCAGCCAAGCGCTTGACTGATCAATAACCGATTTAGTTGCTAATCTGCGGCTTTTCTGTAGCTGTCAGTGGGTGATATATGGGCTCTCACCCCACGGGTCACACAGAATACGGCTTCTGAGACACCCAATCAACAGCCCCCCCTGCACCTTGGGCTATTTATGGCACCCAATTTGGTGTGAATAAAGCAGAGGGAGGGTTAACCCCTCGAGAAACTGAAGATTCATATTTCTTATCATGTCAATCAGGTATAGACGGGTGTGGGAGATGCGGGCGCCTGTCAGGGGAGATGGTGGTGAAGTTATTGATGGGTACATATTGGGCACCGTTATACCCCCTATTCTTAACATATTAGGAGAAAGATGCGTAGAAAGTCATGATAATGGTTCAGTGACTTTTATAAACATCCGATTAATATCGTGCATCTTGCATGTCCGAAAATCCAGGATGGGATAGGTACAATGCCGGATTACTGGATATTCCAGATTATTGGATGTATATAAAAAGACATTGATTACAGTAGAAGGCATGTACATTACGGATTAGAAGGTCAGTCCAGTATCATCAGGCTATATAACAGAGGGTCACTGTGAATATGGGCAGGAGGGCAACTTTGGTGTGTGCCAGGGCAAGTCTCAATAGCCAACACTCCACACTCTAGGCAGGTCAGGCAAGGCTGCTTCTGATGAGAGTGAGCGGATGACCTAGCATCATCTTTACCCTATAGCAGTCTATATATCTTGTTACAGTTGTAACTGTGTTACTAAGGATGATTGTTCTGCTGTCAGTTATCTCTCCCAGAACAAAGGGGTCGGCGTTATTTTACATCACGTCTGACCCCTTTTGGTCATCACGTCCGACATCAGCTTGGCAAAGCCGAGGGTTAAGCGAGACAGTTCTGAGTGCAGCTTATCTCTCCCAGAACAAAGGGGTCAGCGTTATTTTGCATCACGTCCGACCCCTATTGGTCATCACGTCCGACATCAGCTTGGCGCGGCTGAGGGTTAAGCGCGACAGTTCTGAGTGCAGCTTATCTCTCCCAGAACAAAGGGGTCGGCGGTATTTTCCATCACATCTGACAGAGGGGGGGGAATTATCAAACATGGTGTACAGTGAAACTTCCTCAGTTGCCCCTAGCAACCAGATTCCACCTTTCATTTTCCAAAGAGTCTGTGAGGAATGAAAGGTGGATAAATAAACAGGTACTAATAATATGCTATGTACTGATATTGTTTAGAGGGCAATGTACCTTTAAGAAAGTTGGTCTCTGTTGCCTACAGTAACCAATAAGACAGTACAGTAAGCAATGAGACAGTAAGTTTTCACTTATCATTCTGTTTTGGTTGCTACAGGCAACAGAGTCTTCTCTTTCGAAATCTTCATAAATGTGCCCCAATGGGTTTAAAAATCTGCACCTTTACTGAGAACTAGTACCCCCTCTCAAAATATCATAGCTCAAAGCTTCTGTAAGCCCTTCACTGTTATCATAGATATCTTGAGTTATTTTATGTTGCTTCTGCATATCCTGAGCTGCTTTAAAAATTCTAATGGTTGCCATGGGAAACAGACTACATTTGTAGTCAGGCATGTGACCTAACTGCTTAAAGGGGTAGTTCCCCAAACAATAATTTTCATGTAAATCAACTGGTGCCAGAGATTTGTAATTTAATTCTATTAAAAAATATCTCATGTCTTTCAGTACTTATCAGGTGCTGTATGTCCTGCAGGAAGTGATGTATTCTCTCCAGTCTGACACAGTGCTCTCTGCTACCACCTCTGTCGATGTCAGGAACTGTCCAGAGCAGTAGCAAACCCCTATAGAAAACCTCTCCTGCTCTCCAGACTGGAAAGAATACAACTTCCTGCAGGATATACAACAGCTGATAAGTACTGGAAGACTTGATATTTTTAATAGAAGTAAAAAATAAATCTGGCACTCTCTGGCACCAGTTGATTTAAAAGATTTTTTTGTGGAAAAAACCCTTTAACTGTAGTTGTATAACTGTCCCTGAGTCTCCACTGTGCACTGTTTGATAGTAATAAGAAATTAGTAAAATTCTGGAACATGAAATAAAACCAATCACATTATCAATCCTTATTATTATCAATAATAAAATCTTCCAATCCATCATCACACAATCCTATCATTTTTGAACCAGCAGTAACCATCCCAGTCACCTTACATTCCTGGTATCTCTTTCTCAGCCCTAAACCCTGCCCCCTGCTGGCCAGGCTGCTAACTCCCATACCTCATAGGGCTACTACTACTCACCTTTCCTCTGGACATTGGTTAAAATAAGAAATATATGTTATATATGTACACTGTAAGTCTTCAATAGAGGTAATATAATGAGGAGCATAGGCCTATTAAGACTATAGAGAGAAGATGACCAATATTTCATTTAAACTGGCTAGATTGGCTTTATTATATATATTTGTGAATTGTTACTGTATATGTTAGTGCTATACACCAATAAGTAATAACATGTAGGGCGCATGTAGTGACTACCGAATGTGCTCCAAGGACGGATATCCAGGGAAGTGCAGCAGCGGCATGGGTGGCCAAGCCTCATGGATGTCTATGGGGAGGAAAGGTTAGCCTGTCCAGTCTAATCTGACAGAGGAGCTGCTGTAAAGCAAAGTGCTGAAAAAGTCTCAGATGGCTGTGATAGAAAGGAGTCAGATCACACAGGGTATTATACTACAGGGGATCCTAGTTTTGCAATAGCTGGTGAGCCAAGGTTCCTACCCCTGATCTATGGGATGTTCTGGAGAAATAAGTCCCATCCATGGAGGCCGCACCTCACACCTTAGGCTGGGTTCACACTGTGTTTTTGCAATCCGTTCAATGTATCCGTTTTTAATTGGTTACTTTTATCAGACAGATGTGGTTTTATTGTTATGGCTGATCAGTAAATGTATATAGTTAGCTGGTATAGTAAATATAATCAGATGATATAAAGAAGCGGAGGAGCCCGGCTTTGCCGCTGTCTCCTCTCTCTCCCCCTCCTCCCTCTTCTCCCATCTTTATAATGATAATTTGACTTCAATCAGGGAAGTGTCTAACCAGAACAAGAGATTTTTGCTTATCAACAGCCGGTCTCCGCGGTAATTTGTTTT
The DNA here is from genome assembly GCF_027789765.1 of Dendropsophus ebraccatus. NCBI lineage: Eukaryota > Metazoa > Chordata > Amphibia > Anura > Hylidae > Dendropsophus > Dendropsophus ebraccatus. The sequence goes on along the minus strand of NC_091465.1, from coordinate 76,262,120 downwards.
AATTAGTTTAAAGCCTGCTGTAATAATCCTGTACAGTTATATATCTATTCACTTAACTCCCGACGCCTTCCCGCGGCAGCTCCCATCAATCCCAGGCAAACACTTAACCCCTCATTGACTGGGCCCCACAACTCCCCTATGGGTTAATGAACTGACTCCATCATATACAGAGAGAGAGCAGAACACTCCAGAATACTCCACATACGGTGGGTTAACACGTATTGATTTTTTTTTTGGTCAAAGAGACTGAGAATGGTCATTCTGAATGAATTTCTATGTATGGAAAGAACATAGCGCGGCCTGGCTGAGCAGATGTGCCATATAGGAGGCTGAAAAGTTGCAGACAGGACAATTCTCCTGACTATCTTCTGCTGCTCCACATAGTGTTATACAGGATACAAATAACCAGTTCTATCAGTGCCTAAGGGTGCTTTTACACAGCCCGATATGGGGTCGTGCGATGACGCAAACAAGTGCCGATCAGCGAGATCAGGGCACCCAGGCTGCACAAACGATCACTGCATTGTTTGTGTGGCCATTAACATTCGTTGTTATCTGCTACTTATCAGGGAAATTCTCTCTATCCATTTACGTAGAGAGAGGTGCGGCCAATAACCATAGATTTTACCATCGGTCATAAGCCAAGATCAGCGGACGAGCCTGCGTTTTCCCGCTCCTTGGCCGAACGCTGGCAATTTTACATGGACCGATTATCGGCCAAACAAGCGTTTCTAGGAATAATCGGCTTGTGTAAAAGAGCCCTAAGTAAAATAGTAAATAGTAAGACACTGCAAAAACAATAATATACAGATTGGTCAGCCATAAGATTAAAACCACCGTTAAGTAAACTGAAAAATATTAGATGATAATGGCGCCTGTCAAGTGACAGTAATTAAACGGATCTGGAAGTGCATGGAAAGTGAAGACCTGTCTAGTCCAGGCAAATAAAAAAGAGCTACTGTAAAAGAAAAAAAATATTGCTGACTATGATAGAGAGGTGTAAGGGCCCTTCTACATGGAATCAGGCCGCTTATTACTCCGTGTAATAGAGAGAATGATCACCTGATGAAATGATCATCGGCTGATCGTTTCTTTAGGTCCAGACCTAAAATCATCGGGGGTTGAGCAATGCATGGCGGACGGCTGATGATTTTAGTATAAAATAATAAAGTATTTACTTACCATACCACGTTCCACGGTGTCTTCGGGCCTTCCCTGGTCTCTGCCCTGACAGGCTGATCAGCCAATCACTGGCCAAGACAAGACTGCCCCCAGTGATTGGCTGAGCGGCCTGTCAGTGCAGAGGAACAGAAGGCAGAGTTGCAGAGACCGGGGAAGGCCCAAGGACACCAGGGAACGTGGTAAGGGAAGTAAATACTTTATTATTTTACACTAAAGGCAAGGGCTGCACCGACATCATTAACTATGTCCATGCGGCCCTTGCTGACTGATGGTCATTCGGTGTAATTGCTCAGATATAGCAGATCAGCGCTTGTTTACACTTTATGATTGGGCTGTGTTATAGGACCCTAAAGGGCTGTATAGCTGCAGACCAGGCAAGGTGCCCATGCACTGCCCAAAGCATCTACAATGGGCATCAGTACTGGACCATGGAGCAATGTTAGAAAGGGGCCTAGTCTGATCAAATTTTCTTTTCCAAGAATGGGGATGGCCAGTGATGTGTATGTCACTTACCTGGCACCAGAATGCCCTGTGGGAAGAACTCGGCGGGTGAGACAGGCCCCTAAACTCCCCAGATCCCAGCCTGGCCGATCATCTATGGCAGAGGTCTCAGACTCGTCCAGGCATGATGGGAATTGTAGTTTGGCAACAGCTGGAGGGCCGTGTGTTTGAGACCCCTGATCTATGGGATGTACTAAAAACCTATTCCAATCCATGTAGGCCTCACAACTTATAGGGCTTGTAATGGGTTTTCATGGCATGAGGGGGACCTCCACACTATCGGGCAGGTGGTTTTGCTGTTGTGGCTGATCAGTGTATAACTATGTATGATAAATAATCAAGCTGCTATAGGATTGGTGGTGACTGAGAGTCTCAGTGTAGGACCATCTATGGTGCAATAGGTAGGCCCTGGCTGGGGGGCAACCCTTGTGTAAGGTGTTATAGCAGCAGCAGGATTTGCGGATCCAATATTAGGAGGCCCTCATCTCCCTATTATTCTATACAATTTACGTCCATAGAGTGATATCTCAATTTTGCATAAGGGTGACAAATCCATGCATTCATTTGCCTAATTTAGGAGGGATTGACTTGCCCTTCCTGAGTCTTCTCATCACAAGGGCCAAACATTGACCCCCTCACAGATGGTCCACAAGTCTATGCACTGACCCATAAAAAAGAATCCAAGACTCTATGATCATTGCCTCATTACTAAGTCTTTTAATTCCCTTTAATTAACCCTAGTCATGGCCCAATTCTATAGAGCTCTGCATTTGGGCCAGGTGGACAGCACTGGTGTTTCTGGTGGGCAAGTATTGTATTCTAAAATGCATTAGGCCATGGTAATTTCCCCTTTGCATGGTGAATTATACCAATTTTAAGACAAATGCCTGGAATTCTTAGAATTTATTTTATTTAACTACATTCAAATATATTGAACCAAATCTATATACAAATATATTGAAGCAAAGTCTGTAGATATAATACAAAAAACGCATCCTTTTTTTTAGCGAACACAAAAATGTGGTCGACCAACTTTCTGTGTACGTAAAAAAAAAACGATGCATTTTAATCCTTTTTCTTTTTTAATAATGGAAGTGAATGGAAAAAAATGTATTGAAGCGGATGCACACATATGTATCTGTTTTTCCATCAGATTTTTGCAAAAAAATGAATAAAAACGTACTGTGAAGCCAGCCTTAGTTTAAGGCCAAAAAATTCTTATCAAGAAACCCGATCATTGACTTTATGATCATTTGGGTTGGCTACCCGGACTTTTTTTCCCCCAAAACCTGTCTATTGAAGGGAATAAGGCTGCAATGCCACATACAACCTATGGACAGGAATGGGGATGTTTTTGAAAAAAAAAAGTTTGGTGGGTCTCCCATCCCACCCACCAGGCCCCTTATTTCCTATATAGGAGAAGTGGTACCTGGTCCTCTGTAATGGTGCGTTCACACCTTCAGTAACTGTAGGCTAAATGGTGGTTCGGCAGATGGCTTCTCCCATATACATGATTATTTAGCTTGGTCAAACGTCATGTGTTCTGAATGCGAACTGAGGAGAAAAGTAGACGGCTAATAGTGCAATTTACACGGTCAAAAGACGGGGTAACACAAATGTGTGACTACTTCTATAGCTGAAGTAGTCCCAGGAGGTGAGCAGTGGTCACATCATTGGGGCCTAGTAGGCAAATTTTGGGTGAAGTGGATCAAGAACAAATTTGGGTAAGAAGTAGGAGCTGGGGGAGGCCAACTAGATCCTCATGGTAGGGAGGCCCCTCGGTTCCATACTTATGTGTGGCCATGGTCAGTGTGGTCTCCTGTAAGCTACATCAACAAGGATGACATACTTTCCATGTCCTTCTTCAACAAAATATAAGGAAATCTCCATCTTTGTCAACTTTCGAGACAAATAACTACATAATCAGATCTGGTGCTCAGTAGGCATGTAGATGTTATGGTGACAGAGCCCAAACTTGAACCTCTTTCTCCTCAGCCCCTTTTTGCAGACCCTCTCTTATATCTTCTCTTTTTCCTCTTCCCTCCACCCTTACCTTAGTTCCTTCCTAGTATTGCTATCCCCCTTCCTCCCCCATCTCCGCACCCTCCCATACCCACTTTGAGAGGATGTTATCAATAACTAGTAGATGGATAAGGCGTGACGAGTCTCAGAACAATCCCCTGTCTGCTGAACTTTAATTAACAGTTACTTAATTAGTTCGAGACCATTTAGAGTAAAATGTTTTGATTAGGAATCTGCATGCGGCCCCCCCCTCTGTGATGAATGGGTGCGGGTGGCCGCGTCTCCCGCTGTTCCTAATAGATAATAAACCTAAATCCATCAGGCGCTCATAGAGACGCGTCGGGGGACAAATTTACTGAGATACCCCATCAATCCCTGATGACGGCCCTAAACAAACAGCCCCCCCACTCAATAAGCAGCAAACAAACACAATACATTGTTCACAAAGACGTGTGAAAAGCAACACGACTGTGACCCTATATTAAGAGGCTCAGACACTGCTAGTTTCCCTCTTGACGTACTGTGACGTCCTCATTACCGGAGGAGAGGATGGGCACCAACGCTGCCGGCTACCAATCTCATCTACTGTGGTTTCCATCGTAAAGAAAGAGAATGAAAAGCTTGTGTTATGGATGGAAGAGACCTCCTTGGGTGTTGATGTCACTTATTGGTGAGATTGGTAGTTCCGGGAGCAAAGGGCAATAGACGATACTGCCATCTATAGGAGAAGAACCAACACTGCTGTCTACAAGAGGTGGAAGGGGGGTCTACCGGGAACCTTTTACACGCAAGATGATTCACAATCCCGAGAACCTTTAATCTCTGTTAGGGTCCTATTACACGGACCAATAGCGGCCCAATCAATACTGTAAACGAACGCTAGATCTGTGCTTGTTTAATGAGCCTATTACACGTCCCAATAATCGTTTAGCAAGGGCTGCACGGACATCATTAGCGATGTTCATGCAGCCCTTGCTTTTAGTGTGAAATAATAAAATATTAACTCACCTAACCATGTTCCCTGGTGTCCTTGGGCCATCCTCGGTGTCTTCAGCTCTGCCTTCTGTTAAGGTCTCTGCACTGACAGGCCGTGGCTGCTCAGCAAATCACTGGCCGAGACAGGCCGTGATCATTTCATCGGCTGATCGTTGTTTCTATTGCATGGAGTGATAATCGGCCGAATCGGCCTGATTTGGCCGATTATCGCTCTGTGTAGTAGGGCTCATACTAATAACTCCCTACCCCCCTTAGGTTGCCATCCACTGCCAAGGTTCCTCTGGCGGCTGCTCAAAAGGATTGGGGAGCTGAAATCCAACATGGCCTATTCTTTAGGTGGAGATTGGGAAGCCCCCACACACATTGGATTTAAATGGTTGGTGAAATCTCCAGGACTCTTACCCTGTTCACAATCCCTACAGTTCAGTCTACAGAACAGGGATAATACTTCCCGTATTGTCAATTTAGCAATGCAGATCAGTGCAGTCAGCTCTCCCATCAGGGTGCATATGTTCTGAGTATCAATCCATGAATAATTTAATAGTGCATTCTTGACCCCACTAAAGGGGTTAACTTATAAAAACGATCCCTTAAAGGGGTTATCCAGTGCCACTTTCCCCCCTCTCTCGTCTCCAGATTGGGTGGGATTTCAAACTCAGTTCCATGGAACTTAATTGCAAACAACACCTAAACTGGAGACAAGAGAGGGGGAAAAGTGGCCATGTTTTTGTAGCGCTGGAGAACCCCTTTAATATTTGTCATTACTTTCTGTGGAAGAAGCTGTGGCCAGAAATTCCCTTTATAGCGGCCTCTGCAGGAAAAAAAGCGCATTACATGTAATGCACCCACCATGGCAGGAGCCACTCTCACACGATGGCCCTCAGTTGGGGCCTTTAATTATGTAAATTCCAGCTATATCCATATATATATCCATATATATAGGTAGAATATCAATTAGATACTAGTAAAATAGAATAAAGCATCCATACATATTAGATAGCTCATTGTTCCTCCTAATTCCCCATACATGGGGAGAGGGGATAAGCTGCTTCCACATACCCCTGGCTGCGGCTTATCTCTCATAGTATTAAAGGATCAGGCATGTTAAAATCAAACATGTCCAATCCTTCTTTTCTATAATTCCAGTTGTCTGGGGAGCATCATGACTTCTCTATACACATTAGAAACCCTCCGAATTCTAATGTGTATAAGCATCCCCCTTTGTAGAAACTGACATGAAGTTTTGCGCAGGATGTGGAAGGGGTGTCCATTTGCATGTGATTTATGATTCTGCTATATGTCACTGGCAATAAAGCTGAATGTGTATACAGGGGTAGAGCTAATGCTGTAATAGCCGTATTATGGTCAAGGGGTAAATTCTCCCGGTGCTAATTGTCAGGATTCGGCTAGATGTGAGAACAGGCAGCTTGACACATGATGAATCGCACTTCCACAGTGGAGATTTACATTTGCAATTACAAGGAAGTTGTAGTAGATCGGACAAGCGCTGTGTGTACCCTCCATTACTCCCCGCAGTGTAGGGATTAACTCCTCCACTCGGAATGATACAATGCATTGTGCAGGATAGGGGAGGCTCAATTAACTTCTACATAATGATCAGCACAAAGGCTCTGCCTACTGCAACAGGTTATATCCAGTCTGTTCTGCTTCAAAGTAGTGAATTAAGAGAAACGCAAGACATAATAGTTTCCCTTTGCAATTGTAAGGATTCTCATTTTTAACACTTTATTGCATCTTGATAACAATACCATATAGTGTCCAACTTAGTGGTAAGATATTAATGCTATATTATTTTGTGGTGTCCCACCACGGGTGTTTTGTGTTTCACACCAAGGGCTTCTTACTCTAGGTTAAGTGGTGATGAAGGTATTTTATAGTTTCACCACAAGATGTCAGTATTTTATATGTATGCTCTTTTAGGCTGGGTTCACACTACGTATATATTTCAGTCAGTATTGTGGTCCTCATATTGCAACCAAAACCAGGAGTGGATTAAAAACACAGAAAGGCTCTGTTCACACAATGGTGAAATTGAGTGGATGGCCGCCATTTAATGGCAAATATTTGCTGTTATTTTAGAACAACGGCTGTTATATTGAAATAATGGCCGTTATTTACTGTTATATGGCGGCCATCCACTCAATTTCAACATTGTGTGAACAGATCCTTTCTGTGTTTTTAATCCACTCCTGGTTTTGGTTGCAATATGAGGACCACAATACTGACTGAAATATACGTAGTGTGAACCCAGCCATAGGTTGCACAGCTGTAGATAACAAAGGATTACACTTTCTTATGTATTATGCGATTTTATTGTCCAATGGAGATGCTCTTTCTTTCTGGCCTATCACTTTTCTTCTTTACTTTGCACGCAATCCTTTCCACCACTCACAGGGTCTCTTACACATCCTTGTAGGAAGTAGTCACTTGGTGAGAGGAAGTGTAGCTTCAGTTCTACTCAAATTCTTGTGGTAGAAAGACACACAGAGCAGACACCCCTGCTGTAGTCAAGCCAGGGCCTGGCTCTGCCAGGACCCTTGTCCGGGGCAAGTTCAGTGTACAGTCAGTGTTGAGACAGTGTGTTAGTGAATTGAGTCTAAAACATGTGTATGCAAAAGCAACCAGAGCCACTCAGTTTCTCCAGTCTATCCACTATAGCTACTACTCAGTGCTAGACACTACCAAGGGAGAAGAGTCTGGGATCATCCCAGCCCACGCCGTGAACCAGTCTAAAAGGTGCAGGGCAGTATCTTACAACACAAGAGGAACTAGCCTGGATAGAACAAAGCTACCAGAAGGTCTACGTATTCTATCTCGCAGTGCAAGTAACCCCACAAAGTCTCAGACACTTAGCTTCACCCAGGTAACCAAGGCTGGGGGTTGTATCACCCTAGTAGGACGAGTACCTCAACACTGTAGGGCAGAAGGTGGTCATACATTTGTCTAAACAAGGGTACAAGTATCTCTCACTCTCAAGTATCTCTCAAAAGTTCTGGCAGAGCACACATACTACATTGGGTTTGGACTCCTTTGACAAACTCCTCTGCGCTGCTCCACTCTACTCTAGACTCTACAAGCACTGCTACAAATACCTCTACTATATTCTACTCTTCCAAGTATCTCCGCAGCACAAACTAAGTTAAGCACTAAAGTCTGTCCAAAGATTTTCTATTTGCTGCCGAAGTGTTTTACATTATTGAGAGACTGCACAGTAAAGCTGTTCTATTTCTATCGCTGGGACTCGGTCATCTCTTACTCCGCACCAGCACCTATACAGATTTGCCACACACCTTGGGTCCTTTTTCCCCTTTCTGCGGGTGGCGGTACCGATACTCCGGGTGGGTCAACTGCCACTCAGGACTACCGTGGCAAGAGCCTTAGGGACCCATCATAACCTGGCAGGTCACTGACCATTTGGGGATCTGCAAACCGGCCACATTAAAAGCAGTTATCAACATCACACCTGTGTGCTGGACTAGCACTGGCGTCACGACAATACCATCATTGGCTGAGTACTATACAAAACTACACCACAATGTCATAAAATGTGCGGCAGAGAGCTGCGGGGGGACTGCCCGGGTGTTCGCTTGATCGTCCAGGCAGCCCATAGAGGGTAGCGGCGGTCTGCTGCTGCCGCCCCTATTCTACGGAGCAACGGCAGCAGATCGTTACTATCCTGGTCGTTTGTCTTTCAACATGTTGAAAGCCAAACAACAGCAACAATCAGCCGACATCGTTCATGTTGGCTGATTGTTGCCTGCTATTACACCAGACGATTATCGTCCATAACGGCTGATATTGGCCAAATACGGCCGATAATCATTTAGTGTAATAGGGCCTTAAGTACAAGAAGCAAATATTATCAGCATTCATGTTACCATCATACTGTTACTGACCAAATCCAGTATATAGAGATTGATATTACCAATATTACCAGTATATAAGTAACAAATTATACTGTCACACCATGACTACTACCATTACCACCACATAGGGACTAGTACAACTATACTGTCAATGAATAAAATCCACTATATAAAAACCAATATTACCAGTTTGTACAGGACAAATAATACTGTTACACCATTACCACTACCATTATCACCATACCATGACTGTATAATACCACTGTACTCTAAATGAATAAAAACTACTATATAAAGACCAATAGGTGGTGATCATATAGAGCAAGATCCAGCTCTATACAGTTACATCCAGTGACTTACAGGGGGAGTCTTCTCTGCATGAATTGCAGGTGATATTTTTGCTTATTGAAGTTGTTAGTATTTTCCTTTTCTTCTCCATCTAGCTCAGTCCATTATGAAGACTTCTTTCGACCCCTATAAGCAGTTGGGCCCAATATGTGTCTCTGAATTGTAGTGAAGCCACTCTGTGCCCCACATAGCATAGGTTTTTTCTTTGTCTCCATACAGTACAGGTCCCCTCTGTGCCTCTATATAGCAGTTAGGCCACTCTGTGCATTCAGATAATATTCAGACCTCTCTGTGTCCCTAAATAGTAGTTAGGTCCTGCTGTATTCCTTCATGTGGATTAGGTCACCTCTGTGCATCTATGTAGGTTAGCCCCATGTAGCTTTCCCCTCCTATAGGTAGTCCCCTACCTCCATGTAGGTAAGGTCCTATTGCATGGAGCGATTATCGTTTAAAAGTTTGCTAAAACAATCGAAATGAATGACTATCTGATGAAACAACGTTTCGTCGATAAAACATGTTGTATTCCACATGTCATCCTGTGGAACGATTAGCGACCATTTAACCACGTAAAAGCGATTGTTCATAACAGTAATAAGTGAATGTAATAACCTCTGAATCTTTCGCTAACAAATCGCTAGTTATCGCTAGCGAACGATCGTTATAGCGGATCTTTGAACGATAATCGCTACATGTAATTCGGCCTTATGAACAATCGTTTATACGTCGTTATATGGTCGCTAATCATTCCTCAGGACGGCCCACACAACATGTTTTATTGGCAAACAACTTATTACACGAACAAATATGCGAACGATCGGCGAACTACCAATGATAATTTTTCAACATGTTGAAAGACCAAAATGAACGATTTTTTATTCGTTGTTTCATCTTTGGGTGTTATTACACGGACAGATAATAGTTCATTTCAATCGTTTTAGCAAATTTTTAAACGATAATAGTTCCGTGTAATAGGACTCCAAGCTCTGCTATTGCACAAGAGATAGACAGGGGAGGGGGGTGATAGAACCACCAATTTAGAATCTGAATTGCATCCGACAGATTCACTTTAAATAATATGCCAAACAGTACCCTAATAAAAGTGTTATAGAGTGGTTAGCTAACACTGCTATACAGATTGGCAGTGCTATATATTGCCTAAATAATACCATGATACAATTTTTAAATAAAAATGCCATACAATTCCCACTATAATGTGCAAGTAATACTGCCAAACAATGCCTACATTACAGTAGCACATGCAGTGGTGAGAAATCACTGCTGATGCCTAAATAGTCACCATATACAAGTACTATACCATTCCTAAGAAACTCTGTAATAATAATAATTTAATAATAATAATAATAATAATTATTATTATTATTATTATTATTATTATTATTATTATTATGCCTCATAGTGCTTAAAAGCTAACACAGTGTCTTACAGCTGCCATTGGACAGTGCCATAAAGTGGCATACTAAAATATACAGTTGAAAATAATAGTGCTATTGAATATATAAGCAAAAGAGTGCTAAAATAATACTGCCAAACAGTGCCCAAATAACCATACAGCTGTTATCATACAGTGCCTAAACAGCAGGGGCAGATCCAAGTAATGCTGCCATATACTGTTTAAATAACACTCCCATATAGTGCTCTATAATATTAGTACTAGACAATACCTGCAGCCATGGTAGGGGGCAGATAATCCTGGCTCCTGGAGGGGATAGGCCTTGGTGCCACAGCCATACTTGTTGCTTTCCTGTATATTAGGGATGCATCATGCATAGTGTTATATATATGTAGTGTAATATTATCCAATGACAGGGCCAGGGTCAGGCATGGAGCCATCTTCCAGGAGCCCCTGCTAAGCAGCATAATGAACCTGCACATCCCGCCCGCACTTTCCTTGTGTATAAATCAGTCAGTTTCAATATCAATCTAACCTTATGTGACAATTATTGTCCTTCCTTGTCCTCTTAAACAAATAATGCCGCTGTCATTAGGCATCAGGCTGAGGAAGCGTGATCATTGGATGGCGGCTACACTTCTGCTCCATATACATTGGTTTAGCATCTGATCATGTCACACTAGGTGACTCTGCCACTAACGTTTTATTACCAAGATATATATAGAGGTAACAGAACAGATAAATCATCACAATGTTCACCATTTAGTGATTCCCAGGCCCTCGCTCAACGGGAAAGCCTGACTTACAGGCCTTTCTGTTGCTGCATGTTCCCCTTTAAATTTCCAGAGGCCGCTTGTCATGGAGAAAGAAGACCATTGTACAAGGCAACCATCACCTCCCATAAGACTCCTGTACATGAAGTTCTATAGAAGGGAAAAGTGGTCACCCGCATATTCACAAACACACAAAAAAAAGATTTATCAAACATGGTGTAAAGTGAAACAGGCACAGTTGCCCCTAGCAACCAATCAGATTCCACCTTTCATTTTCCAAAGAGTGTGTGAGGAATGAAAGGTGGAATCTGATTGGTTGCCGGGGGCAACTGAGCCAGTTTCACTTTACAGCATGTTTGATAAATCTCCCCCATAGTGTTTAGCTAGTGGGTTCTCTTTGCTGCCATCTACTGGTGGACATAGTGAATGAGTTTCAGAGCATTGTAGAACCTTCTAGTAAAGGGAGGAGTCAGGATAATAGGTAGATTATAAATAGAATCACATGTCTTCAGGGAGTCTAATGTCTCAGGTATTGAATCAGTCTATTGGTATTAAATGAGTCCTAAACATCCAGAGCTGAGGTTACAGAAGACTGTTAGGACTGCTGCTTCACCAGCTGCTGTTGATATAAAGTAAGAAGTGAAGTCTTAGCAGCCATCTCACCCCATCTGAGACATCTACTTTACCCCCTGTCAGTGGGGGTAGGCACTTACAAGGACTCCATAATTTCATGCTGGGATCTAAATTAGGCTGGGACCAGTATTTTATGGCTGTCACATCACATATCTCCTCAGACCTGCATGCTGGCCTAGGAAACTGCAGCTCACCCACACTACAACACCCAGCAAATCTGCACCTAGTGAAATCATCCCACAGAGCAGCAAAGGGTCAGAGAGTAGTGTTAGACTCTATACAACGCTCTTCATGGGTTAACTCATCACTGTCAATAACAGCCAGCAACTGTTTTGAAGACTTTGTGAACTGCTTAAAGGGGTATTCCACTTAAACATAACTTATTATATGTTGCTGCCCATGGTGAGAATAACAATTTCATCCATACTTATTATCTATTCAGTTTTCTTCCCCCAGTTCTCAGCTGCTGAATTCTGCTGAAGATACAAAAATCTCTGTGTGAGCTTTTCTGTCTCCTCTGTTCTGAGACGGACGATGTAAACAAGTCTCTGGCAGGCTTTATCTGTAACATTGTAGCTTCTTTGTAATGCTGGGAGGGTTATTCTGAGGTCAAGTTGGTAATGAATTCACTGTGATTATCCCTCCCAGTATTACAAAGAAGCTACAATGTTGCAGGTAAAGCCTGCCAGGGACTTGTTTACATCAGCCGTCTCAGAAGGGAGGGGGGAGGAGGAGGAGACAGATAGAAAGGCCCACACACAGATTTTTGTGTTTTTACCAGAAAGCAGCAACCAAAAACTGGGGGAAGGAGACTAAATAGATAATAACAAGTATGGAAGGAATTGATAGTCTCACCATAAGCAGCAACATATCAAGAGTTATGTTTGAGTGGAATACCCCTTTAAGCTTCGAAAGCTTTTACTGTAAAGTTACCAGGTTGTAAAGCAACTCACTAAGTCCTGGTATCTTGGCTTTCTCTGCATCAGTCAGGGTGTGCCACCCTCTTCTATGTGTGTCCCATCCTGTGAGGACCCTTGAACCGTCCGTAACTGTGACATGAATGTGGCCCAGCACCACAGGAGCATCTCCTCAGCCAACCTCTAGACCTACGCTCTCTGCCCGGCCCCAGTCAGCATGCATGGTACTGCTGAAAGCCTCTTGACACACAGTATGCATTCAAATGGATTAGTGTCTGTCTCCTGGAGGAGGAGAGGGAGACCCAGGGAAATACTGATGATGTAATAGTCCGTATATATGGCCAGTAACATCATTGGAGTTTTCCCAGGGTTTCCCTTTGGAAGTAGGCAGGGTATCCTCTGTATGATATGTTGCAGCCCTCTGTAGCAGGTATATGTAGAGGGTGCTCGCATCATGAAGTTCTCATGGAAGCACAATGCATAATGTTAGCAGGTGCTAAGATACAGGTATTAAGAAATTCCAGGTTATATGTGACACGCTACTGTTTTTTTTTGTAGTCTTAGGCTATGTTCACATTATGTAAGAGACCGGCCGTTCCGTGACCTGGCCGGGTCATGGAACGGCCGGTCTCTGAAAAGTTCATCCCAGATGATGATCTTTAGCGCTGCAGAGTTCTGATCCAGCCGCATCCGTGCACGCCCACATCAGAACTCCCCACAGCACACAATGGGATGTGCGGCCGGGGCCACTCGCTCCATAGTGTGCACTGACAGACTTTTCTGTGGCCGCTATTCACTGAATAGCGGCCGCAGAAAACTGACATGTCACTTTTCTACAGCGCCGCTAGGGATCCCGGCCGGAGTGTATACCATGTGTATACAATCCGGTTGGGATTCCTTCAGCCTGCAGCACTACGTAAGTTCCATGGAAACCACGGCCGTTGAAACAATGGCCGTGATTTCCACGGAACTTACATAGTGTGAACATAGCCTTAAAGGGGTGCTCCAATGAAAAAAATATTTTCAAATCAACTTCAGAAAGTTATACAAGTTTGTGAATTACCTCTATTAAAAAATTATCTCCAGTCGTCCAGTGCTTATCAGCTGCTGAATGTCCTGCAGGAAGTGATGTATTCTTTTCAGTCTGACACAGTGCTCTCTGCTGCCACCTCTGTCCATGTCAGGAACTGTGCAGAGCAGGAGAGGTTTTCTATGGTTTTTCTGCTGCTGCTCTGGACAGTTCCTGACATGGACAGAGGTGGCAGTGGAGAGCACTGTGTCAGACTGGAGAGAATACACCACTTCCTGCAGGACATACGGCAGCTGATAAGATAATAGAAGTAATTTACAAATCTGTGTAACTTTCTGGTACCAGTTAACCTAAAAACAGTTTTTTTTTGTTTTTGTTTTTTTTGCTGGAGTACACCTTTAATAGATTAAAAAAATATCTATTTTTTGGATGATGAAGGAATTCTTTTTATTATTATTTAATTATTATTTAGTAACTGGAGGGAGGAAGGAGGATGCAGAGATGCCATCAGCACTGAAAGTCTACAGTCATGACTTACAGGAACAATCGAAAGTTTCTGTATTCTGCCACTACCACCAGAAGGACAACCAAAGTGTCACTGAAAGTGTGCATGGTTTCTGTTGAGTGGCCAACGTCTCCATGATCAGAAGATCTACAAAAAGGTGCAAATTTTGGAACACATCTACCCCTGCTCATAGCTTATATTCAGAACTGGGACACCTCTCACGTAGGCCCTATAGCAGTCCAAGGTACGGCACTGGTTGGAGGTCAAAAATCATAGAAGTTGAGGAACGTACATGGCGGAGATCTACAGGATCAGGGCCTTATAAGTCACACACTAATAAGTGAGCGGCTAGGTAGGTATTATGGAGCCGGATCAGCGCTTCCTCTCCTCCACTCTCCCCAGTCTTCTGTCATGGTGGTCCGTCTATGCAATATACGCTGAGATGATAGATGACAGCTGTGTGAGAGAGATAGCCTGCCATAACAGTGGAAATAACAGAGGACAGCAATGTCACCGGGATCAGCACTGTCTCGTTCAGTGGTCTCAGAATAATGGAGTAACGCAACAGTGGGTCAGACCTTTCGGAGAAGATGGAAAGGTGGAATCTGGATATAGTGACATCTATGCTTTACATGTTACTAGGTCGGGTGAGGAAAAAAAGTTCTAGTCAAAATTTGGCAGCGAGTCATGAAGTTCCAAGGTCGTCACATGGCGTCACCTCTCTGTACCACTCGAATGCAAACTATTCTTAAAGGGATTTCTTTGGACAATTTCCACTTGTAAGAAGAGCCCCTTGACAATAAGCTTGGGGCCTCCAGTGATCAGCCATGATCTGTCAATGAATGCTACATTTCTGACAGCACCACTATAGGATACATGAAGTATTACACTGTGCCCTTTCAAATTAACGTGTAATGCAGGAGAGGACAGGTCCTCCAGAGCAAGAGACACTCTTTGTAACCGCTCTCTGCTCTGGTTAAGAGACAAGGGGGGAGATTTATTAAACATGGTGTAAAGTGAAACTGGCTCAGTTGCCCCTAGCAACTTATCAGATTCCACCTTTAATTTTCCATAGAGTCTGTGAGGAATTAAAGGTGGAATCTGATTGGTTGCTAGGGGCAACTGAGCCAGTTTCACTTTACACCATGTTTGAAAAATCTCCTCCAAGGATCCTAAACAAATGAGCCCCATCTTTTACCTCAGAACATAGTATATGACAATGAGTTTCCCGAACTAGACAGCCCCTTTTAGCTGTCCATACACATGATTTTTGCTAGAAAATCAAGTTTCTTGATTATCTTCTTTATACTTATGGGGTGAGACAGTGTTATGGCCAATAGCTCTTGGATTTAAAGTGGTACTCCAGCAAAAAATGTTTTCTTTCAAATCAACCAGAGATTTGAAAATTACTTCCATATAAAAAATCTCCAGTCTTCTAGTACTTATCAGCTGCTGTGTGTCCTGCAGGAAGTGGTGTATTCTTTCTAGTCTGGAGAGCAGGAGAGGTTTTCTATGGGGATTTGCTTCTATTTCTATTTTAAAATCTCAAGTCTTCCCATATTTATCAGCTGCTGTATGTCCTGCAGGAAATGTTTTCCTTCCAGTCTGACACAGTGCTCTCTGCTGCCACTTCTGTCCATGTAAGGAACTGTCCAGAGTAGGAGAGGTTTTCTATAGGGATTTGCTACTGCTCTGGACAGTTCCTGTCTTGGACAGAGGTGGCAGCAGAGAGCACTGTGCCAATCTGAAAAGAAAATGACGTTTCCTGCAGAACAAACAGCAGCTGATAAATATGGGAAGACTTGAGATTTTTAAATAGAAGTAAATTACAGATCTATAAAACATTCTGAAACCAGATGATTTGAAAGAAAAAGATTTTCGCTGGATAACCCCTTTAAGGAGACTTTCTATGTAATAAGGCCTCTGGGCCCCTTGGATGCCACAGCTTGGGTTCAACTCAAATTTTTTTCCATCTGCTTCACCCCAAATAATATCACAAGCCTGACCAAGGACTGGAAATCAAGGGGGAGATTTATCAAACATGGTGTAAAGTGAAACTGGCTCAGTTGCCCCTAGCAACCAATCAGATTCCACCTTTCATTCCTCACAGACTCTTTGGAAAATGAAAGGTGGAATCTGATTGGTTGCTAGGGGCAACTGAGCCAGTTTCACTTTACACCATGTACTCCATTCTGGGTACAACGCTATGGAATATGTTGGCTCTATAGGAATGAATCCTTTGATGCCAGTAATGGATAGGAGGGGCAATGATGGATGATGAACTTGGCTTTGTAAAAATGGTTACTCGTAATCCGGTTATTATAAAGTTTGTGCCCCCACCGATGTGAGAGTATTGTTATCCAGTGATCACATCCATCTTGTAGGCCGTGACCACACACACAGCTCGCAGGCAGGTGTAGGACATTCGAACGCAGCCAATTCCAGCTGACTTGACGATTTCCTTTGGTGTTATTTTCCGGCCATGTTCGGACTGTTAGTTTTGGTGTCCCGTGTGGCCGTCGGCGCTGTCCCTCTCTCTGTCACCCCTCTCCCCCCTCCCTCCCCGCTACGTTATGACTTCATTCCCAGCGCAGGCTGCATGCAGAAGGAAATAAATCTTCATAAAGGCGGTTTGTGATTAATGGCGGGTCCCAGGCTCTGTGCTGGACCTTTCCCATTACCCACTAATAGAAAGATGGAGAGCCCCTGTCTGAGACACTTGCCTCCCGTCATTTGTTCCACTTTGCAGTCCATTTGCTGGGGAGAGTACAAGGCACTCCATCAAAAATATTTTCAGAGTTAATTTCCGTCCCTTAATCTGCTTGATTCTTATTTTGTATCGAATGGCAGGATCGATTTTCATTGCGTCTAAATTAAATAAGGGACTTTCCATGCATGGCTGCCCCCCGGAGAAAGGGGGGGGGGGGAGGGAGAGAAGGAAGGGACAAGAGTGGAAGAGGAAGAGAATAGGGGAAAAAAGAAAGCAATGAAGAGAACACCAAGGAAGAACCAGGGAGCAGCTGACCCGGCTAGTGAGATGTGAAATATGAGATAGATATTACATAGAGATGTACTATGGATGGATAGATAGATAGATAGGAGATAGATAGATAGATAGATAGATAGATAGATAGATAGGAGATAGATAGATAGATAGATAGATAGATAGATAGATAGATAGGAGATAGATAATAGATAGATAGATAGATAGATAGATAGATAGATAGATAGGAGATAGATAGATAGATAGATAGATAGATAGATAGATAGATAGATAGATAGGAGATAGATAGATAGATAGATAATAGATAGGAGATAGATAGATAGATAGATAGATAGATAGATAGATAGGAGATAGATAGATAGATAGATAGATAGATAGATAGATAGATAGATAGATAGATAGATAGGAGATAGATAGATAGATAGATAGATAGATAGATAGTAGATAGGAGATAGATAGATAGATAGATAGATAGATAGATAGGAGATAGATAGATAGATAGATAGATAGATAGATAGGAGATGAGATCAATAAAACATAGATTGATAGATATTCGATAAATAAATACAAGATATATATATATATATATATATATATATATTAATAGATATAATTGGCTTAGGGTGCGTTCACACCTACCGCATCCGCAGCTTATTTTTCCGCGGAAATCCGCAGGTCTGGTAGTGCAGATTTCAACCTGCGAGAAATCCGCGTATGTGTGCGTTTTGCGATTTTTCTGCAGCAAGTTTATCGCAACTGAAATGTCCGTTTAGAATAAGAGACATTTTAAACGGACATTTCAGTTGCGATAAACTTGCTGCGGAAAAACCGCAAAACGCACACATACGCGGATTTCTCGCAGGTTGAAATCTGCACTACCAGACCTGCGGATTTCCGCGGAAAAATAAGCTGCGGATGCAGTAGGTGTGAACGCACCCTATTAAGGTGTATAAATAGATACATATGGGACAGACACAGATATGAGATAGATAGATATATAACTAAAAGATAGATAAAAAAGATAAATAGATAAAAATAAAAGATAGATAGATAGATAGGAGATAGATAGATAGATAGAGATAGATAGATAGAGAGAGAGATAGGAGATAGATAGATAGATAGATAGATAGATAGATAGATAGATAGATAGATAGATAGATAGATAGATAGATAGGAGATAGATAGATAGATAGATAGGAGATAGATAGATAGATAGATAGATAGATAGATAGATAGATAGATAGATAGGAGATAGATAGATAGATAGATAGGAGATAGATAGATAGATAGATAGATAGATAGATAGATAGATAGGAGATAGATAGATAGATAGAGATAGATAGATAGATAGATAGATAGATAGATAGATAGATAGATAGAAGATAGATAGATAGAGATAGATAGATAGATAGATAGATAGATAGATAGAGATAGATAGATAGATAGATAGATAGGAGATAGATAGATAGATAGATAGATAGATAGGAGATAGATAGATAGATAGATAGGAGATAGATAGATAGATAGATAGGAGATAGATAGATAGATAGATAGATAGATAGATAGGAGATAGATAGATAGATAGATAGATAGGAGATAGATAGATAGATAGATAGATAGATAGATAGATAGATAGATAGATAGATAGGAGATAGATTGATAGATAGATAATAGATAGATAGATAGATAGATAGATAGATAGATAGATAGAGATAGATAGATAGAAGATAGATAGATAGAGATAGATAGATAGATAGATAGATAGATAGATAGATAGAAGATAGATAGATAGATAGATAGATAGAGATAGATAGATAGATAGATAGATAGATAGATAGATAGGAGATAGATAGATAGATAGATAGATAGATAGATAGATAGATAGATAGGAGATAGATAGATAGATAGATAGATAGATAGATAGGAGATAGATAGATAGATAGATAGATAGATAGATAGATAGATAGGAGATAGATAGATAGATAGATAGATAGGAGATAGATTGATAGATAGATAATAGATAGATAGATAGATAGATAGATAGATAGATAGCAGATAGATAGATAGATAGATAGATAGATAGATAGATAGATAGGAGATAGATAGATAGATAGCTAGCAGATAGATAGATAGATAGATAGATAGATAGATAGATAGCAGATAGATAGATAGATAGATAGATAATAGATAGATAGGAGATAGATAGATAGATATGGAGCATATAGTGTATACAGGAGGCAGATCACACACAGGGACAGGAGAGGAGAGTTTGTTCCCGGCTCTCGGAGAATCACATCTTTCCAAACTCATTTCTTTTACCATTTTTTCTCATCATTTGTGAGTGCCCCCCCTCCTCACCCCTCTGCTGGTTTAAGGATTAAATCTGTCACTTTGTATTCCTCAATCCCCTGAGGATCCCCCCCTCCTTCCCATCCTCTGCAAGAGACATTGGTAACTGCTTTCTATATGACCCCAGGCGGCCTCTTAACCCCTTCCCTGCCAGACGGGCAACGTCACCAAAAGAAGAGCGTAAAATCGTGTCCACAGAGCGGCTATTTCTATGTTTCTTATCACCGGGGACAACAATGGATCATTAGCGTGAGAGGTAACGGGAGATGACAGAGGGTCACATATAGGATGGCCTAATGGATTCACACAATGGCCTCCAATCAGCGGCTCCGAAAAACCCAATTAACATGGCAGCATACGGCTCAATTTACATATGATTTACAGGGACATTTGGGAAAAAAAACTCCTGCTGTTTCTGCCATTTAGGCCCCAAAAAGCTTTTGCTTAGAAACGTATGACATTATAGAAGATGGTTACATCCTTACTGATGTCCTTGCAGCCCTTGCTTAAACTGTATACATTACCTATCCAGGCTGCAGGGCTCCTCTTGCGCTCTGCTTCTTCCCGGATCCCATGTGCTTCAGCTTCAGAGCGGCCTGTCTCAGCTGACAGGCCGCTCAGGCAATCACTGGCCACGGCAGTCCTGTGATTGGCTGAGCAGCCTGTCAGCTGAGACAGGCCGCTCTGAAACTGCAGCGCGCAGAACCTGGGGAGAAGCAGAGCGCAAGAGGAGCCCTGCAGCATGGATAGGAAATGCAGCCGCGCACCGCTATTACACATAGCAATGCGCGTTCGGCACCCGAAAATTATACAGGGTACAGTGTGCGACAGTATTATATACAGAGGGCACAGTGTGTGGCAGTATTATATACAGAGGGCACAGTGTGTGGCAGTATTATATACAGAGGGCACAGTGTGTGGCAGTATTATATACAGAGGGCACAGTGTGTAGCACTATTATATACAGAGGGCACAGTGTGTGGCAGTAATATAATCAGAGGGAACCGTGTGTGGCAGTATTATATACAGAGGGCACAGTGTGTGGCAGTATTATATACAGAGGGCACAATGTGAGGCCGTATTATATACAGAGGGCACAGTGTGTGGCAGTATTATAATCAGAGGATACAGTGTGTGGCAGTATTATATACAGAGGGAACAGTGTGTGGCAGTATTATATACAGAGGGCACAGTGTGTGGCAGTATTATATACAGAGGGAACAGTGTGTGGCAGTATTATAATCAGAGGGCACAATGTGAGGCCATATTATATACAGAGGGAACAGTGTGTGGCAGTATTATAATCACAGGGCACTGTGTGTGGCAGTATTACAATCAGAGGGCACAGTGTGTGGTAGTATTATATACAGAGGGTGTAGTGTGTGACAGTATTATAATCAGAGGGCACAGTGTGTGGCAGTATTATATACAGAGGGCACAATGTGAGGCCATATTATATACAGAGGGCACAGTGTGTGGCACTATTATAATCACAGGGCACAGTGTGTGGCAGTATTATATACAGAGGGAACAGTGTGTGACAGTATTATATACAGAGGGCACAGTGTGTGGCAGTATTATATACAGAGGGAACAGTGTGTGGCAGTATTATAATCAGAGGGCACAATGTGAGGCCATATTATATACAGAGGGAACAGTGTGTGGCAGTATTATAATCAGAGGGCACAGTGTGTGGCAGTATTATATACAGAGGGCACAGTGTGTGGCAGTATTATATACAGAGGGAACAGTGTGAAGCAGTATTATAATCAGAGGGCACAATGTGAGGCCATATTATATACAGAGGGCACAGTGTGTAGCACTATTATATACAGAGGGCACAGTGTGTTGCAGTATTATATACAGAGGACACAGTGTGAGGCAGTATTTTATACAGAGGGAACATTGTGTGGCAGTATTATATACAGAGGACACAGTGTGAGGCAGTATTATATACAGAGGGAACATTGTGTGGCAGTATTATATACAGAGGGAACATTGTGTGGCAGTATTATATACAGAGGGCACAGTGTGTGGCAGTAATATAATCGGAGGGAACAGTGTGTGGCAGTATTATATACAGAGGGCACAGTGTGTGGCAGTATTATATACAGAGGGCACAGTGTGTGGCTGTATTATAATTAGAGGGCACAATGTGTGGCAGTATTATATACAGAGGGCACAGTGTGTGGCAGTATTATATACAGAGGGCACAGTGTGTGGCAGTATTATACACAGAGGGTACAGTGTGTGGCAGTATTATATACAGAGGGCACAGTGTGTTGCAGGATTATATACAGAGGGCACAGTGTGTGGCAGTTTTATATACAGAGTGAACGGTGTGTGGCAGTATTATAATCACAGGGCACTGTGTGTGGCAGTATTACAATCAGAGGGCACAGTGTGTGGTAGTATTATATACAGAGGGTGTAGTGTGTGACAGTATTATAATCAGAGGGCACAGTGTGTGGCAATATTATATACAGAGGGCACAGTGTGTGGCAGTATTATATACAGAGGGAAGTGGGTGTGGCAGTATTATAATCAGAGGGCACATTGTGTGGCAGTATTATAATCAGAGGGCACAGTGTGTGGCAATATTATATACAGAGGGCACAGTGTGTGGCAGTATTATATACAGAGGGAAGTGTGTGGCAGCATTATAATCAGAGTGCACATTGTGTGGCAGTATTATAATGAGAGGGCACAGTGTGTGGCAATATTATATACAGAGGGAACAGTATGTGGCAGTATTATAATCAGTGGACACAGTGTGTGGCAGTATTATAATCAGAGGGCACAGTGTGTGGCAGTATTATATACAGAGGGCACAGTGTGTGGCAGTATTATATACAGAGGGCACAGTGTGTGGCAGTATTATAATCAGAGGGCACAGAAGGGGGACTAACTACAGAGGGCGCCTACAAACAACAACTACAAAAAACTACAAATGTTTGTGTGGCAGTTTCAGCTGAGAGGAGTTGTGGTCAGTAGAATTGATAGATGGGCCAGATGGAGAAGAAAGCGAAAAGTGAGCGACTGATCAGAGAAGACATTACCTGTGAGTCACTATATGGGTCAGTGCATGGGGGGATACGGGTCTTTTTCGCTGTGGATGTTAGTGATGTGGTATGATGGTATTAGTCACTATGTGGTGGTAATGGTGGTGTGAAGGGGTGGCAATATTACAGTATATGCTTCTTTTATGGTATAATTGGCCTTGTTGCTGGTATTAATGGTCTTGGTATACTGGATGTTATTAAGTAATGATATGGTGCTGGTGATAATATTTGTTTCTTATATACTGCTTTTTATACTGGATTTTATTGATGGTAGTGGTGGTATTAGTATGTGGTGGAGTATTAGTGGTGGTATTGATATGGTGGTATTAGTCTTCATGTGGTGGTAATACACATAGGGGGAAATTTATCAAACATGGTGTAAAGAAGAACTGGCTCAGTTACCCTAGCAACCAATCAGATTCCACTTTACATTTCTCACAAATTCTTTGGAAAATGAAAGGTGGAATCTGATTGGTTGCTAGGGGCGACTGAGCCAGTTTCACTTTACACCATGTTAGATAAGTCTCCCCCATAGTGTATTACACGTGATTGATACATGTGTTATTCTTAAGCCTTTCAGACTTCTAATATTCTGTATGTGGCATTAAAATGTCTTATTTATCAAACCTACTATTGGGCAAGATCAAAGGGCCATGCCCCAGATGTTTTAGGACCCTAGCAAAGCCCGATGTGGCAGTATTGCAATCAGAGGGCATAATGTTCAGCAGTGTTAAATTCAGAGGGCACAGTATGTGGCAGTATTATAATCAGACGGCACACTATATGGCAGTATTATATTCAGAGGGTATTATGTGCAGGAGCAATGTATTCAGAGGGCACAGTATGTGGCAGTATTATAATCAGATGGCATACTATATGGCAGTATTATATTCAGAGGGTATTATGTGCAGGAGCAATATATTCAGAGGGCACAGTATGTGGCAGAATTATAATCAGATAACACAGTATATGGCAGTATCAGATGGCACAGTATGTGTCAGTATTATATTCAGAAGGTATCATGTGCAGCAGAAACATATTCAGAGGGCACAGTATGTGGCAGTATTATAATCAGATGGCACAGTATATGGCAGTATTATATTCAGAGGGTATCATGTGCAGGCACAATATATTCAGAGGGCACAGTATGTGGCAGTATAATAATCAGATGGCACAGTATATGGCAGTATTATAATCAGATGGCGCAGTATGTGGCAGTATTATATTCAGAGGGTATCATGTGCAGCAGCAATATATGCAGAGGGCACAGTGTGTGGCAGTATTATAATCAGATGGCACAGTATGTGGCAGTATTATATTCAGAGTGTATCATGTTCAGCAGAAATATATTCAGATGGCACAGTGTGTGGCAGTATTATAATCAGATGGTATCATGTGCAGCATTATAATCAGAGGGCACAGTGTGTGGCAGTATTATATTCAGAGGGCACAGTATGTAGAAGCATTATACTCAGGGAGCAATATGTGTGGCAGTATTTTATTCAGGGTACAATGTTGTTTGGCAATATTATATTCAAGAAGCACAGTGTGTGACAGCATTATAGTCATAGGAACAAATAGAAGCAGACCTGCTCACACAGAGACAGTGCAAGGTAGTGTCAGCTGGCAATACACAGCAAGATATGCACAGGAATCCTTCCCTTTGGCAATAATATATTTAGGGAGAACAGTGTGCGTTAGTTTTATATTGAAAGGGCATAGTATATGGCAGTAGCATATTTTAGGGAGCACAATGTTTGGCAGTATTATTTTCAGGGGGCATAGTGTTGGCCAGTGTTATATTCAGAGGGCACGGTATGTGGCAGTATTACATTCAGGAAGCACAATATTTGGCGGTATCAAATTCAGTGATCACAATGGGTAGTGGTATTATAGTCAGGCGCTTTTTGTCACTGCAGAGGATGAGAATCTGCTGGAAAAGTTAAAAGAGTTAAAGAATGGAAGATGTCTGGGTGACAAACTCCCAGAGTTACACATTGTATATTCCACCTGTGTCCCTATCAGTGCTGTGTTCACCATTAAGGCCTGCAGTGAAACAACAAGTCCCAGCATCCCCTTCCTATTGCACCGCTAATAGCGGGAGCTGTAGTTTCACATTGTAAAAAAAAAAAATTAACTGTGTGTTAACCTGACTTGGCAATTGATTATTACAGTAGAAATTATTTTCCACTACACCGTGGGTGTTCATAACGCCAAGTAGCAAACCTGTTGTTAAGAATTTTTCTTTCCATTACTGACTATAACCGTCTTGTTGACAACATGCGAGTGCGCGATATGTGGGAAGGTAACAACAGAGCGCCTCACACTGGGCGCCATCTAACCCCTGTGGAAGCCGTAATGACAGTCATGTTGGTTGTCAATCAGCTTCCCCGGAATCAGTTCACACCTTCTTTTACGGATCAAATTTTTTTTATTTTTTTTTAACTAATTTGAATTACATATTTATAAATTTTTTTTGTTTAAAT
The DNA here is from genome assembly GCF_027789765.1 of Dendropsophus ebraccatus. Classification (NCBI taxonomy): domain Eukaryota; kingdom Metazoa; phylum Chordata; class Amphibia; order Anura; family Hylidae; genus Dendropsophus; species Dendropsophus ebraccatus. The sequence goes on along the minus strand of NC_091465.1, from coordinate 76,237,014 downwards.
TAATTAAAATTGCATATTTATTTATTTTTAATATATATATATATATATATATATATATATATATTTTGCCTGTAGCAACCAATGACAGTGCAGCTTTCACCTCAAATCTTGTTTTTTGGAAAATTTAAGCTGCCTTACGATTGGTTGGTAAGGGCAACCATTGTAGTCCGGGTTGGGGGCATACTCTTACCACTATACTGTTTAATAGTGGTCCCCGGGCCTATCCAATAAAGGTCATAAGGTTTAGCACAGCTCTCTCCTGACACAGGCCTGCCATATTGAACTACAGGTACGGTAAAGCGACTTTGCAGCTGTAATAAAATTATACTGTTACAATAATTGTGCGCCATTGTCCAGGCAGGGTTGCCCTGACAACCTTGCAGTATTGCTGCCCCTTTAATGCGAAGAGCTGTGAGGTCATTTAGAAAATTATAGCATGAAATAATGGAGGCAGAAAACATGGGCGATGTGTTTTAGCAATTCTGAAATATTGGCAGAGTAAAAAGCTTTATTGTGAATGTGTTTTTGTGTGCAAACAGTAAAAATGATGACCAATTCAGCAAACATTAGTGGCGAGCGATGGTCGCTGCGTGCCAGGCAGGACGGAGTTAAAAGATCAATCTAATGACGAGTCTGCCTCGCAGGGCCGCAATCACTATCCGCCGGATTATTCTGAGAAAGTTACAGAGGTTGACGTCAATGAACAGTTGATTTCTTTTACTATATGTCTATCTATCTATATATATATATATATCTTTTAGAATATGTTCACATGAATAATATCTGCACTGACTTCCGCATCTTCTTTTCCACATGGAAACCCATCTGCCATTGACTTCAATGGGAAATGGCTTAGAGTGTCTATACAACGCCGAAAAAAATCTGTTCACTTTTGTCACTGCCGAAAATAAATGATTGTGTCATATATCTGAGTACAAAACCACAAAGATTTCAGATATTCTGTGCAGATTTATGGTGCTGCAGTAAAGTAAGATTCTGACTGTTGCCCATAGCAACCAACCCACCCCTTAGTGTTTACTTCTCATATTGCTCTGGTAAAATGAAAGCTGAGCTGTGATTGGTTGCTATGGGCAACACAAAGAATCTTACTATATTTTCTCTGTTCCTTTATTTCACCAGTGTTTGATCAGCAAAATGACCGTTTTATTGGTTAAAAGGGCCATTTCTATTACTATTGACATGTACTGAACTCAATACTAAATGGATTTAATTATAGCATTTGTCATGAATTTTCAGCTGGATGTGGCTCAAACTAAGGGTCCTATTCCACGGGCCGATAGGGGCCCGATCAATAATGCTAGATCGGCGCTCGTTTACTAGGCCTATTACACGGCCTGATAACCGTTAAGCGAGGGATGCAGAAACATCATTACCGATGTCCTTGCAGCCCTTGTTTAAACACCAAACATTACCTAATCATGTTGCAGATCTTCTCCTGCGCTCCTCCTCCCCGTCCCGCGCGCAGCAGCAGCTTCAGTGCGGCCTGTCTGAGCTGACAGATCGCTCAGCCAATCACTGGCCGCGGCGGTCCTGGACAGTGATTGGCTGAGCGGTCTGCCAGCTCAGATAGGCGGCACAGATGGGAATTATAGGCATGATGGGAATTGTAGTTTTGCAAAATCTGGAGGGGCCAAAGTTTCCTCATCTCTGATATAGCCAATAAATGGCAGCAAAAATAGTGACAAAACTAACCAAGAAATTGCGGGGGGGAAAAAAATACACATGTAATACAGCTCAAAAACATGGTGTGCGCATAGCCTAAAGCTGAATTTCCAGCCTCTTCATTCTGCCATGTGAACAAGACCTTAAAGTGGCCACACACCTTCATTAACCAACAGACGATCATTATGGCCCATGACCAGCCGGCGTCCTCCCCATAAACAAGAACATTTGACACGGCTAAAGGCTGTATTCCACGGGGCGACTGGAGGAGCAAATGAGTGCTGTCAGCAATCATTTGCTCCTCGTTCCCCATTCGCCGCTGCTATTACACCTGGCAGCGAGCGGGTGAGTCCGATGGCGGCCGCGGGAAGCTGCCCGGGCGATGGCTAGATCGTCTGGGCAGCCCATAGCATATAGCAGCAGTTGCATGTTGAAAGACAGACCACTGCAACGATCGTTCATGTCGTCTGATCGTTGCCTTTAATTACACGTGACGATTATCGCCCGTAATGGCCGATGTCGGCCAAATATGGCTGAAAATTGTTCTGTGTAATAGGGCCTTAAGTGTTCCTGTATTCTTTATGAGGGTTAGGCTACAGTGAGAAAGCTCTTGCTGCAGCTTATCTGACCTGACCTCCTACTGACGGCTGTACCTTGCTGTGAGCGACAAGTAGGGACCATAGCTCTGCTGCCAGCACCTCCCCACCCCCCTAATGGTTCTGCCTTCGGCCACCACCCAGTTTCCTCAAGAATGACTGAAAGACGGAGGAGGCTGCAGCCTAAAGACACAGCAGACCAAGGACGAAAATGGGCCCACATTACGGGTTTCTACACTCATCAACATGTGCAACCCTAAACCCACCAGAACATCATTCTTTCACCAAACCAATGCTAATGTGTATACCTAGGTTCTGAATAGGTGCCTCTAATCTCTACTCCTAACTTGTGGGAGACTTTAGTGGCCGCTAGGGGGTTAGGTATCTTACACTTTTCCAATGGTTTCCTCCTCCTCAAAAAATAAAAAAAGGTTTTAAAGAGGGGATGGGAGCTTCCCATAACAAAACTCTTCACATACCCATGATAGGACAGGAGGGCCTTACTTCTTCCTTGGATTTTGCTCTGACCATTGGGGTCAGGCCCATCTTTACTACATTGTGATACTCTTGAGCTGGGAAGAGACCTGTGCTGATTTACCCATCCTATAGGAACAATGGGCATAGTCAACCTCAGGCCCAATGGCAGCCATGAGGGCTGTCTCTATGGCACATACACACTGGCCTGGATTACTGGATTAAATTAATTTTGTACATTGTTAGAAAATCCTGGTCCATCTACTATTGGTGACCATAGCCGCTTAAAAGGATTTTACAGAATTAGTGGAATATGGCTATTTCTTCTAAAATAAAATTGTGCAGCACCTAACCATTATAGGCTGAGGTGCAATACCACACACAACCTGTGGACAGGGGTGGCGCTGTTTTTGGAGGAACACAGCCCTGTCTTTCTATTGCTGTACAGCCTTTGTAATGGACATTACATTCCTCATACACATTTTATTTGTTGTATAATGAGCATTACACATTCATTTCTGCGCCTTACGTTCGGCGTACTCAGGTGTAACGCGAGACAATGACCCATATCCAGCTATTAACCTTTCTTTTCCCACTGCTGCTTAATTGATCAATTAAATCTTAATTGGAAAAATAGTAAAGTGTTGTCAGGAGCGGGAACAGTCACAGGGATGATGGGGCCGTTCCCATCCACAACAGGGGAAACGCCGGCCCAGAGGAAGGTAGTCGCCAGCTCACGGCTCAATCAGCTCTACCCTGGCTGATAACAGTGGACAGATTATGTAGAAATTAGGGTTAGGGTCCTATTCCACAGGCCGATGGGGGCCCGATCAATAATGTAAACGAGCGCCGATCTGCTAAATTGGTGCTCGTTTACTGGGCCTATTCCACGGCCCGATAATCGTTTAGCTAGGGCTGCAGGGACATCCCTTCGGGACAGAATATACAAAAATTACAATTAAAAAATACAATAGGTGGACCAAGAACCCTCCTCCGCTATATTGAGCAGGAGGCACCTGGTTAAATGTTTGAATGTTTTTTATTTTTACTCAAGTCGAGCGCTCTTTTGGTGCTCGCTGAACACTAATCACCGCCAATCAACGGCTACAGCATTGCCATTGTCCGGCAATGGCAAAATAGATTTTAAGTCGTAATAAAAAGTTAACGTCAGTTACCCCATAAGGTGAACATTGTAAGAATGAAAGCCAAATCTGGGTTTCTCAAAACTTTAATGGCTCCCATTGCTAGAAAAAAAAAAAGTTCTGGCTAGAGATGAGCGAACCTGGAGCATCTGAGTCGATCCGAACCCGGACTTTCGGCATTTGATTAGCGGTGGCTGCTGAAGTTGGATAAAGCCCTAAGGCTATGTGGAAAACATGGATATAGTCATCGGCTGTATCCATGTTTTCCAGACAACCTTAGGGCTTTATCCAAGTTCAGCAGCCCCCGCTAATCAAATGCCAAACGTTCGGGTTCGGATCGACTCGAACCCGAACCCGGTTCACTCATTTCTAGTTCTGGCTAGGACAAAAAAAAACAAAACAAAAAAAAGCTGCAGTTAAAAAACAGAAACACTGAATTGAAGTGATATTGTTTCCCCCAGCCCCATTGTTAAGCTTATATTCTGGACATTTAATTTCTTACCGTATAAAGGATTTCTTGACAATCTCTCCCCTCAAACATGTACAGTATGTTATTGCTGGTGGACAGTGCCATATGGGTGGGGCTTCACGTCAGATAAGCCCCATGTCCCCGCCTACAATGGCAATGTAGGTCACACCCCCTATGGCGTGTTTTTATCCTTTATTATTACTTTTTTATTTGTTTTCCTTTTTGTGATGACCCAATAAAGCTACCATAATTTTATTGAAGCCGTGGATGGAATTTTTTTGTTTCATACACCCCCTATGTGACATCATTGCCGGGGGGCTGGGCCTATGCCTCAAGGTCAGCCCATTCTGATGAAACCGCTGAGGGGCAGGGCCTAAGGGCAATGATGTTGGGGGGGGGGGGGGGGCCTATAGCGCCGATGTTGGCAGGGATATAGGGCCTGGCTAAGAAACAATAACATGCATTTTTGAGGGGCGAGACCACTAAGAAATCCTTTATATGACTGCAGCATTGCTCCTGGCTGCTGCACTGGAAGAGCCCTATTATACATTTTTTACATGTAATTTCTACATATACTGCGCCCCTTGCTGGACCCTTCAGGAAGCTGAAAGCCTGCCTCATCTACTAAATTGTGGGAAATAGCACCAAATGAGCATTTCCCATAAGTAGCGTATATTAGGAATCTGTCTAACAATTATTATATTATGGAAAATTTTAGTGCTTGCAAATATAGACACAACGGGATGGTGGACAGGGCCTGTTTAATACGGCTGTACCTGTTACCAGAGGCTTAACAGAGTGCCAGCTACTTGTCTGAGAAGTCACAGGTCAGTCAAGTACAACCCTTCTAGAGTCCACAATGTACAGATCAGGCGCAGATCTATTGGAGAGGTGTAATGGTTCCCCTGTGAGCTCATTAAATTAGATTTGTTAAGTGATCGTGTGCGTCATGAACTCAGCGATCCCGGCTCTCAGCGGATCACAGAAGCCTGGCTCCCTCTAGTGGATTTTTATCAAAATTGCATTTGAGTGGGTGAATGACGGACCTGCAAAAATTGGAATCCACAGAGAATGTTGTAAATAAATATAGGATACTGGTATTTTTTCCTGTATTGTGGACTAACATTTCCTCAAGGAAGGCTACAGACACAGCGGAGACTAAAGAGGTGGAGAATGACACAGGGATCATCCTTGTGTCATGCTGCGCCCCCTCAGGCATCACACACTGGATAAGTCTCACTTAAAGGGGTTGTCCGGCGATAAAAAATTATTCACAGAATAACACACATTACAAAGTTATACAACTTTGTAATGTATGTTATGTCTGTGAATGGCCCCGTTCCCCGTGTCCCACCACCCCCACCCGTGTACCCGGAAGTGTGGTGCGCTATACATACCTGTCACGTGCCGACCACGGTCTCCGATCGTCAGCAGTGACGTCTTCTTCGGGAGGCCGGCGGATCTTCCCGAGTGCCGGCCGCCCTCTGCAGCGTCATCCGAAGCTCAGCCGCGATTGGCTGAGCATAACTGTGCTCAGCCAATCGCGGCTGAGCAGCTGATGACGTGGCCGACCTATGACTGGTGGTGTATGGTGTATGCAAACTCTATAATCCATCTATATCACAAACTGGACAAGTTATTGCATAAAGCAACAGTGTCACACTGCGGCCCTCCAGCTGTTGCTGAACTACAAGTCCCATTGTGCCCAGACAGCTAAAGCTTTGGCTTTGATGGGATCTGAGGTTTTGCAACAGCTGGAGGGCTGTGTGTTTGATATCATATATCTGATGACAACAATAATCAGCTGATTGTTGATACAGGTTTGGACCTATAATTGTCAGGCACCGACCGTGCACTGCAACGTGTAGTAGCGGTGCGTAGCCGGCAGCTGACAATTTACAAACTGTATACATGACCTATCAAGGCTGCAGGGCTCCTCTTGGGCTCCAGCTTCAAAGTAGCCTGTCTGAGATGAAAGGCCACTCAGCCAATCATAGCGGCCTGTCAGATGAGACAGGCCGCTCTGAAGCTGCAGCGTGCGGGACCTGGTGAGAAGCAGAGCGCAAGAGGATGGATAGGTAATGTATACACTTTAAGCAAGGGCTGCAAGGACATCGGTAACGATGTCCATGCAGCCCTTGTTAAACGTTTATCGGGCCGTGTAATAGGCCCAGTAAACGAGCGCCGATCTAGCAGATGGCCGCTCATTTACAGTTATTATCGGGCCCCCATCGGCCTGTGTAATAGGACCCTTAGTCTCTATTAGACGGGGGCTACATGCCAATTTGGCCACATGACGCGTCATGCAACCAATGGTCACATCTAAGGTAAGTAAATGGCGACAGTGTTGGCACTCCCCTTCGTAAGACCCACATGACCCAAATTAGCAGGATACACCTGTGCTCACATGTCAGTACCTCCTACCTTTACATTTTATCTGCAGCAGTAATGGTGAGTACAAGAGCATATTCACACTTGTGTTGTTTGGCGGCAGCTTTCTCCGCCGGTGGTGCCAACTGGGTTTTGGGGGGGGCACTTTGGGTTTGGTCCTGCGACATTGGAGTTGCAGGGCCATTCCATGGCCTCCCTTCCCTGTTTGTGCATGCTTTGCGGGGGTTAGCGGTCGCTGACGACACAGCGTGGAGTTAGTGTAGGGACCCATGTGAACCAGGAGACCGGCACGTGGTACATGGCATATGGTTTGATCAAATTATATACCAACATCCTGGCGTTGGTTTTTAAATGTAGGCGAGTGCCATTAGTGTCAGCCAAAGGTGTGATGTGCAGCAGCTCCTTTCTCTCCATATCGTATATAAACGGCGACTACACAGTGTAACATGGTGATCTGTGGTTACACAACCCTTGTTGGGGCCAAAATGGCCATGTAAGCCTTGACTGGACTTGGGGGAAGGGATAATAAGGGTGAAACTTTTTTTATGTATCCCATAAAAAAATCAAACTGGGACAGCACTGGAATAAGTGAAAAATATCAAGAATGTTTAGATGTATTGCACATCTCACCGCACAGGACCCTTCCGTTCGGCTTCAATCCAATAGAAAACGTAGGAGACAGCACTTCTTGTGAAAAAACTTGATTTTTTTTATTCACATCAGACGTGACGTTTCGGTTGGTGCTTCAGCCTTTCTCACGCTTGAAATGTTGCGTCTGATGTGAATAAAAAAAATCAAGTTTTTTTCACAAGAAGTGCTGTCTCCTACGTTTTCTATTGGATACATGTATCCCGACATGACCCCAATAATCTCCCCGGGTTTCATAGACCTCCATCCACTGCACGGACTGTGGACACATTTATTGTACGTTGCTCTGTAACAGTCAGTTCTCACTGAGATTAATACTTTCCCATGCACAGCTGCCTATGTACAAGCCGTGTTCTTGCAGGACGACACCGGGCTACGCGATCGACTGCTGAAGTAGTGCAAAATGGTGTGCGGCCCTCGGCTTACGCTAAATTACATCTCCTGGTAGCTCAGCCGCCATTCATGAGGTCACTTACAGACGCGAGCTAGAAAGCTGTGGTTTGCAGCCCATCGAAGTAGTGTTTTGTAGAGGAGAAAAAAAATAAAAATAATTGCACAAAACCATCATAAATATCGTTCCATACATACAAAAATTGTTAAGTTAGCTGAAGCCCCTGTCTTCCAGGGGGTTTGTACCCTTGTCAGTGTATCTAAGTCCCATAGACGTCCAATATCAGTACTGGCCATTCATATAGTCTGTATTTGATACCAGTTTGGGGTTTACCCCATTGTCCCCTCAGAATTGTCCCAATGTTCTTGTGGGCCCGCCCCATTGTCCTTTTGGGCTGACCCCACTTTCCCTTGATCCTTCCCTCACAGTGACATGCTTGTAAGGTTCTCGTGGCTGAGAAGTCCCTTCCTAGAACTGCTGACAACATGGCTGGGTCCGCAGTACTCCTGAAGGTTATGGCGTAAAGTCACAAGTGCAGAACCTAAACAAGCTCTATTGGGGGCCTGGGCACCCCCAGGTAGCTGCAAAAGTAGAGTGACGACACCAGCCATGCCATCGTCTGTGGGTTCCAGAGTGATAGGCCCAACTCGAAAGTTGGAGTACGTGTACCCCAAGAGTTGGGACAAGAAAGGGTCCGAATGGCGTAATGAGGGAGGCTGGGGTGCCGATGGGTCATAGGACTTCAACCTGGGTTTGGAGCGGTGGTGATGATGATGGTGGTGGTGGTGATGGGGAATTGACGGTAAAACAGGTCCGCTAGGATGACAGCCAACCATCTCCACGTCTGGGTGGAAATAGACCGTCAGTTTGGCGAAAGGTCTACTGGCCATTTTACTCATTTCTTGTAGGTGGCGCCGCTGCTCCCTGCGGACGTCCAGCCATTGCTTCACTTTCCAGAGCAGGACGCAGGCAGAGAGGAAGAGGAAGAAGCAGCTGAAGAAGACGGAAAAAAATACAAAGAGGTCGATGTGCGCCTGGTCCTGGCGGAAGAAGAGCAGGCCCTGAGACTCCCCAGACCCGCTGGTGGAGTTACCCAATAGCAGCAGGTAGAAGCGGCTGTTCTTCAGGGTGTGCAGCTCGTGGGGGTACGTAATGACCACACGGTCTCTGACCCCCCGCACAATCAACACCGTCTGTTGGTTGCGGACTGTGATGTAGGTGATCAGACCTTTAGGACGTTCTTCTCGAAGCCAAGAGGATTTACTGACGGCAGACCATGAGATGTTATTAACAGAGGCGGCGGTGAGGGGTTCAGGGCCTCCCCCAGCTTCACTATCAGCTATACGGACAGAGTGAACCCCTGAGAGTGGGTCAACATCAACCGCAAAGCTCTCCGGGGAGGTCGACACAAAGACGTCCACGCAACCGAACGTCACGTCCACCGTGACTCTGATGTCCACGTTGGTGAACTTGGGCTGCACTCCAAAAAAGACGCTGCGGCCATAGGGCAAGTTCTGGATGTTGGGCTCGTGGAAACAATTACTCTGTGAAGTTGGATCAAAGCAGTATTCTTGTTCTACAGTCATGAGGCGGTAACACTGGCGGCCATTTACTGGGTTCCCGTGGAAGGAGTCCTTACATTTCGCACACTGTAGGGTAAGGGGAAAAAGGAGATGTTTAAAAGGAAACTCAAGGGAACTATAAGAGATGGAAATTGAGGTTCTGCAGCAGCTGAAGTGGTGTAAAATGATGTTCTGAAGCAGTTGAGGTGTGTGTTATGATGTTCTGTAGCAGTTGAGGTGTGTGTTATGATGTTCTGCAGCAGTTGAGGTGTGTGTTATGATGTTCTGCAGCAGCTGAGGTGTATTATGAGGTTCTGCAGCAGCTGAGGCGTGTGTTATAAGGTTCTGCAGCAGATGAGGTGTGTATTATTATTTTCTGCAGCATCTAAATTGTGTAGTATGATGTCCTATGATGCGTCTTATGGAGTTTTACCGCTGCAGTGGTAAGAACTATAATGTTCTGCAGCAGCTGAGGCATGTCTTTAGAAGCTATGCAGCAATTAAGGTGCTTTGTATAATGTCACGCAGCAGCTAAGATCTGAAAACTTCCCATTTACATATAAATAAAAGGTACCATCTTACATATATATATATATATATATATATATATATATATATATATATATATATATATATATATACTGGATTCTCATAGCGGTAAGGAGAAACCGCCATTTTCTACAGGGTGTAGGTCTTCACAGATCTATAGAGAGGTAATATAGAATGGAGTTGTGGCGCTCCCTCATAATGATTGTGGGCATCAAGCTCTCAGGACCTAAGAACAGGCCATTTATGTAGGAAAACACATGAGAAATCTCTTGTCTCCAGTACCTGGTACTTGTAGCAGTCTTTCTTGTCAGCGCTGTTCTGGCAGTTCTGGGTCTCTGTATTGTTGCTACAAGGACAGTTTGTCCCATCCAGTTCATTGCATGTGTCTGCGTGACCATTACACTGACATCTGTGGGGGACGCAAGACACCAGGAAGGTGAGACAAAGCAGAGGATGCACAACCATAATAATCAAGGCGATACAGAGGAGCACTCCATTATAGCTGGGGAAGTCACTCTGAGGGTTTTAGTGTCATTTTACAGATAAAGTAAATGTACTGCTGCCATCTAGTGGCGAAAACATGTAACAGAAATAACTCGAAAAACAAATGAGGGTGTGTTATCACCTATAAGGCTCATCCACATCCTGTGAATAGAGTAAGGGTCCATTACATTAGCGATGCACGGTCAGTGCTCGACAATTATAGGTCCAAACCTATATCAACGATCAGCCGATGATCGTCGTCATCGGCTGATCGTTGTGTTTATTACATAATCGGCCAGATATGGCCGATTATCGTTCCATATAATAGGGCCCTAAGGCTGCATGCACACGTCTATCATATACGGTCCGCAAGTCGACTGTATGTCATGGACAAAACTCTTGACCTGTTAAGGAACTCTGGCCTCTTGATTTATTTATGATTCCGGGAGCTCTGAAACATTTAAAACTTTTGGCCACCGTATTGACACTGCCACGTCAGTTCAAGAGCAAAGAAGATAAAGCTGTTTCGGAGCTCCCATAATAAATCAAGATGATAAGAGTTCCTTAACAGGTCAAGAGTTCGATCCATGACATAGAGTCCGTATATCACGGACGGATGTGTGCATGCAGCCTAGGAGTTTTAAAGCAGTATTTCCATCTAACCGAATCGTCCCCCTATCTAGATGATGGGGCCCGCCGTATGGAAGCACATGTGTGTCAGCAGCCTATTCTTTCTCTATAGAAGCTACTGGAAACAGCTGAACACTGTACATAGCTTTTTCTGCGGCTCCAATTGTGAATGACTTGGACGGCGCTGCTCGATATCATAGGGACACCATTGGCTACATACCCTACAATCAGCCATTGCATGGGAGTTATTGTCAAATAGAATGACCCTTTAACAATAAAGGATTTGTCTTAATGGTAGAAAACCCCTTGAAATGTTCCATAAAGCAGCTGCCATGTGCATATACAAGGCATACAGGTACTACCAATACTATATACAGAACACTTACTTAGTGCAGCGTTTGTCTAGCAGGAAGTATCCTGGCAGGCAGCCCTCACACTTGTCCCCCAGGCTGTTATTCTGACAATTCACGCATAGAGCGGTGTCCTCGGTGGGACCCTGACTCACCCACGTCGGGATCTGCATACACAAAAAGACGTACAGAAGATACATCAGTCCAACATGTATCCCGTATCCACCGTAACTGGTGGTCTACATGCTGGGGACTCTCCCATAACACTGCGTTTGTCCACACAAACCTTGGCAGGATCCAGAGAATACTTTTCAGGATCTTTCAGGGTTTTCTCGTATTCCTCCATCGTCATACACACTTCACTGTTTCCCCGGCAAAAGTCCAGACAGGGACGACAGGTTCCACCATTAATTGCTGATCCCACAAACAGCGGCTTACACTTCTCACAGTGCTCCCCCTAGTGACGAGACATAAGAATACAGCAAATCATTATCTATTTATCATGCAGTATACAACCTCTCACCCATCCCCAAGTCTAGAACACCCTCTATCCCGAATAAAGCAAATACCAAAGGTATAAAGGGATATAAGCCACTAACCATAGTATTGTTGTGACACTGCAGACACACGTCCTCGGCCCCGAGCCCCGCGCAGTCACTGTGCTTATTACAGCGACAGGCAACTGAGCAGTTCTCCCCCACGTAACCAAAGTCACAGCGGCACCTGTTGGGCTCCACGCAGGTTCCATTGACGCAGCCATGTTCACACACGGGGTGACACAGACCTGTAACACTGAGAAGAGAAGGCGATGAGGAGCACAACACAAGAAGGTCACTGCAAACACAGACTTCAGATTCACATTTGTGTGGATTCACATGAAATGATCATTGGATTTTATGCTGCCCCAGGGTCACAGGTCCACTTACATGAGAAGGCATTAGGCTCTTATAAAGTGGCCATTCTGTGTATACTGAACTCAAAAGCAGTGACATCCGGCACCCCATGACAATTGGCTGTTCAGTGCCTGCACTACAAGGTGTATAGGGCTGGAAGCAGTCGTCTCCATCACTGTGTAGCGGTGGCATCATATAACTGTGTCAAATGGACAGGTCCTTAGCTGCAGTAACCAAGTGTGGCCATTACACAGTTACGAAGCTAGCCGCTTCCAGACGCGTTCACCGTGTGATGCAGGCACTGAACAGCTGATCATCATGGCTGCTGGGACCCAGCCTATCAGTGACTGATGAGCTATCCTGTGAACGGCTCACCAGTATGTTTTAGGGTATGTCCACACTATGGAACCCTTGCGGATCACCCAGCTCGCGCACCTCTGCTGGTCCTATAGGCTTCATTCTATGGTTTTGCAGATTCCGCCGTCCGCCCAAAGAATGAGCGAGTTCGTCGGAATCTGCCAAACAATAGAATGAAGCCTATGGGACCAGCAGAGATGCACGCAGGGGCGAGCTGCGGAATCCTCAGAGGGTGATCCGCCAAGATTCTGTATTGTGGACATACCCTTACCCAGTAAACCCCTCTTACAATAGGCAAGCCACTCTGAACCTAGCAGATTGGCGCTCATTTACCTTATTGATCGGGCCCTTAGGGTCCTATTACACGGAGTGATTTTTAACAATTAACGACTAACGATAAACAATTGCAAACGAGATTGTTTAACGTTAACCTGAAATCGTTCACCATATTACACAGAACGATGGTCATTAGTTACGATCGTTACTAAGATCGTTATTGCAATCGTTACTATGATCATTTACTCCTACTGATCCCAGCAAAACAATGAACAATGTGCAATTACACTGAACGATTAGTGAACAATGTGGAACATGAGTGAACGAATGTGGAATTACAGCGAACGATTAGCTATAATTTTAGATTCAGATCTAAATCAACGATCACCGGCATACGAACGATTTTTCGATCGTTGCCTGCAATTACACAGAATGATTATCGTTTAAATTCGAACGATATAATGACTTTTCGCACGATAACCGCCCCGTGTAATAGGGCCCTTAGTCACACTTACTTGTGCAGGGTGTATCCCTTCTTGCACGTGCACTTGAATCCATGCAGCAGATCACTACAATTCTGGGTCTCATTGCAGTCGTGGTGATTGTTCAGACATTCGTTTTCAGGGGGGCAGGACATAAAGGCCCAGTGAGACTCCAAAGAATTGCACTGCTCCCCCATACCTACATCAGACAGAAGTAAAAATGCACAACAGCTTTACACCAGCACAAGGTCCGTGTAATGTCAGTGTCAAGACTCCTGTGTATCCATTCACATATGTGATATGAGACCCGTTCTTCCCAGTTAGTTCTTACCTTGAGTGGGCCCGCTAAGCCCTCCTTCCAGACATCTGCCTTCCCCGTTACCTCCTCGCCGGGCGCACCAGCCGCAGCGGGGGTGCTGGATGCAGGCAGCGCAATGAGTATGGCGGGAGCAAGATGGTGAGCAATTCTCTGCTCCACTGAGGACTCTGCCGCAGGCACCAGCAGCACATCGCATGGGCAGGAAAGTGGGGCTCATGCACTGAATGAAGGTAAAACGCAGAAAAGAAAAAAACACATTAAATAGATTGAATACTGCCTTTTTTTTTTTAGCAAATATATTGACTTTAATTAAAGGGGAACTCTTTTTCTTTCAAATCAACTGGTGTCAGATAGTACAGATTTCTAATTTACTTCTATTTAAAAATCTCAAGTCTTCCAGTACTTATCAGCTGCTGTATGTCCTGCAAGAAGTTGTGTATTCTTTTCAGTCTGACACACTCTCTGCTGCCACCTCTGTCCATGTCAGGAACTGTCCAGAGAGGAAAATGTTTTTCTATGGGGATTTGCTACTGCTCTGGACAGTTTCTGACATGGACAGAGGTGGCAGCAGAGAACACTGTGTCAGACTGTGCAGAACATACAGCACCTGATAAGCACTGGAAGACTGGAGATTTTTAAATAGAAGTAAATTACAAATCTATATAATTTTTTTAAAACCAGTTGATATGAAAGAAAAAGAGTGCCCCTTTAAACACAATTGTATATTTATTACAGTATAATATATAACACAATGATATAAAAAAAATCTGCACAAACAAGTATTCTAGGTCACTAGAATCGGCCAGCTTGGTTTTGTCAGACAAACCCCATAACTTATAAGACTCAACTGAATTACCTGCTTTAAGGCGACGCTCCACACACACTGCTGCCACCCACCATCCGCTCCCTTAGAGCTCAGACACTCGTGGCAAGTGCTGTGGTTATAACACGGAGTTGGACAAGGCAGCGGCGGAGACGATTCCACAGGCATTGGTGAGACATTAAGCAACGAGTGGCTGAAGCAAGTCCAGTCATAGGTGGGTTGCACACTCAGAATCCGACGGGTTTCTCCTAATAGAGTGACAGAAGGGGTTAGCTGGGGAGTAAAGATCAGGTGTAAAACTGTAAAGTAAAACTGGCTCAGTCGCCCCCAGCAACCAATCAGATTCCACCTTCATTTTCCAAAGCGTCTGTGAGGAATGAAAGGTGGAATCTGATTGGTTGCTAGGGGCAGCTGAGCCAGTTTCACTTTACACCATGTTTGATAAATCTCCCCCCAGGTGTATATAGCCGTGGCTGGTATAATGTACCTGTTCGTTTAAACTGGCGCGTCCACATGCACTTCCCAGAAGCAATGCACTTGTGGCAGTCAGAAGCCTCGCAGGAGATCTCCGAGCAGTTGCTGGCCAGAAAAATCTCCCTCTGGTTTATACGGCAGTCGTTTTCTGAAGTGCAACTTCCATCGCTGCCGATGCAGGCGCCCTCTGGACAGTTTGTACACCACTTACAGCGTGGGGCACCCTGCATAGAGAAGAAGACTTGTTCAGCTTAAAGGAGAAGTCCGGCCAAAATAAATTTTTGATATGTTGTTACTTATGAAAAGTTAGACAAATTTCTAATGTTCATTAATTATGGGAAATGCACATATAGGGCTATTTACCTTAATTTAGTAGCTCAGGAAGTGTTAGAATTCTCTCAGATCCAGTGACGTCACGACAAAAGGTGTAACTCCTATGGAGTGTCCAGCAGGGGGCACTCTCTATATAGAGGTCTACGGGACTTTATTGTTTCTATGGATTTCTATGTAATGTAATGTAATGTAATGTAGTGTAGTGTACAGTGCTTTATTGAATGAATACATCTATGGAATACTTTGGGGAGCAAGTGTCCTTGCTCCCCAAAGTATTGCATAAATGTATTCATTCAATACATTAGGATATCACAGTAAGCCCGCCGATCCGCCGCATTCCCGCCGATCCGCCGCATATACACTGAACTACAGCTCCCATCATCTGCTTATAGTATGAACAGGTGATGGGAGCTGTAGCTGGGTAATGGATAACACTTGCCGCTGATACCACTGCTTATGCCGCCGGGCGCAGGGGGGAACCACTCAGTACACAGGAGCGCTCCTCCTCCTTCCGGGAACCTTCCCCCTATACCACTGCTCACTCCCCGCCTGGCTGCCGCTCTCCGCTCTCATATACCGGCTCCCGATGCTTCCTGGTGTCCCCGCTGATGCATCGGGAGCCGGTATATGTGGGGGGAGAGCGGCGGCTAGGCGGGGAGTCAGCAGTGGTATAGGGAGAAGGTTCCCGGAAGGAGGAGGAGGAGCACTCCTGTGTACTGAGCGGCTCCCCCCTGCGCCCGGCGGCATAAGCAGTGGTATCAGCGGCAAGTGTTATCCATTACCCAGCTACAGCTCCCATCACCTGTTCATACTATAAGCAGATGATGGGAGCTGTAGTTCAGTGTATATGCAGCGGATCGGCGGGAGTGCGGCGGATCGGCGGGCTTACTGTGATATCCTAATGTATTGAATGCATACATTTATGCAATACTTTGGGGAGCAAGGACACTTGCTCCCCAAAGTATTCCATAGATGTATTCATTCAATAAAGCATTGTACACTACACTACATTACATTGAAATCCATAGAAACAATAAAGTCCCGTAGACCTCTATATAAAGAGCGCCCCCTGCTGGACACTCCATAGGAATTACACCTTTCGTCGTGACGTCACTGGACCTGAGAGAATTCTAACACTTCCTGATCTACTAAATTAAGGGAAATAGCCCTATATGTGCATTTCCCATAATTAATGTACATTAGAAATTTGTATAACTTTTCATAAGTAACAACATATCAAAAATTAATTTTGGGCGGACTTCTCCTTTAATGTTCTCATATACAAAAACAGAGGTAAAAAATTAAAAGTGGTATTCCCCTCAAACATAACTTTTCATATGATGCTGTCCAGGGTGAGACTAAAAATTCCTTCTATACTTGTTATTTATTCAGTCTCATTCCCACAGTTCTCAGCTGCTGCTTTCTGTTGAAAACACAAAAGCCCCTATGAGAGCTTTTCTCTCTTTCTCCCCCTCCTCCCCCCTCCCTTTTGAGACGTATGATGTAAAGAAGTCTCTTGCAGGCTCTATCTGCCACTTTGTTTCCTCTTTGTAATGCTTTGTTAATCTGAGGTTAAGTTGCTAATGAACTCACAGAGAATAATCCTCCCAACATTACAAAGAAGCTACCAAGTTGCAGATAGGGACTTGTTTACATCAGCCATCTCAGAAGGGAGGGGGGAGGAGGGGGTTGAGAGCAGAGACAGATTGAACAACACAGACACAGATTTTAGTGTCTTCAGCAGAAAGCAGCAGCAGCTCAGAACAGGGGGAAGAAGACGGAATAGATAATAACAAGTATGGAAGGAATTGTTAGTCTCACCATGGACAGCAACATATCAAAAGTTATGTTTGAGTGGAGTACCCCTTTAACTGGTGGCAAAAAGATACATGTTAGAGAGCAAACCTCGAGAACGCTTATGTTCGTCCAAACCCAAACTCTGCATTTTATTACAGGTGGCTGAAGAAGCTGGATACAGCTCTAGAAAACATGGATACAGCCTATGGCGAACCCAAGTGTGTCCGAGGTTTGCTCATCTCTAATAGTTGTACAAACAGTACATAGATTAAAGGAGAAGTCAGGCCAAAAGTAATTTTTGATATGTTATTACATAAGGAAAGTTAGACAAATTCCTAATGTACATTAATTATGGACGTATACTGCTATTTCCCTTAATTTAGTAGATCAGGCAGGCTTCATATTCTCTCAAAAACCGTGACGTCACAAATCAGGTGTAATTCTTATGGAGTGTCCAGCAGGGGGCCACTAGATGTAAAAGCCTATGGAACTGTATTGTCTATGAGGCTGTATGTAATGGAGTGTTAGATGGGGTTACAGTACACTATGCTTTATTGATTGAATACGTGTCCTTGCTCCCCACAGTATTCCATCCATGTGGACGGCACCGAGCAGGGAGGGAGAGAGGTGCTGGTGCATCTAACTACCTCCCCCGTCCCTCTCTGCTCGATGCTGTGGGCACATATACACTGTACTACTCCTCCCATCATGTGCTCATAGTATGAGCACATGATGGCGGAGTAGTACCAGTTCTGAAAGTATTCCATAAACGTATTCAATCAATAAAGCATATTGTACTATAACCCCATCTAACACTCCATTACATACAGCTTCATAGACAATACAGTTCCATAGGCTTTTACATATAGTTCGCCCCCTGCTGGACACTCCATAGGAATTACACCTGATTCGTGAAGTCACGGTTTTTGAGAGAATTTGAAGACTCCTTGATCTACTAAATTAAGGGAAATAGCAGTATATGTGCATTTCCCATAATTAATGTACATTAGGAATTTGTCTAACTTTCCATAAGTAATAACATATTAAAAAAAATACTTTGGGCCGGATTTCTCCTTTAAATACATTAAGTCTGAGTAGAAGTTGTATACACAAATCAGTAGAAGACAAGCTGCAATCCAGCCTGATTTCTCTTCCAGGGATAACCTGAAGAAACATTATCCTACACATCACAGGAACAGCTAGAACGCTAGATGGAGATTTTCACATGAGTGACTAGTCAGATGAGGCTACACAGCATGGGTCAGAACAATGGACATGGTATAACGCTTCGCTCCAGCAGGCAGAAATTGTAGCCCTCTCTAGGAAAGAGATGAACACAAGGGCTCCTATCATCAGAGAGTGATACGGTCGGTCACGTCTACGCTGCAATCCTCACCGTGCTCAGCTGGGCACTCATAGAGCGAGGATGTTGTGCCAGACACTCACTACATGTCTTCAATCTCCTGCACTCATCTGCAGACCGCGGCAATGGGAAACATGATGAAGCAGCCTGGGAGCAGCTCCGCCTGAGAGATAACCAAGAGATAGACTGTACTATTACATACACTATATAAACGGAATATAAAGGGTGATCCCACCTACTCTATTACCTTTCAGCAATGTCGGCTGACATGCAGCTGTACTGGCACCAGACACAACTGCCCGCGCTCTGATTACAGGCGGAGGGAGTGCTGAACAGCATGCAGGGATCCGACGGGACAGACAGCGTCACCATGCGGCCCAGAGCAACACCATTAAATCCTCCTGAGATGTACAGCCGTCCGCCCACCACAGCCACGGCGTGACCGATCGACTCGTTCATAGGGACGCCCAATATGAGATCTAAAAAGAAGGTAAATGTGAGTACAAATGTAGAGATCACAGGGATATTTATACACAAACAGCTAATGCAGATTATGTGTACGGCAAGGAGTTCTCCCTCCATAAAGGATAAACAGTGACACTTAAAGGGGTTATCCAGTGTCAATGTCACTTTAACTGACAGCTTTGTGAGTGTGTATATTACTGATAGCCATGTGTGAGAAGTGGTGCTGTCAATTCAGTCCAACATGATGAGATCATAAGGAATAAAACTTATAGATTCACCGTTGTATTTTTTTTCCCCACGCAGGAATCAATAGTCCAGACAATTTTAAGAAACACTGTAATTGTGTTTATAAGGCAAATATGCGATTATCTGCATTCAAAAAGACTTTCCCCAGGTCCCCCCGCCCTCCCTCCTCTCTTATTCACTGCTCATCACCAGGAAATCACGTCTTGTTGCATCAGACGTGCCCCTGTCTGTTCTATGGAGAGGGGAGGGGGAGGAGGGAGATTAGTCACCAGCAGAGAGCAGAGAACAAAGGATTAAACAATGGGACCTGTGTGAAAGCGGGTATTCAGAGGTCAGAGAGGTCAGTGCTGACATCAGAGGAGATAGCCCGGTGATGTAGCTGTAAATTAACTCTTTGTTGTCCTGTTTTGGTGCCTCATCTCCCTCCACCCCTCCTCTCTCCATAGAAAATCATGAACACAGGGAGGAGAGCTTCAAATTGCTTTCTCATGATAAAAATGCATTTTTTGGCTAATAAACCCAATAACAAAGTTTCTTAAAATCGCCTGTACTTGATTTCTGCAAAAAAACTTAAAACAGTATATGAAAAGTAGAATACACAGTGTTACCCTCCTCCTTACCTGTCTTATTAGGCCTGATCCAAGCATTGCAGTGAATCTGATAGAAGAGAACCTGGTTACTGTATTCCTGGTGCTCAGTGCGGCCTCCCACTACTACCATGGTGTCCTTTAACACGGCGGCGATGTGGAAGAAATGAGACAGGGGCTAAAAAAACAAGGGAGAATAGAAGCGATAGCATTAATATTCCAGGCTGCTGTGACGTCCATCTATCTGTGCTAGAGCGTCACTGACTTCCCACCCTTTATCAGCAGGAACCTTGCATTTGCATACAGCAGCCTACTAATCTTTAGTGTTATAAGGTATTCAAGTTAAAGTAAACTGTAAGAACTGAAGGCTTCAATGTATGCATCCCTTGTAGTCTAGGATGTGGTTAACTGAACAGGACGGCCCTCTGTTCTCTAATCGTTAAAGGGGTTGGTCACCAAAACATTTTATCTTTCAAATCAACTGGTGCCAGAAATTTGTAATTAACGTTTATTAAAAAAATCTCCAGTCTTATCAGCTGCTGTATGTCCTGCAGGAAGCGGTGTATTCTTCAGAGTCTAACATGGTGTTCTCTGCTGCCACCTCTGTCTATGTCAGGAAGTGTCCAGAGCAGCAGCAAATCCCCATAGAAAACCTCTACTGCTCTCCAGACTGGAGAGAAAACACCACTTCCTGCAGGACATACAGCAGCTGATAAGTACCGGAACAATTGATATTTTTTTTAAATAGAAGTAAATTACAAATCTCTGACACTTTCTGGCACCAGTTGATATGAAAGAAATTTTTTGGTGAACAACCCCCGAAGAGCTGTTCGGGATTAAAAAACAAACAAGCAAACAAAAAAACATGACTGCATTCTTTCAAAGACAGCGCTAGAGGTTGTGTGCTGTATCACAGCTCCATTCATCTTACTACTGATACAAAGCACAACAAATGGACAGGGGTGGTTCTGTTTCTGCAAAGAAGCGGCCATGTTTCTTTATTCCGGATAACCCCTTTAAGGGTAAATCTGAGTCTGTGTAGGGTCAGTTTCTAAGAAGCGTTGCCAGTGCTAGTTATTACTAGGCAGCATCATGATACAAAGGACGCCATGTTGTCTCAGGCCAATACCTTTCTTCCCTGAGAGGGGGCGAGCAGGCTCCATGTCAGATTAGGGTAATACAGGCTATAGAGCTCGGGGGACGGGGTCACGGCCTCTACATGGAATCGATGTCCGCCAAAGACATAGAAGGCGTCAGTAGCCTCATGATACACGGTGGAATGACCATACAGACCTGCAACATACAGATGAACAACTATTAGGAAGCACTTTTGATTTTCCAAATGGAAAATTTAGGACTTTATAGTCCCAGAACAATATCCAGGGGCTCCAAAGGCTGTCACCCGTCCCCCGGGACAATCTGGTATTTTATCCAGAAGATTTTACCCACAATGGATTTTCTCTTTTAATATCAATCAATGACCTGAGTCCCCAAGACTGACCGGTAGGCGGAGTGCCCGTATGATGTCCCACGGTCCAGATCTCCAGTTCAATGTTATATTCCAGGACCCGATTATTGAATCCATTCTCTGGGGAGTAACCACCAATCAGAATGAGCGAGGATCCGCGGCGTGGCGTCAGGGTGTGGCCAGCAACAGATGGCAAGATGGGATCCTGGGAAGACAAATGAAAACATAAGAACAGCAGACCTAAAATATTATACATTGAGCTCCTTGTAGCTTAAAGGGGAACTCTATAAAAATATTTTCTTTCAAATCAACTGGTTTCAGAAAGTTATATAAATTTGTAATTTACTTTAATAATGACCTTTGTTTCAGTACTTATCAGCTGCTGTATATCCTACAGGAAGAGGTGTATTATTTCCAGTCTGACACAGTGCTCTCTGCTGCCACCTCTGTCCATGTCAGGAACTGTCCAGCGCAGGAGAGGTTTTCTATGGGGATTTACTACTCTGGACAGTTCCTGACATGGACAGAGGTGGCAGTAGAGAGCACTGTCAGACTGAAAAGAATACACCACTTCCTGCAGAACATACAGCAGCTGATAAGTATGGGAAGACTGGAGATTTCTAAATAAAAGTAAATTACAAATCTGTATAACTTTCTGACACCAGTTGATATGAAACGCATTTTTTTTTCCACTGGATTAATCCTTTAAAAACGTGAGAGTTCCTACTATCTGTTTTAGTGAGTACTTGCATTACCTACTGTAGCATCTTTTCTTTTTTTTCCACAAAATATTATTGTAGTTTTGTTGTTCCTCTGTTATTCCTATTGGAACAGTATGAATAAAGTGGATGATACCATTCCACTTGTCATTGGGGTGTGTCCCTACATACTTGGTAGCACCCAGCTACATAATTTCAGGAGTAATAACAGAAGGACTGTTTCAGGAGAGCTGGAAGGATCAGACACCAGAAGAGAAGATAGGCACTCACCAGTTCCTTCCTCCACTGTAGGGTAGTAAGGTTTAGCACCCAGAAGTCACTGTAAGCTCCGTAGTTGGTGAGACCCCCCATAATATACATGGCATTACGGAGGGCATTATAAGCCGCAGCATGGAAGTATCGAGGACTCGGACCAGGACCCCCACCTTCCGTCCCTGCTAACATTTGTGTCCAGCGACGCTCAGAGATGGAGTACCTGCAGGACAACAAGGGATATTACTAATACTGGTGGCAGAATGAGGGCTGTATGACATGTACATAATCCACGTCAACCAGCGTTACCTATAGACACTTCCCAGCACACCGTCTCGTAAAGACAGACCCCCGAACATCCAAAGCGTGTTATCTGGTCCTTCAACCATGGTGTGACCCAGCCGATGCAAGAAGCGACTTGCTGTATCCTAATGAAACAAGTTGTGATCAATGTGTGGCTGACACAACGGGAACTCTGCTCTTCTTAAAGGGGTATTCTTATCACTTATGTCTGTGGGTCCTATTCCACGGAGTGATAATCGGCCGAATCGGCCCGATCGTGTTTAAGTATGGTGTTTAAACTCAGTAACAATGTCCTTGCAGCTTTCGCTAAACGATTATCAGGCCGTGGAATAGGCCCAGTAAACAAGAGCCGATCTAGCAGATCGGCACTCGTTTACATTATTGATCAGGCCCCCATCGGCCTGTGGAATAGGACCCTAAGTGTAGATGACTTACTGCTGTGAGCTGAGGGTCCATAAGACTTTCCCATACAATCTTCCCAGAGTCCAATCGAATTGAACAGTCTTCTCCAGCATAACCAGGAGCGCAAAAGCAAACGCCAAGTGTCTATACCAAGGAAGGGCAGACATGGTATTAATGCAAGAGGTCACTTATTCTATAGGGTATACCAGCAGCACATCAGCTAGATACTGCTGGTCATGAAGATCTGAGGCTGAGAAATGGAAAAGAGGAAGGATACAGACAGTGAGAAGCATTGGAGATGAGCACAATCCG
Source organism: Dendropsophus ebraccatus (assembly GCF_027789765.1). NCBI lineage: Eukaryota > Metazoa > Chordata > Amphibia > Anura > Hylidae > Dendropsophus > Dendropsophus ebraccatus. Next base: position 76,213,775 of record NC_091465.1, on the reverse strand, counting down.
AGCATGCACAAGTCTGATGTGTGGCATTAGATTACTAATGGCTGAAGAAGTTGGATGCAGCCTTAGAGAGTCTGTGAAAACATGGATACAGCCATAGGCCATAGACTGTATCCATGTTTTCCCAAATTTCCTAGGGCTGCATCCAACTTCTTCAGCCACCGGTATTCAAATGCTGCACTCTCAGACTCGAACATGAGTTGCGCTCATCTCTAATAAGCCTGCAGTGAAGAGCAACCCCGTATGTAAGGCCACTTTACCAGGAGAGGCCCTGGAGCTCTCAGGATCAGTGGAGGTCCTGAGGTTTGTGGGATTAGGATATAATGTTAAAATTACAGGTCTACTGCGCTGCTGGAGACTAGATAGGCAGAATACACACTTGACATTAGCAAAGGCAGATTGTGTATACAGCCTCCCCAGCGTCTCAGAGAGATGGAGCACCTCTCCACCTCCTTATAGTCTTGTATATCAGGGATAGGGAACCTTCAGCCCTCCAGCTGTTACAATACTACAGTTACCATCATGCCAGGACATCCAAAGCTTTAGCTCTGGCTGCCTAGCTATGATGGGAATTGTAGTCTTGTAAAAGCTGATTTTTTTTAGTTTGACACCTGTGTCGTACATGAAGATCTGGAGGCTGGGTGTCTCCCATCCACTGCAGCTTATATCACACTACATAGTGTAGATATAATACCCCCTTGTATATATAGCCTGCATTAACACCTAAGCCAGCATGGGGCTCCTTCACCTGGTTGCAAACACCTTTCTCTTCCTCCACGGAGCAGTTCCGGGGACACACGTTGCGCAGACAGTACGGGCCAGACAGAGGACTTCTGCAGACACAGCTCTGACCCCGACACACCTTATTGGGCCCACACGGTGGGCGACATTCATGTACCGTATAGGTGGCATTAAAACCGCTGGGTTCAGTGTTGTTTGCTTCATAATACACAACCAGGACACCTAATAAAATAAGGAATAAGTATATATAAAAAGGCCTTACAGAAAACCTACCAAAAATCCCTCCCAGCCTGTAGTGTGCTCCTCTGTGTGTCAGCCCAGAAGTATTACACTGCATCCAATAATACTCATGGATACTTAGACCTCCAGAGCAAGCACTGCTTTTTACACTGGCAATATTTATTAACAGGGCAGCAAAATCTTTAAAGGGGTACTCCGGCGAAAATAATTTTCTATTAACCCCTTAAGGACGGAGTCACTTTTCGCTTTTGCGTTTTAGTTTTTTCCTCCTTGTGTTTAAAAGGTCATAGCACTTGCATTTTTCCACCTAAAAACCCACATGAGCCCTTATTATTTACGTCACTAATTGTACTTTGCAATGACAGGCTGAATTTTTGCATAACGTACGCTGCAAAACCAGGAAAAAATTCTAAGTGTGGCAAAATTGAACAAAAAAACACATTTCTTTTATTTGGGGGGTATTTGTTTTACGCCGTTTGCCCTGGGGTAAAACTGACTTGTTATATATGTTCCTCAAGTCGTTACAATTACAACGATATGTAACTTGATTAACTTTTATTGTATCTGATGGCTTGTAAAAAATTCAAACCATTGTTAACAAATATATGCTTTTATCCTTTGGTCTATGGGGCTGTGTGAGGTGTCATTTTTTGCGCCATGATGTGATCTTTCTATCGGTACCTTGATTGCGCATATACGACTTTTTGATCGCTTTTTATTACATTTTTCTGGATTTGATGCGACCTAAAATGTGCAATTTTGCACTTTGGGATTTTTTTGCGCTTACGCCGTTTACCGTGCGAGATCAGGAATGTGATTAATTAATAGTTCAGGCGATTACGCACGCAGTGATACCAAACATGTTTATTTACTTTTATTGAAAACATGGGGAAAGGGGGGTGGATCGGACTTTTATTAGGGGAGGGGGCTTTTTACTTATAACACTTTTTTTTTTTTTTTTTTTTTACACTTATACTAGAAGCCCCCCTGGGGGACTTCTAGTATAAGTGCATTGATCTCTCATTGAGATCTTTGCTGTATAGTAATACAGCAAAAATCAATGAGATCGGCACTCGGATGCTTTCGGCTGCTGCAGCCGAAAGCATCAGAGTGCCGAGCCAGGATCAGCGCCATTTTGGTGGAGACCCTGGCCGGCACAAGTCACGGAGATCTCCGCCACTAGACACCAGGTAAGTCCTGCGTCCGGTAATCGGATGCAGCTGTCATCTTTGACAGCTGCATCTGATTACTGTATTAGCGGGCACGGCGAACAGACCGTGCCTGCTAATACCCGCGGTCCCGGGCTACAAGCATCTGCTCCCGGGCTACAAGCGCCCGCTCTGAACTCCTCTTGGGTACGTCATGCGTCCTTAAGAGGTTAAATCAACTGGTTATATAGAATAAAAATGACTTCTATTTAAAAACCTCAAGTATTTCAGTACTTATCTGCTGCTGAAGGTCCTGCATGAAGTGGTGTATTCTTTCCAATCTGACACAGTGCTCTCTGCTGCCACCTCTGTCCATGTCAGGAACTGTCCAGAGGAGGAGAGGTTTTCTATGGGGATTTGCTACTGCTCTGGACAGTTCCTGACATGGACAGAGGTGGCAGCAGAGAGCACTGTGTCAGACTGGAGAGGATACACCACTTCCTGCAGTAACTGATAAGTACTGGAAGACTGGAGATTTTTAAATATAAGTAAATTACAAATCTGTATAACCTTCTGACACCAGTTCTCATAAGCTAGTTACCTGTGGTCGCCTCCACAGTAAGTGGTGTTTCTCCTCGACCTCTTCCACAAAATGCCCCCAGTAAGCTGCGATCTGACTGCAGGAGACCTGTGTCTAAAAAAGCTGGAATCCCATCAAAGACATAAACGTAGCTGTGCTAAAAGCGAGAAGGATACGACAGTCAGGCAATAGCATAAAGAAGGCAACACACGCATACAAATACAAAGAGGGAAAAGTGTGGCTCACCGTGCACGGGATATTGAAGTCGGGCTGTAGGCTGAGACTGAGCCGTGGGCAATTGGCTTCTGGGTGGCAGGGCTCAGTATGAGAAGACACACTCAGCATCCACAGACAGTAGGAGCCTCCAGGGGAGCCAAGAGCAGAGGAGGACACGCGGGAAAGCAGCTGGCGACCCTGGCACTCCAGGTAACATGTTCCACCATTCCTAGGAAATAATTATATAAGAAGAGAACCCCTTTAATACATTGTCGTGCATTAAGATTAACACAGATTTGCCATGGAAAAAAACAACAGGTTACATACCTGGGATCCCCATAGTACCCTGGGGCGCACTTGTCGCAGTGCTCTCCTTGTGTGTTGTCTGTGCAGTAGCATACGCCCGTCTCCCGGTTACAGTAACCCAGCTCCGGCGTCCCGTGTTTGTTGCAGGCACATTCTTGGCACCCTGGCTTTTGGATGGCACTGCCAAAGCTGCCGGCTTTGCACTCTTGGCACTGAGCGCCTTGTGTCCAATCTGTGAAGGAGAAAGTATTCAGTAATCTAATAAACTGCAAAACAACTGACTATGCCTTCCCCGTAATATGCAATGTACACAGGCTGCCTCTCCTACCCTGACAGGAGTCACATAGGCCGGGCCCATGACTGCAGGTGCTATGGAAATTGCAGCCACAATCCACGCTGCACTCCACTCCGCTTTCTGTTACACTGGTCTGGTTGGATGTCCACCCGAGATCACACAGGCAGGAGTAAGATGGCGGCCCACTACAGGTGCCATGGGAGCATTCATTGTAGCACCTAGAAGGTGTAGAGTACATGTCAAGTTAATTACAAAAAAAAAATTACAATTTTTTACATGCCCTAGAGTAGGGGTAGGGAACCTTGGCTCTCCAGCTGTTGCAAAACTACAACTCCCATCATGCCAGGACAGCCAAAGCTACAGCTTTGTCAAGCACAAAATGGGACTGTGCAAGTGGCAATACAAATATGGCAAAACATATGTGAACAACCACCTGTGGGAGTTAATAAGTGGGCCAGAGGAACCCTGGCCTATTGTATGCTTGACCAAGAACTCCCGTTCTGTGTAATTGCAGGCAATGATCGAAAAATCGTTCGTATGTTGCTGATTGCTGATTTAGATCTGAACCTAAAATTATTGTTAATTGTTCGCTCATCGTTCGATGCATTCGTTCGCTCAAGTTCCGCATTTGTTCACTATTCGTACAGTGTAATTGTTTTAACAATCGTTAATTGTTAAAAATCGCTCTTTGTAATAGGACCCTAAGACATGCCAAAAGTGTTTTTTTTTTGTTTTTTTTTAAGTGACAGTGCTTATATAAACCAAAAAGAAGCAAAATTGTCGTACAGGATACACATGACTGTACTCACGTCTGGTTACAATGAGTGACTCCATCTCCTGTAAAGCCTCGGTCACAATGGCACTCATAGGAATCTGGGGTGTTCCTGCAGGTGGCATGCTTGTGACAAGTAGCCATTCCCAGTCTACACTCATCCACATCTGGACAGGAATCATAGGACCATTCAGCAGGTTCGGCTACGAGCCCGGCCAGAGACAATGCACGGGAGCAGGTCGTCGTGCCACGGACACCCGAATAATCCCCAGAAAAGCACCTAAAGGGATAGACAAGATGACAAGTGACGCTGATATAGTATTACAGGAAGACCTGCAAATGTATCCGGTCATGTATCTCATCGCAGGCTTATGGGACGTGGTTATAGAGGAGACATCCAAGGCCTCATACTGCAATATGTGACTGCCATTTGCAATGAATTCATACATCACACACGTCTGTAGGTCCCCTTCACTTGATGGGAAACCCCTTTAGGGTATGTTCACTTACCGGATCCGCAGCTGATTTCATTTAAATAACTGAACAAAGCATCAAATCTGCACCATCAGATCTGCTGCGGATCCTGTAGGTGTGAACGCACCCTTAGGGTGCTAACACACACGACCGATGCGCTGCAGATCAGCAGCAGATTTGATGGTGCAGATTTGATGCTGTGTTCAGTTATCTACAACAAATCTGCTGCGTATCGCAGCAGAAAATTCACTGCGATACAGTGTGTATGAAGCTACACACACCATATCGCAGTGAACTTTCTGCTGCGATATGTAGCAGATACGCAGCAGATTTGATGTAAATAACTGAACACAGCATCAAATCTGCACCATCAAATCTGCTACAGATCTGCTGCGGATCAGTCGTGTGTGTTAGCACCCTTATGGTCTGATCTCTCAATCAGGGGTCCCAGCAGTCAGACACCCTATCATAAAATGATGGCATAGCCCAGTGAGATGTGGTGTCCCTGTTAGGATAACCAGAATAAACTCACTTCCCCACTGTTGGGTTGTCAATGTTTCCGCACCAGCCGCACTCGAAATTCTGCAAACACTCCCGACAGGTGTTAAACCTGGAACAGTCCATGCACTGAGGTACTGAGTGAACGCTGGGGAGAAAAGAGGGGATAAAGGGGAGAGGATGAACAGTGAGAGATAGACTGGAATATACAACATGATGGGATGGGGTCATGCTTGGTGGTTCTTCTGAAAATTAATCTATTAGACTTAAAGGGGAAGTTCACCAAAATATCTATTATTTCAATTCAACAGAAAATGCCAGAGATTTGCAAGTTACGTCTTTTAAAAAAATCTTCAGTCTTCCTGTACTTATCAGCTGCTGTTTGTCCTGCAGGAAGTGGTGTATTCTTTCCAGTCTGACACAGTGCTCTCTGCTGCCACCTCCGTCCATGTCAGGAACTGTCCAGAGCAGTAGCAAATCCCCATAGAAACCTCTCCTGCTCTCCAGACTGGAGAGAATACACCACTTCTGCAGGACATATAGCAGCTGATAAGTACTGGAACACTTGAGATTTTTTTTGTGAACTACCCCTTTAACAGGGTATTTCCTTAAAAAAAAAAAAGTTGGTTAGTAGGGATCCCACTGCTAGAACCACTACTGATCCAAAGAAAGAAAGAAAGAATGATGTGTGCAATGATTGCACAGCTAGTGCTCCATTCATTCTCTATGGGGTGGCCACATTTCTGAGCAATGAGCATAGAGAATGGGTGGAACGCCAGCCATGGGTACAGGGTGAGCACTATTCATTAGAAGGACATTTATTCCCCATTCTTTTCCTCTGTATTGGCGGGGGTCCTAGTCGTAGGACAACGCCCCCACCAAACTGCATGTTATCCTCTATTCTGTAGACAGAGGATAACCTCTTCACACGGTAAGAAGCTAACCCTTCAATCATCTGCAGAAAACAGGCCCTGGTTAAAGTAATGGATTAGGAGACCCCTATTACCCATGATACTTATGTCATATTTTGTAGATTCACCATACTTTATATAACCCAGAAGAACATCTTAAAAGGATTTTTTTTTATTGAAAACAACTTTATTACAATCAGTCGTCATCAAAACATACATACTTCTACTGCGACGCGGCACAGGCCGAGAAGCAGCACCAAATAAATAAGACAATATACATACGTAGCTGACAGTCCTGTGTTTTGAAACTCTTCAATGAGGCTCCACTGGCTTTTTTTTTTTTTTTTGCATATTCATGTTTCCCAGGGAGCAATGCACCTAGGATTTCACTGCATTGAGCGCTATAACCGGTAGCCGGCAGTGTTATCGTTTGGCTGCTCTCCCTGAGTTTAGCGATCTGTTTCTCTTATGGCTCTACTAGGCATTGCTCCCACCTAGCCAGAATCCTGCTCCACACTGATGAGGGGCAACACCCCGAAACAGCTGTATGTGGTTGGTACCTAGCCTTGGTTTTTCCCTTGTCATTACAATGACCTATAGGGCCACTTAATATGGTGGTTTCCTTACAGGAGCCACCACTTGGCTGGGCCCTTCCTGGAGGAATAGCTGGCTAGTCCTGTGTTTAGAGACTCTACAGTTTTTAGTTTTTGTTTTTTTTTGCGTATTCTGGATGAAAGTGGCCATGTCTTTCTAAGCCCTGACAACCCCTTTAAGTTATTGAAGGGTATAATTCCAATCACTGATCTTATACATACATCAGATAGCATCGTAATGGGCAAACGTCCCTGACACTCACCTGTCGTACCAGTCTCTACAATCACCATAGGGATACTTAGCAAGGTAAGCAGCAAAATAGAAGCAGCTCCCTGTGGACTGGCACCAAGCACAGTGACTGGAGTTGGACAGACATTCAGAACAGGTCCTGCGCCTAAAAGCAGAGCAGAACATCCTATTAACTATGCCCTCCACATATTATAAACACAGACACCATCAAACCCTAAAGGGGTTATCCAGCAAAAATCTTTTTCCTTCAAATCAACTGGTGTCAGAAAGTTATGTAGATTTGTAAATTAATTCTATTTAAAAATCTCCAGTCTTCCAGTACTTATTATCTGCTGTATGTCCTGCAGGAAGTGATGTATTCTCCCCAGTCTGACACGGTGCTCTCTGCTGCCACCTCTGTCCATATCAGGAACTGTCCAGAGCAGTAGCAAATCCCCATGGAAAACCTCTCCTGCTCAGGACAGTTCCTGACATGGACAGAGGTGGCAGCAGAGAGCACTGTGTCAGACTGGAAAGAATACACCAATTCCTGCAGGACATACAGCAGCTGATAAATACTGGAAGACTGGAGATTGTTTATTTTGTCTGAAATGTAGGACTTGAAAGCAAAAACGTACAGCGCTGTGCAAGAACGTTCGACTTTTTTTTTTTTTACCCTTTACTTTATAAAGTTTTTGTAGGTTACATTTATATATTTGATGAAGCATCTATGTATCACTTACTGATGACAGGCACGGGGACAGTCCCTCGGAGATCGTATAGAGCCGTTCACGCGTCCCCTTCGGCTGCAGAGCGAGTCCCCCTTCTTATTGCTGTGTATCTGCCATTCGCAGTATGGGTCCTAGAAGCAGGTAACACATACATAGATGCATGCCAGGACCTGCCCCATCACACAGTGCCGCCAGGCTGGGCCGTCCCTTACCTCACTGCAGGCTTCACAGTCCCGATACTCCTCACACAGCTGACAGTTTCCCGGTGACAGGATTAAAGGGGTATCGTAGCAGAACTTTGCCCAGTCGTTGGAGAGTCGGAGGTGACAGGTTCGAGTCTTGGAGCACCAGCCGCAGCTCTGATCCGCCAGGCAGGCCAAACAGGAGGTGTAATAGCATTCATCAGACCGGTGGGGCTCCAAGAACAGGAAGGATATCTCCTGGATGGTGCATGAAGAATAGTGCAAGGGTATAGCATAGGCCCAAATAGAACACTCAGCATTCTCAGGAGAACACAAGATCCCTCCATTACAGCCAATGGCAAACCAGGTGACAGCATGCCCCAGCTACCTGAGGCTCCTGACATGCTGTTATATCAGGGATGGGGAACCTTCGGCCCTCCAGCTGTTGCAAAACTACAAATCCCATCATGCCTGGACAGCTAAAGCGAAGCTGGAGGGCCGAAGGTTCCCAATCCCTGCTATTATATCAAGGTGCAGGAAAAGGAGTACACAGGATGATGGTTAGGCACTAGAGATGAGCAAACTTCAAGTATGTTCGTTTAGTCCCAAGCTGATCTCTCAGCATTTTAATAATGGTGGCTGCAGAAGTTGGATGCAGCCCTAAGACTGCCTGGAAAACCTGGATCCAGCTATAAGCCATAGGCTGTATCTATGTTTTTCAGGACTCCCTAGTGCTACATCCAACTTCTGCAGCCACCGTTCCGAGCGTACTTGAAGTTCACTCACTGCTATCAGACACCAGATCATTGACATAATCAGGGCCAGTGACTTTACTTACGCTTCCGCCATGTACGCCCGTGCGGTCCCACGTCAGACTCAGCTCGCTCGTGTGCCCGGTGCCGGTGTTGTTGAGAAAACCTTCAATCTGCACAGCGTAGCGACTTCCCCGATCTGCATTAGGGAACAAACGCTCCCCGCTATTCCGCTGCAGTGACCGTCTCTCCTTATCCTGGTGCACAAACCAGCGCCCCACCTCCTCCTGCCATGAAAAAAGCATAGATAGGGTGAGACATCTAAATAGGTCTTAAGGAAAATATAATTTCAGTTAATATCCTACCGTTTTGTGTATACAGCTTCTACGCTAAAGGAGACCTCTCCACTGCCACCATGTGTGGTCTGATCCTGTTCACTCTTCTTCCATATTAACAATAGGTAGAGGGGAAAGATACATGACTGCAGGATCAGACTACTCACAGGGCTTGATTGTAGTCTGTTACCATGAAAACTAATGTTTTCATAGGAGCAGATGTTTATGTATGACTACTTCATTTTTGTTTCTAGGTGAATAGGGAAAATACAAAAGAATGGCTGCAAAAACCCTTTACATGAGTGGAAACTTTCAGCCCAATATCTTATGCTGCAGTCTAAAGGTGGGCTCCCATCGGCTGAGGTCCTACAAAGGTCCCTCAGACTAAGGTTTATACAGAGTTTAGCTTGACCCGTAACCGTCACTGTACCGACCTCTTGCATGCTGGCTGGTCTATCCATTTTGATATATCACAGAGGCATCTGGTGGAAGCACTCCTCTACCAAATGTAAATTTAGCATCTACCCTGTCTCTACGTCTTACCAGGTGGTGTATGGTCCCTGGGTACCGCCCAAGACGAGCCACGACATAAAAGCGCTGGATGCGAGCCCATATAGAGACACGATCCGGGGGAGAGTTTGGGCTCAGCATGGGGTATATGAAGCCTTTATACACCAGAGACACGTCCATCTCTGTGCTGGGGCTGAGGGTGATGGTTGTACTGCGCACAATAGACACCTGAGGGAAACAAGATTTACACCTTTAGTTTGTAGTTTCAAAAAATATAAAAAAATTCTGAATTAATTGCATTCCATTTTCTATGACCCTTATAGAAGATAGGATTCTGTCCCCTAGATCTCTATGCAAATCTTAAGGAGGAGCAGCAGCTTGGAGGACATTATAGAGCAGTACTAAGCAGTCTAAGCCCTGGGGTGAGATCTAATTCTCACAATAAGCTTGTGTAGTGTCTTTGTTATCTCTCTGGCTGCTTCTGATTCTCTCCACTCACTCCCAGTCCTTGCCCATTACCTTTCTATAGACTTGTATGGGCAATATTTAACCTGATCCCTCAGTAAGCCGCTAAAATGACATTGTAGAATTAAGCTGCTTTTCAGAGTGAATTAAAAGTATAACCAAGGGGAAAATGCAACCTAAGAAAAACAATGTCCTCTTTGGACTACAGGACAGCCATGGAAAGTTACGTTTGTAATGAACCATGAACCAGCAAATAGCATAAAACAGGCTACTGAAACATTAGCAGAGGAGTCAAGTAAATTCTGATCTCGGAGATTCTTTTTGCTGGTAAAATCACAGATAATCCTGGGGAACCTGTGGCCCTCCAGCTGTTGCAAAACTACAATTCCCATCAGGCCTGGACAGTCAAAGCTAAATCCTGATATAAATAATAATTAACTAATTGGAGCGGCTCTATCCACTTTCTATGGGACTTACAAACATGGTCAAATACAGCACTTAAAGGGGTTGTTCACAAAAAAAAAAGAAAAAAAAAAAAAGAAAAGTTACCCTGTCTGGCTGAGACTCGTTGCGCGGCTGCTGATAGGTGATAAGATGAAGACCAGGAAGGAAATTGTTGGTCCGACAACCATCTAGAGATGTAATGAACGTGTTCTGGCTGCCCCACCAGCCATACGTCCCAGAGATCTGCCCTACTCGGCAGGCAGAGCGATCTAGAGAAAGAGGAGAAAAACAGTCACATAAAGGGATACCAATAAAAAGAAGATGGAGCCAAAGCTAACAAGAGGCTGGTGTATTAGTACCTGAGACTGGCATACAGGTCTCATTCTGGACACACCAGCCGAAGGTGCGAGGGACGTGAGAGGAGGAGGTCAGGTTGCTGCTGAACACCAGACAGGCCTGGCAGTCTGAGAGGAGTCTCGCCAGTCCTAGACAGCTCTTGTCTGAGCACTGCTGGAAAACAAAGTCAAGCAAATCATGGCTGCTGCCTATAAGTATTTATAGTATAGTATATACTATTACACAGAACAATAATTGGCCCTATACAGCCAATTATCGTTCCATGTAATAAACACAACAATCAGCCAATGACAGAAATCATCGGCTGATCGTTGATGCAGGTTTGGACCTACAAGCGCTGTGGAATCTGTTGGCGCTATACAAATAAATTTATTATTATTATAATTGTTGGGCACCGACCGCGCATCACTACATGTAATAGCGGTGTACGGCCGGCGGCTGATTTGCAAAGTGCATACATTACCTATCCATGGTCCAGGGCTCCACCTGCGCTCTGCTTCTCCCCAAGTCCCGCGCTACAGCTTCAGAGCTCTAAGCCAATCACTGGTCGGACAGGCCGCTCTGAGGCTGAAGCGCGCGGGACCCGGGGAGAAGCGGACCGCAAGAGGAGGTCTGGACCATGGATAGGTAATATATGCAGTTTAAGCAAGGGCTGCAAGGACATCGGTAACTATGTCTATGCAGCCCTTGTTAAACGATTATCGAGCCGTGTAATAGGCCCAGTAAACGAGCGCTGATCTAGCAGATCGGCACTCGTTTACAGTTATTATCGCGTCCCCATCGATCCATGTAATAGTACCCTAAGGAGCCTGGGCTATAACCGCACATACTATTTTATTCTGCTGAGGGGTCTGGCAGCTTGTATGGCACCACGTGCACTCAGGATCCTTGGAGCAGATCATCTCGTCTGTATACATGGAGCAGTAATCCAAGTGATACTGTAATAGTAAGTAGAAACATGTGAGATCCATCCTATAGGCAGAGACTAGAAGGCCTATCCTCATATGTATACTCACATCTTGTACAGGAGGTTGGTACACAGATACAGGCACCTTATAGGCGAGGAGGTCTCCGCGGGGAGTACCGCTGTACCCCCCAGCCACTAATAACACTCCGCCTTTCAGAAGAGCAGCTACATGGGAGTACCGGCCACCGCCCAAAGTCTGGGGTCCTACAAGAATAAGTGATCACATGTTACAGGCAGGAAGATTATAGTGTGGATATCCATACCTGGGTGCATTTTAGAAGCCACCACTATAGGGAGCTTACAGGACACCCCTGTACATGGCACAGCATGACTGTTACCCTACAGGAGATAGGCAGTGCAAGATGTGTCTGACAGCCACTATCTCCCTCCATCACATGACATTACACACCAGTGAGCTGTACATGTCTGTAGGGATGTCAATTCGGATAGTGCTGTGTAAGCGACATAACCGCAATTGTCATGTGTGGTAGCACTTACCGTGATGGGGAGGCATGATCTGGCTCAGAGTATTGCTGGGAACCCACTGGTGACAGCCAAGGTGGTAGAAAAAGATTTCTTGATCATAACATTTCTCTTCCTGGTAGTGAATGTGGAGGTTCCCTCCTGCAAATACATATCAGCTATTACATATCAAGCAGCTATAACATATCAGGCAGCTATTACATATCAGGCAGCTATAACATATCAGGCAGCTATTACATATCAGGCAGCTATTACATATCAGGCAGCTTCTACATATCAGGCAGCTTCTACATATCAGGCAGCTATTACATATCAGGCAGCTATTACATGTGCAGTGCAGAGTCAGTTCCAGGGATGCAGAGGAAGCAGGGGGTGTAGAGGCAGTTCCAGGGATGCAGAGGAAGCAGGGGGTGTAGAGGCAGTGCCAGGGGTACAGAGGAAGCAGGGGGTGTAGAGGCAGTGCCAGGGGTACAGAGGAAGCAGGGGGTGTAGAGGCAGTGCCAGGGGTACAGAGGAAGCAGGGGGTGTAGAGACAGTGCCAGGGGTACAGAGGAAGCAGGGGGTGTAGAGACAGTGCCAGGGGTACAGAGGAAGCAGGGGGTGTAGAGGCAGTGCCAGGGGTACAGAGGAAGCAGGGGGTGTAGAGGCAGTGCCAGGGGTACAGAGGAAGCAGGGGGTGTAGAGGCAGTGCCAAGGGTACAAAGGAAGCAGGGGTTGTAGAGGCAGTGCCAGGGATGAAGAGGAATCAAGGGGTGCAGAGGCAGTGCCAAGGGTACAAAGGAAGCGAGGGGTGCAGAAGCTGTGCCAAGGGTGCAGAGGAAGCCCTGTAATGTGCTAATGTATTCTCTGTTTCAGTTCCTGAGGTTTCCAAGATCTCTGTTTGCAGTCAGCTATTTGGAGGACGTGTCCAGGCCTACAGATTACTACAGATGCCTCCACCCTGTGCCATCCTTCATTGCCTGTGACAAAAATTAGGTCAGCCGCTTCTCCGATACATTGACAGCAAGCAGAGATCTTGAAAAGGATACAGAGCTGAAACAGCGAGTATATCAGAAAGTTTCACAACTTTTCACCACACAGCTAAAAGCCAAAAGGTTACAGAGTTGCAGAGGGAAGGGCGTATCCTGTCCGTTCTCACCGTATATCACCATATAGTTTCCTATGATGGTGGCACTATGGAAGGCTCGTTCTCGAGGACCCCCGCGGTTTCCCTCACGGGGCTTCAGTGTGGTCCAGTAGTTGAAATCCACATGAAACAAATCTGTAGTGTTCACACGTATGCTGAACCTGGGGGAGGAAAAAGAAAAGAAGCGATAAAGCAATGTGAGCAACACAGCATAGACCATCCCGATGGCTTATGGGTTCATCTTTCGGAGACCCCCCACTCCCCCGTATCACTCATACTCCAGCCCAGCAGGGCTCCTGGCCGCTGCCCCATTCACTTTAATAGAGCCGTGTTTCAGTTGCCTGCCCCTTCATTCTGGTGATCAGCCTCTTACTGTTCTCCTGACCCTCCCCCTCGCTCACATGATGAGCTTCACTCACAATTCTGCATGTTTCTTTTAAGCCTTAAAGGGAATGTATCGCCTAGGCTTGTTTTTAGCGATTAGAGACAGATACTGGAACATGCTCTTTATTTCTGATCTGTTTCTATGTTCTGAAGCGAATTTTATTTTATTATTAGAACATTATTATGGGGGCTGCTATCTTGCCTGATCTGTTTTTAACAGCATTTCGTGACATGCTTTACAGCAAGCCTCATAGACATAGTCACAATGAACATCTCCAGACCCTATTCTTTGTATTGCTCAATAGTTATTGAATGTGTATGGACACATAACATAATATCTGATGCCCCCTACTGGCATATTGTCTATATGACGCATGCACACTACGTACACGTATACATACACTATACGGCACACATTGTACAGTTGACTTTCTTTTACTGTACATCATGTTACTACACAATATTACAACAAACACTACATCTCTCACAATGCACTGCAGCAGAAATCACAATGGCTTTCTATGAAGCCGGCTCAGGCGATAAAGCTTTATACAGTAAAGGGATAGTTCATAAAAAAAAATTTCTTTCAAATCAACTGGTGCCAGGAAGTGCCAGAGATTTATAATTTACTTCTATTAAAAGATCTCCAGTTGTCCAGTACTTATCAGCTGCTGAACGTCCTTGTAGGAAGTGGTGTATTCTTTCCAGTCGGGAGAGGTTTTCTGTAAGGATTTGGTGCTTTTCTGGACAGTTCCTGACATGGAGAGAGGTGGCAGCAGAGAGCACTGTGTCAGACTGGAGAGAACACACCACTTCCGGCAGGACATACAGCAGTTGATAAGTACTGGAAGACCTGAGATTTTAAGTTTTCTTTAGTGAACTAGCCCTTTAAAAACGTACTCATCTCAAGTAGATCAAAACCCTATATTCAGATAAATGTATGACATGTGACCACATAAGACCTTCCCATTGCTACAGCTGAATGACTGTACAGGCAGAGTAACCAGAAAGCTATAGGGGAACATTACAAGGTTCTTACCGAGCTGTGGACGGTCTGTGACCACCATACACCACTAGAGATCGGGAAGCAGCATGGAACACCATGGAGTGACCTGCAGCTGCCGGGGGCTTTCCTCCAGCCGGGAGCACCTCCTCCCACTCCCACAAGTGAAGATTGAAACGGAACATCTTGGAAGAGAAAACGTCCCTAGAAGTGCGTCCTGGGGAGCAGAATAATAGCATTTATATGTAAGAAAACATAAAAACAAACAGGTTTAGGTTATAGATTTTCTGTGAATTATTTATATAGTGCTGATCCTGCGTTACATCCTGTATTATACCCCAGAGCTGCACTCACTATTCTGCTGGTGGGGTCACTGTGTACACACATTAGATTAACGATCCTGAGTTACATCCTGTATTATACTCCAGAGCTGCACTAACTATTCTGCTGGTGGGGTCACTGTGTACATACATTACTTATCCTGTACTGATCCTAAGTTATATCCTGTATTATACTCCAGAGCTGCACTCACTATTCTGCTGTATTCACTATCCCATAATATTGAATTTACATAGTGACCCCACTAGCAGAATAGTGAGTGCAGCTCTGGAGTATAATACAGGATGTAACTCAGGATCAGTACTGAAATGTAAGTACACAGTGACCCCACCAGCAGAATAGTGAGTGCAGCTCCGGAGTAAAAAACAAGAATCAGTACAATTTAACATTAAGCACATATGAAGAAAAAAGACATTTTACTGACTTACCACCAAACACATATAGCCAGTTATCCACAGTGGCAGCGGCATGGTTGGCCAGGGGAGGGGGGTGCACGGCGCTATACGAGCTCAGATCCACCCAACGTTCCTCCAGCGGCAGAAACACCCAGGTATCATTAGTCAGTCTCCCACCAGGAAGCTCCCCACCAAACAAAACCAACGTCCCATTCCATTCCACCGCAACGTGTGAGTGCCGAGCAGCCTGGGGAAACGGGAATATAATGCAGTGAGAGCATGTTCCCCCAGGCCCATGACCTACAGATAGGAACACTCCTGGGGTCAATGTCGGCCATGGAGGTCTCATGCTCATAGGAGCTTTAGTCAACATTGTCAGGTGAACCTTTACAGAAGAGGATGCAACACCTACCGGGCTGGGGACGTGGCTCTTCCTCTCCCATGTGTTGGATGTAAAGTTATACACAGCCATATCCTGAAGGGCAGAATTCAGATCCAGACCTAAGATGAGACAGATCAATCTATTATGTACAATAACAGAGACCACCCATCCTCAGACATCACACACAAGCTTCCTCCTCACCTCCAAAAATGTACAGAGCATTGGAGGGGGACAGGAAGGCTCCGGCAGCGGCAGTGCGGGGGGTGAAGGACGGGTCCTGACTGCTCACATTGTACCAAGTCCCAGATCCCTGATTGTCTGTCAGCGACAAATCACAGCGCTCCCCTATGTACCCAGGGAAACACACGCAGCGTTGAGTTTCCTAAAAGAGAATCCTTACAGTGAGAGGGCAACATACCCACAGGAAAGACTGGAAAATGGCTTAAAGGGGAACTCTGATAAGATAAAAAAAGATATAAAAATCTTTCAAATCAACTGGTGTCAGTAAGTTATATAGATTTGTAATTTACTTCTATTAAAAATCTCAAGTCTTCCGGTACTTATCAGCTGCTGTATGTCCTGCAGGAAGTGGTGTACTCTTTCCAGCCTGACACGGTGCTCTCTGCTGCCACCTCTGTCCATGTCAGGAACTAACCAGAGCAGTAGCAAATCGCCATAGAAAACCTCTCCTGCTCACGACAGTTGTTGACATGGACAAAAGGGGCAGCATAGAGCACCGTGTCAGACTGGAAAGAATACACCTCTTCCTGCAGCACACACAGCTGCTGATAAGTATGGCAAGACTGGAGATTTTTAAATAGAATTAAATTACAAATCTGTATAAGTTTCTGACACCAGTTGATATAAAAAAAAACAAAAATAGTCACAGTACCCCTTTAAGGCTCATACTAAGCACTGATGTGTTAAAAATAGGTAAAGGTGCCCATTTACCAACCCAGATCTGTTATAAGAGACTTGCACCAAGAAAACCTTCAATATTAAGCATTTCCTCATTGCCAGGACATGCTGGGCATAGTAGTTCCTCCACGGCAGCAGAGCTCCGGGTTACCCACTGCTAATATATGTAACACTAGACTTGCCGCGTAGCTTACCGGGTTACATGTTCCATGGTGGACATGGCAGTATGTGCTGCAGTCCGGGATCTGACAACCATCTCCACTCCAGCCCGGGTCACATAAGCACTGGGTGTTTTCCTGGCATGTCCCATGTCCAGAGCAACCTTGTGGGCATAGAGAGAAGCTGTAGGTGGCATTAAATCCCAGCAGGTTGTAATTGGCATCGCTGAAGAGATGAAGGAGCATCTGCAAGAACAAGGCAGGATTCAATATTATGCTCTGCAGATGTTCACCTTTTGGGGACACTGTTATTAAGTTGTTATATATCATGTACGGATAGACTGAGGCTCATACACTGAGCTTATCACTCATATGTTAAAGGGGTTAGCCAGCGCTACAAAAACATGGCCACTTTCCCCCTACTCTTGTCTCCAGTTTGGGTGAGGTTTTGAAACTCCGTTCCATTGAAGGAAATGGAGCTTAATTGCAAACCGCACCTGAACTGCAGACAACAGTAGGGGGAAAAGTGGCCATGTTTTTGTAGCGCTGGATAACCCCTTTAAGGTAATAGATATACACTACACTGAGAACTCGTTTGGGGCTACTTACTTTTTTTGGTGGCAAACACTAAGCAGCAAACTATATAGATCACTGCTTACCGTCCCCTCACTCGCTGGGCTGAGTACACTGCACCCGGCCTAGCAAAGAAGGGGTTAAAACAACTATAGGCAAAATGTATTTTTTAAAATGTTATTACATAAGGAAAGTTAGACAAATTCCTAATGCACATATACTGCTATTTCCCTTAATTTAGTAGATCAGGCAGGCTTCAGATTCCATAAAAAAAACGTGATGTCACGGTTCAGGTGTAATTCCCATGGAGTGTCCAGCAGGGGGTGCACTATATGTAGAAGTCTTTGTAGTGTATTGTATATGCAACTGTATGTAATGTATCACAGGGACACAGGGCATCTCCCCCTCTCTCCCTGTGCTGCTGAGGAACAGGCTCACACGGGGAGAGAGGGAGATAGATGGCACCGAGCAGGGAGGGAGAGAGGTGCCCATATATCTAACTACCTTCCCCCTTTCTCCCTGCTCGGTGTGTGGGACACATACACACTGTACTACTCCTCCCATAGTATTAGCAGATGATGGGGGAGTAGTACCAGACCGATCCCCATCACCGTAACCACCCCACATACATACATCCCTCCATCCACCACCGGAATCCATCTGCCCCCCTCCTGCCGACACTCTCCCACCCCCTCTCTCCTGGTGTGAACCTGGTCATCAGCAGCACAGGGAGAGAGGGAGATGCCCTGGGTCCCTGTGATACATTACAAACAGTTGCATATACAATACACTACATAGACTTCTACATATAGTGGCCCCATGCTGGACACTCCGTAGGAATTACACCTGATTTGTGACATCACGTTTTTTTATGGAATCTGAAGCCTGCCTGATCAACTAAATTAAGGGAATTAACACTATATGTGCATTTCCCATAATTAATGTACATTAGGAATTTGTCTGACTCTCCATAAGTAATAACATATTAAAAAACACTTTTGGCCGGACTTCTCCTTTAAGTAGGGATACACAGCATCACCACTCAAAGGGGAGGTATATATTTGTTTTTACTGATTAGAGCCAGAACAATGAACATCTCCACAGCCTTCTTTGTATATGGGACACACACGTGAAGGCCCTATTACACAAAGTGATTATTGGCCGTTTCGGCTGATAATCGCTTTGTGTAATAGAAGACGACGATCAGTCGAAATGTACAATGTTGGCTAATCATTGTCTTTCAACAGGCTGAAACACAAATGACTGGCCTAGCAATGATCTGTTGCCCTCGCCCCGTGTAATAGGAGCGGTGGCAGTAGAGCGCCACTATATCCCGCAGCTCCCCCTGCACCTACCCACTCGCTGTAGGCACATGTAATAGCGGAGGCAGCGAGAAGGGAACGAGGAGCCAGCTCCCATGAATCGGCCCGTGTAATAGAGCCTTAACGTGTCACTGTTGGGTAATCCTTTGTTCTCTGCTGGCAACTAATCTCCCTCCTACCCCCTCCCCTCCCCATAGGTTACACAGGGCACAACTGATGTAAGAGAGTCAAGATTTCCTGATACTGAGCAGTGAATAAGAGAGAGGAGGGAGGGGGGGGACCTGAGGAAAGTCTTTTTGAATGCAGATGATGGCATATTTGCCTAATAAACCCAATTACAAAGTTTCTTAAAATCGCCTGGACTATTGATTTCTGCAAAAAAAAAAAAAAAAGGCAGTCAACTGTCAATCAGCAGCTGTAAGGCGGGGGGAGGGGTGTGGCAAGAATCCTATTCTCCTGCATAATAAGAGAATGGCTGAACAGAATGATGCAAGTAATACACCTATCTGTTCAGCACTTCTGTCACTAGTTTATTCTGCCCTCATTTAAGGCTGCATAAAAATAGTGATAAGATTCCCTTTAATGGGCGCACAAATGATCCGGCGCTTGTTTGCTGCCATGTAATAGGCTCTACCTTTCCAGATGTTGCCTCGAGGGTTGGGGGCAAGCTGCTTCCACTCAGGCTGGCCAGGAGGCGGTCACTATAGGAATCTCCATCATATACAAACAGATAGTCGTATGTACATTCTGTGTCCATGAAGAGGAATCGGAGCAGTACACGGTAGTTGCTGTTGGGGGCTGCGAGTAAGAGCATTAGTAGGAGACAGAATAAGATACAAGAATACAGGAAGTCCCCTGCCCCTTATCGCACATCACTCACCTTCTATAAGCCACTCGCAGTTGCCATTAACCGAATAGTTTCCAGGTCCATCACTCACAAATCCTGGCAAACTGCGAAGTACAGTCCGCTGTCCCTTACAGTCACCAGATGTTGCTGTGCCAGCCTGGGATAACAGCAGGAGGAAGAGGTGCCAGCCGTATACCCAGAAGCTGGCATGGGCTGCCATCTCTGCTCAGCATTCCTGGAGGGAACCTGGAAACACAGAGGAAGAGAGGAGTGAAAGATCTGACAAAGGACAACACATTACATTTCTTATCCTGTATTATACTCCAGAGCTGTATTCATCATTCTGCATTTATCTCTCAGCAACCAATTCTGCACAGAACAGTTTCTGGTGATTTACATTATGGGCAGTGCCCTCTATACACCGAGCACAGTCTGTAACCACCTGAAATATAAGCATTCAGCTAAGTTGTCGCTGGCGTATATTACAGGGACCAACCCAGGGTATTAACATTGCAGCTCTGGGGTATAATACAGGATCAGTAATGTAATGTATGTACACAGTGACCCCACCAGCAGAAGAGTGAGTGCAGCTCTGGAGTATAATACAGGATGTAACTCAGGATCAGTAATGTAATGTATGTACACAGTGACCCCACCAGCAGAATAGTGAGTGCAGCTCTGGAGTATAATACAGGATGTAACTCAGGATCAGTAATGTAATGTATGTACACAGTGACCCCACCAGCAGAAGAGTGAGTGCAGCTCTGGAGTATAATATAGGATGTAACTAGGGATAAGCACAATGTAATGATCCATGTCATAGCTAAAAATTAATAATTTACAAATTCAATTAAAAGTCACAACCAAACAAACCATCACCAAGGCACAGCAGTGATGACCTGTATACCACTAGGTTACAGCCTGGCCGCCAGCATCCAACACGTTACACAGGAGCCATGGTGCTGACATCACAGCCTGGCTCCTACATTGATCTGCAGATATTTATAGGAGGTGACATGGCCCTGGCCGGCGGCAGCCTAACATCCCAGCCCTGGCACTTCAGATCTATGCTCATCAATAATGGAAGGCCTCTAGCTTACAGAGCACCACATCTCAATCATAATGAATGGGCAAGATCTACATGAGGTGTTAAGTAACTCTGTAATAATGACTTCAGTTTACTTGTACTGATTTGTAGTGATGTGAGGTGTTCTCCTCCATTTACAGCCACAACTTAGGTGGCAGAGCGTCCCGGCGGCAGGGCGTCCCGGCGGCTCAGGCGGCAGGGCGTCCCGGGGCTCAGGCGGCAGGGCGTCCCGGCGGTATGGAGTCGGTAAGCCGCAGCTCCAGCTCCTTCATAAATTGGCGGTTAGACCCCAGTGGAGTTATTTATCACACTGGTATAAAGTAGATCTGGCTCAGCAGCTTCTTCCTAATGATCCTGAGGCGACTTCTGAGGTTATAAGATATAAAGCAGCTTCTCCTGTGTGTGCAGTGAATGCAGCCAGTCTCCAGCCTCCATGTCCTGAACTACTCACAACTAGACTAGAAGGAGCAGGTGGTCTTTTCCTGCTGACAATCTTCTGTGTCTAACTAATATTTACTACACACGAAGATACACTGTTAATAATGCCAGATACCTGTGATACAGAGCACATAGTGATATAGAGAGGTGTCACACATAGTGATATAGAGAGGGGTCACACATAGTGATATAGAGAGGGGTCACACATAGTGATATAGAGAGGTGTCACACATAGTGATATAGAGAGGGGTCACACATAGTGATATAGAGAGGGGTCACACATAGTGATATAGAGGGGGGTCACACATAGTGATATAGAGAGGGGTCACACATAGTGATATAGAGAGGGGTCACACATAGTGATATAGAGAAGTCACACATAGTGATATAGAGAGGGGTCACACATAGTGATATAGAGAGGGGTCACACATAGTGATATAGAGAGGGGTCACACATAGTGATATAGAGAGGGGTCACACATAGTGATATAGAGAGGGGTCACACATAGTGATATAGAGAGGGGTCACACATAGTGATATAGAGAGGGGTCACAGGGGTCAACATGTTGAAAAACAAGCGACTGATACAGCAACGATCTTCTGCCGTCGCTCTGTGGAATAGGAGCATCGGCAGCAGACGCTGCTGTATCCTATGGGCTGGCTGGACGATCAGCGATTCCCATGGGCAGGCCCCCCACCTCCCTGCGCCCCCTCCAGACTCACCCGCTCGTTGCAGCCGCGCGGAATAGCGGCAGCAGCCTGCGGGGAACGAGGAGCAAACGAGCACTAATAGCGCTCGTTTGCTCCTATCAGTTGGCCCGTGGAATAGGGCCTTAAGCGCAAAAAAATTCCAAAATTGAAAAACTTCCCGCTGTACAAGTAAAAAAAAAATCAACATTTGATATTGCTGCGTGCAGAATTGTCCAAACTCACATTCCTGATTTTACACGGCAATGTGCAAAATTGCAGATTTTTGGTCACATCAAATCTGGAAAAACCATAATAAAAAAAAGATCAAAACGTTGCATATATGCAAGCAGGCTACCACTAGAAAACTCAGATCATGACGCAAAAAAATGACACCTCACGCAATCCACAGACTAACAAATAAAAGCACTATAAGTAATAGAGCAATGTTAAGAACATTGGGGGAGATTTATCAAACATGGTGTAAAGTGAAACTGGCTCAGTTGCCCCTAGCAACCAATCAGATTCCACCTTTCATTTTCCAAAGAGTCTGTGAGGAATGAAAGGTGGAATCTGATTGGTTGCTAGGGGCAACTGAGCCAGTTTCACTTTACACCATGTTTGATAAATCTCCCCCATAGATTCTTTTAAAAAAAAAAAGGTGATTTTTTTAAAAAAAAAAAAAAGTAGTCAGATAAAATACAAGTTATATAAGTTGCCTATAGTTGAATAGGAAGAATCCTGCCCAGGAGCTTTCCTAGTGATGAAGAGGGCATGGAGAAAGAATGGAGGGGCGTTGCAATCCTAGGGCACACACAATATAGCCCATGCCCGTAGGGCACAGGGCTGCCAGTTTAAAAGTTGTTTTCTTAGGAGAATAACTGCATCACCTGCCAAACGGACCCCAGGCCAGATATTGGATTAAAAGCAGCTATCCGAAGGTACAAGTTATTTGGGGAGGGGGGGTCAGATTGTGGGTACAGAGTCGCTTTAAGGATATGTACCTGTATAGTCTTGAGGAAATAAGGGACAGGGGGGACATGATTAAACCCTTTACATATGTTAAAGGACTAAATAAGGTTCAGGAGGGAAGTGTTTTTAGTAAAAAAACTGAATTCAAGAGCAAGAGGACACAGTGAGAGGTTAGAGGCAATGGGAGAAAATATTACTTTACTGAGAGTAGTAGATGCTTAGAACAAACTTCCAGCAGACGTGGTAGATAGATCTACAATAACAGAATGTAAACCTGCCTGGGATATCCATATATCTATCCTAAGGTAATAAGAAGGGAAATACTATAAGTGCAGACTAGATGGAACAGGGGGGCTTTTCCTGCCTACAAT
Organism: Dendropsophus ebraccatus; assembly: GCF_027789765.1. Lineage (NCBI taxonomy): Eukaryota > Metazoa > Chordata > Amphibia > Anura > Hylidae > Dendropsophus > Dendropsophus ebraccatus. The sequence continues at coordinate 76,190,548 of NC_091465.1, read as the reverse complement.
CTTCTATGTTCCTATGTACAATTGTGTCCTGTCTCGGAGATCTTCTGTCGGGCTTTGTTCCCATCTGGTAAGCAGCCTACACTCGGGGTATACATTGGTAGAATAGTATGGTGATGTACACCACGAAATACCCACTCTTGTTAACAGCTCATTGTTTAGGTTTCCAACCACAGCTCTGCTCTAAAAGCAGTGGACTGGCCAGAGTATATATAGCTATAGTAGACATATTTATATTACACAATATAGCTCTATACATCTACACTATCATAGCTATATACACACACACACATCAGCCAGATCACTGCTTTTAGAGCAGAGTGGTCGTCGGTAACCTTGACAATGAGATGTCAACAATAGAAGAGCAACATATCAGGATACAATGTATCAGTCCTTGTCACCTTTACCAGAGGGCAGGGATGGGGAACCTTGGCTCTCCAGCTGTTGAAAAACTACAACTCCCATCATGCTTGGACAGCCAAAGCTAAAGCATGATGGGAGCTGTAGTTTTGAGACAGCTGGAGAGCCAAGGTTTTCTAGCCATAGGGAAACTTGGAAGGAGGGGGGGGGGGGGGTATGTAAATCAGAGCAAAAAAAAAGCAAAACATTGTTGTCCATGGCGACCAGGTAACAGAAACAACTATTCCTAGTAGTATTCCCATATAGCAACACGTACAGCACATCAGTATCCATGTCAAAAAATCCAGACCGCTGCACCATAGGACTACAAGTGACAGCATGACCAGGGGCACAAGATATACAAGTATGTGATAGGAAAGCATTGAATGCACATCACATCGCTCTACCACTGAGGAACTACAAGTCTCAGCATGACCAGATATACAAGTATGTGATAGGAAAGCATTGAATGGACACCACATCCCTCTACCACTGAGGAACTACAAGTCTCAGCATGCCCAGCCAGTCTGCCTGCAGAACATGCAATGAAATAACATGAGAGGCGGATGCTGGAGCTATATACTGGGGGGCACCACCAGGGCATGCTGGGACTTGTGGTGTGTGCACATCTGGATCAGCCTGCAGTGCACAATACACGGAAACAGCCGCACATGTAGTGTCACACCGCACACCCGCATACACGGACAATAACCCCCCGAACAGGGCACTCACCCTCCTGCGGCTCAATCCGCTATCTGCAGCTGGAGTCACCTGTGAACCGGAAGCAAAACTCGCTGGAGAGAAAGGGGGAGGTCAGCGAAACCGGAAGTCGCCTCTCTAGGTGGGCGCACCGCTCTATGGTAAACAGTGACGTCACTCCATATAGGGGTATGTCCGTAAGCGAAGCCCTGCTCCCGTCAGGATGGGTCGGAGGTGTCCGTGTGTCCGTGTGTTGTCTCTCCTATAATTTCCTGGGCGCCCGTTATAAACCAGTCTGACCAGTAAAGACCCTGACTGAGTGCTGGTGGATGACAGATATTTCTATACATCCTATCTGACGATAAACGATCCAAACGACCTGAAATCGTTCACCCATTTACATGGAACGATGATCGTTCTTGCAGTCATCTTGTCGTCGCTATTGCGTTCGTCACTACTGCGAACGGCCGAAAGACGTCTTATTCAACGCTAACGAGCAACGATAAAAAAAGGTCCAGGTCTTATTAAACAATCAACGATTTCTCGTTCGGTCGTTCATCGTTAACTGCTATTTAACCGAACGATTATCGTTTAGATTTGAACGACTTAACGGTAATCTGAACAATAATAGTGCTGTGGAATAGGGCTCTTAGGCTATGTTCACACAACGTTAAAAATTGAGAAAACCCAGCCAATTTTGGTATTGAAAAAACGTGCAATGGCAATACATTGAAGACGGACGTCCAATGCCCACAATGTGTTTAATAATGTTTGACAGCTGCATTTAACTGTCCTAATTAGCCAGTGTGGCAATCGTCAGAAAGCAGCCGGGATAGCGGCGGTTCAGAGTGGGGGCGCAGCACGACCCCTCTCTGAACCTCCCCACCTGCAGCAGGACGTACCGGGTACATCCTGCGGAGACAAGGGGTTAAAGGGGTAGTGCGGCGCTAAACAATTATTCACAAAAAAACACGCATTACAAAGTATTACAACTTTGTAATGTATGTTATGTTAGTGAATGGCCCCCTTTCCCGTGTTTCCCCCCCACCCCACGCACGCTAGATCCGGAAGTGTTGGTGCATTATACTCACCGCATCTCGTGTCGACCCCCGTCCACCATCTTGGGACAATGACGTAGTCTTCGGGAGGTCGGCCGAACCACTCCATCCATCCCTTATGCCGGCCGCCCTCTGTTGCATCATCAGCAGCTCAGCCACAATTGGCTGAGCATAACTGTGCTCAGCCAATCGCGGCTGAGCAGCTGATGACGCGGCATAGGGGGGCCGGCTTGAGGGACGGATGAAGCGGTTCGGCCGGCCTCCCGAAGACTACGTTATTGTCCCAAGATGGTGGACGGGGGTCGACACGAGATGCGGTGAGTATAATGCACCACACTTCTGGGTCTAGCGTGGATGGGGGGAAACACGGGGAAGGGGGCCATTCACATACATAACACATTACAAAGTTGTAATACTTTGTAATGTGTGTTATTTTGTGAATAATTGTTTAGCGCCGCACTACCCTTTTAAAGGAATAGTTCAACAAACCTTTTAAATCAACTAGTGCCCGAAAGTGCTAGAAATGTATAATTTACTTCTATTACAAAATCTCAAGTATTACAGTACTTTTTTTTTTTTTTTTTTGTTAGCTGCTGTATGTCCTGCAAGAAGTGGTGTATTCTTTTCTGTCTGGACAGCAAAGGATTTTCTATGGGGATTTGCTGCTGCTCTGGACAGTTCCTGACATGGAGAGAGGTGGCAGCAGAGAGCACTGTGCCAGACTGGAAAGAATACACCACTTCCTGCAGGACATACAGCAGCTGATAAGGCCTGGAAGACTGAAGATTTTTAATAGAAGTACATTTAAAATCTCTGGCACTTTTTGACACCAACTGATTTGAAAGATTTTTTTTTCTTTTCTTTTGCTGAACTACCCCTTTAAAGGAAGCGTGTCACCTACATTTTCTTTTACTGACTGGAGTCAGATGAAAAAAAATTTTATTACACTTTTTGTACATTGTTATGGGGGTGGCCATATTGCCTTTAACCCCTTAAGGTCCAAGCCAATTTTCGTTTTTGCGCTTTTGCTTTTTCCATTTTATGTTTAAAAGTCCATAGCGCTTGCATTTTTTCACCTAGAGACGTATATGAGCGCTTATTCTTTGCGAAACCAATTGTACTTTGCAATTACAGGCATAATTTTTCCATAAAATATGTTGTGAAACCGGAAAAAAATCATTTGCGCTGTCAAATTGAAAAAAAACCGAATTTGTTTTGATTTCGGGGAGTTTTGCATTTACGCCGTTCGCCCTGACTTGTTATGCATGTTCCTCAAGTCGTTACGATTACTATGATATATAACATGTATAACTTATATTGTATCGGATGGCCTGTAAAAAATTCAAACCATTGTTAACAAATATATGTTCCTTAAAATCGCTCCATTCCCAGGCTTATAGCGCTTTTATCCTTTGGTCTATGGGGCTGTGTGAGGTGTCAGTTTTTGCGCCATGATGCGTTCTTTCTACCGGTACCTTGATTGCGCATATACGACTTTTTGATCGCTTTTAATTACATTTTTTCTGGATTTGATGCGACCAAAAATGCGCAATTTTGCACTTTGGAATTTTTTTGCGCTGACGCCGTTTACCGTGCGAGATCAGGAATGTGATTAATTAATAGTTCGGGCGATTACGCGCGCGGCGATACTAAATATGTTTATTTATTTGTTTATTTATTAATTTATATTTATAAAATAGGAAAAGGGGGGTGATTTGGACTTTTATTAGGGGAGGGGATTTTTTATTAATAAAAACACTTTTTTTTACCTTTTTTTTTACATGGACTAGAAGCCCCCCTGGTGGACTTGTATATAGACAGCACTGATCTCTCATAGAGATCAATGCTGTGTATATACACAGCAAAGATCCATGAGATCGGTCATAGATTGCTATGGCCTGCTGCAGGCCATAGCAATCTACTGCCGAGCCGGGATCAGCGTCATTCCGACGCTGAGGCCCGGCACGGCCAGAAGAACGGATCTCCCCCCCGCGATCGCATCGCGGGGGGGAGATCCGACCCACTAGACACCAGGGATGTTGTGCATAAAGCACTTCAATGCAGCTGTCAGGTTTGACAGCTGCATTGAAGTGCTTAATTAGCCGGCGCGGCATCGGGACCCGCGCCGGCTAACAGAGGCACTGCCCGGCTGCACGTGTCAGCCGGGATCAGCGCCGTTCAGAGCGGGGTCCCGCCGGGACCCCGCTCTGAACACCCCCCGCGGCGCCATGACGTATCAGATACGTCATGGGTCGCTAAGGGGTTAAACAGCATTTAGGGACATGCTTTACAGTATAGATGAAATTGTCTTGTGTGTGACAGCGCGCACAACCAATCACTGGCCGTGGCGCTGTCCCATCACAAGTTTGTCTCGTACATGGATGCAGCTACAATCAGCGGGGGACAGTGGAGACCTGCAGGAGGACCCTGGGGGAACATGGACAGGTAAGCACAGGCACTAAGGGAAAGCTGTGTCCAGCAGAGTACACAGCACATACAAACCTATAGAGGGGGCTGGCTTCTCGCTGTGTTTTTGCCTAACATTTCCTTTTTTAAATGGTTACTCTTAATGTACACAAAAACATGGTCATCCATGACTGGAGCAGTGATTCTCTATGGGTGTAGGACTCATCTCTGGCGAGTGCACACACAGCTTCCAATGGGGATTTCTCGGCGGCAGGATGGGGTCTTCGAGGAAGAGGTAAGTATATGGGGGCTCTACCGGGGGGGTCGGGCGGGCTTCACCCCGGCAGCCGGAGTGACAGGCTTCCTTTAAGCATACCACATACCATAAAGACCGCACTGGTCAAAACATTGCTGTACCTGTACCTGGATGTGCCAATAAAGCCTTGAAATACTAACTGGTATGCTGTCTGACTCCATTAGCTGATGTTAGGGTGCGTTCACACTACAGAATCTGGGTGGATATTGATGTGAATTTTATACTTTGTACACATGATTGAATTGATTTGTATTGATATTGCGCACCTGATTGAATTGTATTATGAGTGATACATAAGGAAGTGAAGTGGGTATTGTGGTCACTACTACCGAAACATCACACTGTGGAATCTGGGTTTGTGTTTATTTGATACATCGAGTGCTGTCTTGGATACTGTTTTCTGGGCGGATAACCCACCACAGATTCCACCGCTTGCACGCATCTCTGCCCGTGCCATCGGCTCCATTCTATGGTTGGGCAGATTCCGCCGTCCGCCCGACCATAGACTGGAGTCTATGGCACTGCTGACACCCACTCTGATCAGAAGATAGGCCGGGTGCTTATTTCGTCAATGTTTTTCCCATAGACTTACATTGACAGAATGAGTGGCCCGCCAGGGAGAGAATTGTGCTGTTGCAATCTCTCCCCTGCTATATCTTTTGATCAGAACTAGTGTTGTCAGTGAGACTTGCTGTGATCAATAACTTTTAACGTGTCTGATGACATATCAAAAGTTATTGTAGTAACAGGTGCACTTTAAATACAGGATTAAAGGTGGTCAAACTGACGGCCGTTGATTGTTCCGTGATCTCTCCCATGCAGCCCATACACAGGAGCATTTGGCATGGTTTAGTGTTCCCGTGTTCTCTATGGGGATGGGTAAGCCACAGCCAAACTGCTCTGCCTGAATAAAGTAACAATATTTGTGTTAGCATGAGTTTTTTAGGCTCTCTTTAATAATCCAAAAATATACTAAAAAGATAGCTAGCTTACTATCTTTGAGTAGGTTCACACTACGGAATCCGTGCTGATAAGTTCTGGCCGATTCCGTCGCTTGTACTCGTTTGCGGTGGCGAGCTTATCCGCCCGTGCCATAGACTCCATTCTATGGCTGGGCCGATTCTACGTCAGTTCTTTCAGCGGAACGCGGAATTGGCCTGACCATAGAATGGTGTCTATGGCCGCCGTGAACGGATACGAGCGACGGAATCCGCCGAACTTATCCGCGCGGATTCCGTGGTGTGGACCTCTTTCTCTGAGTTCCATTCCCTCAGAGCTCTATTCCTGCGATGTTTGACCAGCCCCTCCAGTCTACATCACCATCGTCATATACACAGATACAAATGTATCTAGCGAGAGTGAGGTATGATTACAACATGCTGCCTTGTGCTGATTGAAGCAGCAGGTGCTGCAACCTCACTGATAATGGTCTGCAGTGAAATTAGATGTTCAGCAAGTGCTGTGGGTGGGGAACTGGCACGAGTGCTGGGGGAGCCGAGTAGGCAGGGTGGGACGGCTGTGATGGGAGAGCTGAGGGAAAGAAGTGCATCCTGGGAACAAGTGGATTTTAAAGGGGTAGTGCGGCGCTAAGAAATTATTCACAAAATAACACACATTACAAAGTTATACAACTTTGTAATGTATGTTATGTATGTGAATGGTCCCCTTCCCTTGTTCCCCGACCCCCGCCCGTGTACCTGGAAGTGTAGTGCATTATACATACCTGATCCGCGGCTGAGCAGTTATGACGCGGCAGAGGGGGGCCGGCATGAGGGACGGCAGGAGCGGGTCGGCAGGCCTCCCAAAGATGACGTCTTTGACAAGATTACAGACGGGGTCAGTTGACACAGATCAGGTATGTATACTGCACTACACTTCGGGGTACACGGGCGGGGGGCGGTGGAACACGAGAAGGGGGCCATTCACATACATAACATACATTACAAAGTTGTATAACTTTGTTAATTTGTGAATAATTTCTTAGCGCCGCACTACCCCTTTAATAAATTAGACTATGATCCTCTGCTATACAGCTATTATATACTCTACTAAAATTCCAAAGAGCTTATTTCACCTCAGTGAAGCTTCCCTTTATTTCAGTTACATCAAAGAAAGGATGCCAGACAATATAAATATAAAAAACGAGATTTATTCTGCAAGTCATTTAACGCCTTTGTCAGTCTGTGTGCAGTGTGTATTGATAGGTTCTGCCAGAGCGGCGTATAACTCTTAGGATAGCACAGGAAAGATACTGACAAGTTACTGTTCTAGCATCAAGTGATGGGGTAAAATAGACCTGTCAGATATAATATACAGAATAGAGGCAGAAACAAAACAATCCATTCTATGAAGTCAGGCGACATCACTGATGCATTAGGTTAATACCAAAGCCTCAGCGTGTTTCTATAGTGGACTTCTTCAGCAGATCCAAAATATGGCTAACTCCACCGTGTACAGGAAAGGAAAAATAGTGCAGCATTCAAGTCTATCCTTCCAGACACCATGATGAACACCAATGGACCCCCATTATTAGTCAGAGGCACCCCTGGAGTACACCCCGTCACAGCTTAAAGGAACACTCCGGAGGGGGAAAAAAATGTGACATAAAGTTATACAGATTTGTAAATGACTTCTATTTAAAAAATCTCCAGTCTTCCAGTACTTATCAGCTGCTGTAAGTCCTGCAGGAAGTGGTGTATTCTTGCCAGTTTGACACAGTGCTCTCTGCTGCCACCTCTGTCCATGTCAGGAACTGTCCAAAGCAGCGGTAAATCTCTATGGAAAGCCTCTACAACTCTGGACATGGACAGAGGTGGCAGCAGAGAGCATTGTGTCAGACTGAAAATAATCCACTTCCTGCAGAACATACAGCCGCATAACCAAGCCAAGGGTGGTCTCCAGTAAAGGAAACCACCTTCCAACAAGCCCCAGTCAAGGATATCATGACTTGGGAAATCTCCAAGCAAGGTCTCCATCTACAGACAGCTGTTTCTGGGCATTTGCCCCTCATCAGTGTGGAGCAGGATTCTGGCCTATCCTAGTAAAGGAATGATAGTTGACCTCAGGGAGATCAACCAAAACACCAGTCACTATTTTCTCTCTCTAGAGTCCCCCTTATAATTCTGTCAGAAAAATAGAATTCCCAATGCAAATGTGAACCTACAGATTTAAAGTGACAGTGAAAAGCAAACTCTGTGGATGACAATGCAGGGTCATGTGTTTATTCTTTGTTACCCATGCATTGGCTAGCATGCCATCAATAGAATTATCCCAAGCAGTTCTGTTGGTGTTACTTATGTATACAGAGGGTACAATGACAACCAGACCATCTGTAACGCTGCGGCAAGAAATGTATACAATCTCATTGCTTTGGGGTGTCTTTGTTTCACTATAAAAAAAAGTAAGGAAAACTCAGATATTATGCATGGGAACATAGTAGCCGGTTAGAAAACATGCCTCCGAAACATTTTGCTTGTAATACAATATCTAATAACACCCCCGTAGCTATGTCAGTCTTCTACTTATATGTGCTCTATAAACTGCTATTTACCATACATCCCGTTTCTTGACCACCTCATCCCATTTCTTCCACTAAAAACAACAGTCTAGCAAAAAAAAAAAAAAAATTCAATATTGAAATATACAATGATATAACAAAACATGAAAATAGAATGGACTGAAAATGGACTGCAAATTCAGATATGGGACCCAAGACGTGGGGTAGTAGTAAGACGTGGCTATACAGGATATGTAATATAGAGATATAAAGAGCACCACTGGGCAGAACGGAAATGAATAGAAGACGGAAGGAATCGAGAGAAAAGAATTATGCAACTAGGAAGGGAAAGATATGAGCGCCAACAAGAGAGAGGCATATACAATGTGCACGGTCTGCAGTGATAAAGGAATTCTTGTAGGGAAAGGACATACAGGAGAGATGAAGGAACACAAATAGAATGTGATGGAATAAAAAATAATAATAATGAAACAAGTGAGGCAGATGCATAAAAAGGAAAGCAAAGGGGAGAAGAGAAGCGGAAACCCACAGACACAATGGAGGAAGATAGGAAATGAGGAGATAAAAACATCAGAATGGAGAGATAAGTGAAATTACAGATGAAATGGAGAAGGTGGAACTAGAACTACAGAGGAAATCATTCAGAGTTACAAGAAACCATATAGAATCGCGGATGGAGAACAGAAAAAGTCACCCGAAATTCAGCACAAGGCACAGAGGGAGATGGGAAGGTGTGGGTGTGGATGGTGCCTATTAAACATAAATGGACTATGATGGAGAAGTGTACCTGTCAGGATATATACAAAATCCCAGCAAATATACAGTTAATGCTTCTTTATGTGTGCTGTCAGTTTTAATTTTAATTTCACAGCTCCAATAGTCTGTTTAGTGTCCTATTGTACCGCTAATTCTTCCGCATATCTCTCTGAGCTGGTGGACGGGCCCTTAGATCAGTTAGTTTCCTCAGCTGCAGCAGTGCACAGGGGGCATGTACAGCGGGTGTGTACAGCTGCTGGCCAATCAGCATTCAACATCACTGGACCAGTCTGTGCAAAGCAGAGGGACACCTCACATCACTTCCTGCATTTGGTCTCCTTTTTGCTGTTATTAAAGACCAGATGTCCTTAGCCATGGACCCTCAACTGCTGTTTGTCAGTAAGTGAGACACCTGGCGGGATACAATTATCTACAATTCCCATCATGCCTGGACAGCCAGCGACTGGGAATTGTTGTTTTGCAACAGCCCAAGGGCCAAAGGTTCCCCATCGCTGATCTACAGTGAGATCAGAAGGTTTAGAAAGATACATTGGGTCGGAATAGGGATGTTGTTGCCAATGATTTTTTTCAAAGAGAAATTGAAGAATCTAGATATAGATCTAGATGACAACTCATTTACGAAGTGCTCTAGAGCATGACAAAGCAGTGGAATGGAAAAGTAAGAGAGGTGGACGTAACTGGAATAGAAACAATCAGGAAAACTCAAAGGTTCATGGAACCGTGGAAACTACAGATAAACATATGACATGAAATAGATTGAGCTGAGGCCAACCAGAAAACGCATGGAGAATGAGAACCGACACATGGCTATATCTCAGAGGATATAGGAGGATAGGCAAAGACAAAATTATGAGCGCACATAAAACAAATCAGTAAGAAAGAATAAAGAATATTACAGCCGGAAGTCGGGAAATCGAAAACACTGCTCATGTGAGAGACTGTAGCCGAGGCAGAGGCACATATCAACATACGTAGGCACATAACTATTTGTTATCATGTATATCTATGTACATGCACACACCAACATACATAAAGAAGTATGAAAATATATACATATGGATATGTCTGTATAAACATTTATACACACTCCGAGAAACGAACATGTGGAGCTCACGTTCACATTCATACTATGGTTTCTGGCTCAGGAAGTCAGCCCTATGAAACTATGGTTTCTCAGTCAGGAGGTTCCCCAAAGCCCATCTTGGCTGGACAAGTACTGCAGTTTTCTCTTTCCATCAATGGTGTCTATATGGGCTGAGGGCCCGCTGAGCGTATACTGAAATATTCAGGGAATCCATTCTGATGATGAATTTGGGGGGCGTGAAGTTGTTGGAGTCCCCCAAGTTGTGTCTCTCCGACTGGCACTTTCTGGTTTCCGGGAGCTCCATTCAGTGAGGGAGGGGTGATAACATGGTGAGGGTCTGATGTCAGCTGGGAATAGCACTGACCCAGGGTCACAGGATACTGAACCGGTTTATTGATCTGTGCGGGCAGAACAAGAAAAAGTACATGAAAAAAAATCATAAAGGCAGCATATAAGATGAAGGCAAACCACTGTACTTAAAGGGATTGTCCATCCAAAACTAACTTGTCCCCTATCCAGAGGATTGCGGACAAGTAAGAGATCATGGGGGTCCAACCTCTGTGCCCTCCGCCGATCTCAATACTGGGCCACCAGCTTCTTTATAAATACCACCACGGGTACGGCACATGACCCTCGACTCCATTCATTCCTAAGGAGCCACCAGAAAGAGCTGAGCGATGTACTTGTCTCTTTCCAGCGGCTCCATAGGAATGAATAGAGCCGTGTGTCATGTGCGGTACCTATGGCTGTATTCAAAACAAGGAATATGAATATGATATGAAGATCAGCAGGGGGTACAGAGGTCGGACCCCCACGATCTCTCACTTGTTCTCTGTCCTGTGGATAGGGGACAGGTTAATTTTGGCTGGACAACCTCTATAAATATCATGCCCCACCAGATGCAATGTGAAAGTGTGTACTAACTAAGATAAAGGTTTTCCTGAGAGGGTCACAATGTCTAACACATATGTTCATTCAATTAAAGAGATATTCCACCACTGACATGGTGGACATCCACAGACATTTTTCTGTAACTCCTAAGAACTTAAAGGGGTACTCCGGGCCGGGGAGTATTTTTGAGGATCGCTGGGGAGGGGGTGGAAATTGAAGCCGGAGGTCACTTACCTCCCCCGTTCCAGCGCCGGTGCCCGGATCGCGCCGTCGGGATGGGAGTACCTTATCATCAGGAATGCCCTAGGCAGTATTTTTCCTATTAATCACTTGTGTGAACACTGCACAGATGCCTTAACGATCCAGCAGTGTTCACACAGGTAAAGAATAGGAGAACTCCTGCCCAGGGCATTCCTAATGATGAGGAGGGACGGAGAGGCAGTGCAAGGCTTGGGCATACACACTCTAGGCCACGCCAATTTGACACAGGGCTGCAAGTTTAAAAGTTGTTTTTTAGGACAATAACTGCATCACCTGCCGAACGGACCCCGAACGGAGTCGCTTTAAGTTTCATCAACTGAATATCTTACCTGGGATTCTCTCACAAAAAAATAGAATTATTAAATAATAATTAAAATAAATATTTGAAAATTTACCTAAAACTTAGTAGCAAAACATGTTTCCGCTTTACTTACATAATGACTCCTGGGCTCTGTAAAGAATATGTATTAGGTCTCAGGAGATCCTAGAGAGTGTATGATGCAAAGCAATGCAATCCATGAACACTCACCACTCCGCCATTACCATTGCTGCTCGGAATAGAGAAGAGCTCAGTGACGTTTGGGACAGAGTCGCTGATGAAGGTCACATTTCCATACACGTGGTGGGGGAACTTCTCTGTGCTCTGCTCCATGATGCCAATCTGGGAGGTGCGCACGTGGTACGGGAAGTTCTTATTGGCTGCAGACGGCCTGGTGATTATCTAAGGATGGGAAAAGGACCAAGACCAAGGTAAGTCAGTGAATGTGAAACACACCATAATCTGACTCTGTTCTTGTATGCGGATCTCCACCATTCCTATGGTTTATAAACTGTACCCAACTCATATGACTGTAGGAACCAAGCAATGAATTAATTTTTTTAGTATGCATTTCTTTCAAAGTCTAGAGACCCCATTTAATTAAATGTGGATATCCCTTTCAAGACCAAGCCCAAAATGACCCAGTGGACCGCGACAATTTTCATTTTTACATTTTTGTTTTTTACTCCTCCCCGTCTAAGAGCACTTTCAGTTTTCTATCTTCAGGGCCATGTAAGGGCTTGTTTTTTACAGGAGTAGTTGTACTTTGTAATGGCGTCTTTTATTCTACCATAACATGTATGATGGAATCCCAAATATATTATTTATGAAGATATAGGGCCCTATTCCACCGGACGATTATCGTTCAGATTATCGTTAAATCGTTCGAATCTAAACTATAATCGTTCGGTTGAAATGCAGTAACGATTAACGACCGAACGAGAAATCGTTGATCGCTTTATAAGACCTGGACCTATTTTTATCGTTGCTCGTTCGCAAAACGTTCGCAAATCGTTCGCATTGAATAAGACATCGTTCGGTCGTTCGCAATAGATACGAACGCAATGGCGAAGAAATACGGAAGAAGAAACGATCGCAATTACGATCATAAGTAACGATTATCGTTCCATGGAAATGAGTGAACGTTTTCAGGTCTTTCGCAATAGCGGTCGTTTGAGATCGTTAATCGTTAGCGATTATGCTAACGATAATCGTCCGGTGGAATAGGGCCCTTAAATAGGTGAAATTGGAAAAAAGAATGCAATATGGTAATTTTTGGGGGGTTCCTGTGTTTACGTAATGTACTATATGGTAAAAGCGACATGATACCATTATTCTATAGGTCAGTCTGAACACAACCATATGCAGGTTACACAAGTTCTCTAATGTTATATATTTTATTTTTATGAAATCCTTTTTTTTTTTTGCAAATAATTATTAATAAAGTGGTCCTATTGTGACGCTTATAACGGTTTTATTTTTTCACCTATGGGGCTGTATGTGTTAATGTAATTATTAGAGATGAGCGAACCGGGTTCGGGTTCGAGTCGATCCGAACCCGATCGTTCAGTATTTGATTAGCGGGGGCTGCTGAACTTGGATAAAGCTCTAAGGTTGTCTGGAAAACATGGATACAGCCAATGACTATATCCATGTTTTCCACATAGCCTTAGGGCCCTATTCCACCGGACGATTATCGTTTGCATAATCGTTAACGATTAACGATCTCAAATAACCGCTATTACGAAAGACCTGAAAATGTTCACTCTTTCCATGGAACGATAATCGTTACTTATGATCGTAATTGCGATCGTTTATTCTTCGCTATTGCGTTCGTATCTATTGTGAACGACCGAACGATGTCTTATTCAATGTGAACGTTTTGCAAACAAGCAACGATAAAAATAGGTCCAGGACTTATAAAGCGATCAACGATTTCTCGTTTGGTCATTAATCGTTAGCTGCATTTCAACCGAACGATTATCGTTTAGATATAAACGATTTAACGATAATCTGAACGATAATCGTCCGGTGGAATAGGGCCATTAGGGCTTTATCCAAGTTCAGCAGCCACCGCTAATCAAATGCCGAAAGTTCGGGTTCGGATCAACTCGAGCATGCTCGAAGTTCACTCATCTCTAGTAATTATTACATTACATACACTGTACAATGCTTTGCCATAGCATTGATCAGTGTAATAGGCGCTCTGCTCATTGAGCCTGCCTGTGGCAGACTCAAGCAACAGACCACCGATTGGACCACACAGAGGAAGGTAAGAGACCTCCGGCGGTCTGTTAAAACGATCGGGACCCCCGCCGCGTGATCACTTAAACGTCGCGTGATCGCTGAAGCCTGTCATTAACGGTGAGGTCCCAGCTGCTATAAAGCCGCCTGCTTTGGAGTGTGCTTCATAGCACCTTCGAGACCCATGTCGTACAGTTACGTCAAGGGTCGTCTGGTGACAGACATCCATGACATAACTGTACGTCATGGGTCATCTAGGGGTTAAATTTACACATCAGAAAGTTATACAGATATGTAAATTACTTTTGCTTTAAAATCTCTAGTCTTCCAGTACTTATCAGCTGCTGTATGTCCTGCAAAAAGTGGCACAGTGCTGTCTGCTGCCACCTCTGTCCATGTCAGGAGCTGTTCTGAGCAGGACAGGTTTTCTATTGGGATTTGGCACTGCTCTGGACAGTTCCTGACATGGACAGAGGTGGCAGCAGAGAGCACTGTGTCAGACTGGAAAGAATATACCACTTCCTGCATTGCATACAACAGCTGAAACGTATTGAAAAGGGTTCAATTTTTTAAAGAGAAGTAATTTACATACCTGTATCTTTCTAACATCAGTTGATTTTAAATGTATTCAGAGTGCCCCTTTAAAGTAACAGCTACTGTATTGTGGGCCATAAGGACAAGGTGATTTTTTTTTTATATCTTTTATCACATCTTATGGTGCAGCATTTCACTAGGACCGTCGCTGATCGCAAAAACAAAAAAAAGAGAGTGCACTTTTTTCCATCCAGCACTTGGAATACTCGATGAGCATATGGGGGAACTATACTGGCAGCCATATTGGTTGTCCAGTTGTTGACCAAGAAATGGTTGGATAGATTTTGTTTAATAAAATGGCTGCCTACCAGGAAAACGGCGTGTGCATATAGATGGATTCCCAGCTGGATCCCGTTCACAATCTTCTCCCGAGCCCATTTAGGGATTCCAAAATTTGCGATCAGAGCCATGACGGGCACCGCAAAGAACCTGAGAAGAAACATACACAACAAGATTCATACAAGAATGTGATTTATTGTGTCATCATAACAAGACCCAAAGATGGAGAACGTCCATATGATATACTGGCTGGCAAAGGAAACCTATATCAGATTCCAAGATCTCAGCTGGGACCCAACCTAGAGATGTAAGGAATCAAACGGGAACAACAGTGTTCACATAGGCTGGAGGAGGGGGGCACATAGGTAATGAAGCCCCGCCCAGATGACACTGTCCACCAATGATAAAAAAAAACAATTTTGGCCAGAAAGACAACAAAGACATGTTTTATACAGGTATATATCTCAGGGCAGCATTGTAACGCCTGGAGTAGTGGATCCACTGGACCGTCACTAGCGATGGCACTAACCTCACCAGGGAGCGGAGTCTAAGGGGCACCTGGTTTTCACCAGAGCCCGCCGCAAGGCGGGATGGACTTGCCGGAGCAGGCGACCCCCAGTTCGCTACCCCTGGCTTGGTTGCTAGTGACGGCAGGCGAGGCGTGGCAGGAGCAGTAGGCAGGAGATGGTGCTGGCAGAGGTCTGCAGGCGCAAACGCAGGTGACAGGCTGAACACAGGAGCAATAGCGTAACAGAGGAGCAGGAACCAGGAACAAGGACTAGGGACCAGGTAGCGGACAGGAATCAGGAACAAGGACTAGGGACCAGGTAGCGGACAGGAATCAGGAACAACAGGGAGCTGGGCCAAACACTATGGGAAGCAAGTAGAGGCTCCAACACCTGGGAGGGGGCAGGGCTGGAACTTATAGGGGAGTGATTGACACTAAAACCAATTAGGAGCGCACTGCCCCTTTAAATCTGAGACAGCCGGCGCGCGCGCGCCCTAGGAGGTGCTGGGAACTGCACATATCGATAGAGGGGGTGACAATATCCTTCATTGCCTTAAAGGAATACTCTGGCGGAAAAAAAAATTCTTTCAAATCAACTGGTGTCAGAAAGTTATATAGATTTGTACTTATCTGTACTCATCAGCTGCTGACTGTTCTGCAGGAAGAGGTGTATTATTTCCAGTCTGACACAGTGCTCTCTGCTGCCACCTTTGTCCGGAACTGTCCAGAGCAGGAGCAAATGCCCATAGAAAACTTCTGCTCTGGACAGTTCCTGACATGGACAGAGGTGGCAGCAGAGAGCACTGTCTGACTGGAAAGAATACACCACTTCCTGCAGGACTTACAGCAGCCGATAAGTACTAGAAGACTGAAGATTTTTAAACAGAAGTAAAATACAAATCTGTATAACTTTCTGACAGTAGTTGATTTTAAAGAAAAAAATTGCCAGAGTGCCCCCTACAAAAAAAAAAACCCAAAATGTGTGAGCATACCCTAACGCTATAGCTCGGATACAGTTGGATTTATTCAATTACTCAATTATTGCGATTAGATTAATGTTATTTTTTTTCCTGTCTCACTCACTTCCCATCTCCATCCCTGCTTGATAGACAGTCAGGGCTCAGCTTCCAGCTGGGATAGGTATGGGAGGAGGAGAGAGGAGATGTTCCAGCTTTCAGCAGGGGCCATAGGAAAGCCTCTCTGACACATTGCATTGGAAAATCAAATACACTATGGAAGTACAGACAGATACATAAAAGGTACAGTGTGTCTCCCACACCCCCGCTGCGAGATAGAGAACGTAGGCTTCTAGCAACTTTGCTCTATCTGGATCAGTTCCTCTAGTTATCAGGATACTGTCCTGCGCTTTTAGACATGTTCTTGGCGTGGGTTGGGGCTTCTCTGACTTGTCCTCTCCCTTGAATAGCATAACACAGCATAGTGCTGCTTTTAAAAAACTGGTGTCTGAGTCTCCCATGTGCGTCTGCTTTACACAGGAACCTGACTAAGACTACTGACTAAGTGTGGGTATATACTTCCTCTACCCATGTGACAACTTTCTATAGGTGGTATAATATCCCCTGTGAGTGGGAAAGAAGAAAGCATAGAAAGAAAGGAGTTCAGGGATAGGTAGAGAAGAAGAGAAGGTCCTCATTGGTGTACAGATCACAATAAACAATAACCCTATGGTTGCCTGCAGCTGTGCAAAACATAAGTACAGCTACATCTAATAGTGACATCTTGTGGCAAAACTTGGGTACTACTTCATTACCACAGTTACTTTTGCAAGGGGTGTAACATACTGGTAACACCCGTGGTGGGATACCACACATATACTCACCAGAGTGTGTAAGCTGCAAAGAAGGGGACGTAAAAAGCTTGTTTCTCCGGGAAGTGCTTGAGTGTCACTAAGACGGCATAACAGAACCATATGTAGGCCAGGAACTGGAGGGCAATGTTCCCGTAACCTGCCGGAGATTCATATGTGTACAGGACCTGAGCTGGATCAAAAAACTGTGGGAAAAAAGAGGTTAGCACTACTATGAGCTCATACATGGTGGTGCACCAGTACAATATACAGTGCCGGACTGGCCCACGGGAGGACCAAGGATCCTCCTGTTGGCCCCCAGCTAAGAACCTGCACTAACACTGACTGGCCCACTGGTTCTTCATCGGTGGGCCCCCAGGATCATTTCCTCTGGTGGGCCCCAGATACCCCAGTCCAACACCGACTTTATATACATTAGCATTTAAATGGGCACTATCAGCATCCATGATGTGTCACAGGGACATATCAAAAGTTTTTGTCAGTTGGGGTCTGAGTGTTCAGACCGCGACTGATCAGAAGAATCAGCCGGGAGAAGTCTGCACTCAGCGTGTTCTCTCCTGGCTCTGTGTCATGTGACTGAGAGAGTCACATAATGTAAGTCTATAGGACTGTCTCAATCACATAGAAGCAGAGCGGGGTGAGAAGCGTGCATGCTACCCAATCGATCGGAGTCTGAACACTCAGACCACGACCAATAAGAACTCTCTGTGACATTTTTTTCCCTATATCACAGGGTCATTTACCTGTGCCTCATGTATGAACAGCACCGTATGAGTCACCGTGTACAGCGTCATGTAGACAGACAGCTTGATGGAGCCCAAGTGACTAATACGTCCTCTGCAACAAGACAAATAACATCAGAACAACGGCACAAAGTAAGGTTCACGCTACATGGATAACAATCGGCCACTGACACGACTCCGCCTATTGCACAGATTACTGAAGCCAAAGCCAGGGACAGACTATAAAAAGAGAACAGGTCATAAAGGAAAGACTGAGATCTCTCCTCTTCTCAAACCCTTTCCTGGCTTTGGCTTCAAAAATCAGTCAGATAAATCTCCCTGTGTAAACACAACATTGCTATAGTCTTGTAAGCCTTGAACTTGTGTTAGGTAGGACATCATAAGGAGAGGATTTCAACCTCTAATGGCCCTATTCCACCAACAGATCTGACCACAGATTATCTGCCAAAGATTTGAAGCCAAACCCAGAAACAGACAATAAACAGAGAACATGTCATATAGGAAAGACTGGATTTCTCCTCTTTTCAAATCCACTCCTGGCTTTGGCTTCAAATCTTTGGCAGGTAATCTGTGGTCAGATCTGTTGGTGGAATAGGGCCTTGATGGTGCGTTTACATAGACAGATTTATCTGACAGATTTTTAAAGCCAAAGCCAAGAACAGACTATAAACAGAGAACAGGTCATAAAGGAAAGACTGAGATTTCTCCTCTTTTCAAATCAATTCCTGTCAAAAAATCAGTGTAAACGCACCATAAGGCCTAATGCAGGCGTTTAGTATTTTTTTTTGGCCTGTATACTCTTTCCGATATCAACGTTTGCAATCCCCTAAAAAATGCGGATTGTTCATCTGTATTCCACCCGCAATCCGTTTGTTTTTTTTGCGGATTTGTATTGTCCTTTCTGTGCCGGAAGACAGAAGGGAACAGTGCGCATCGGGAGAGCTGCAGCAATGGGGGGAAGGTGTGGAGTTATTTTCTTTTTATGTTTTCTAGCCTTTGATCTGGGCGATTTGGACGTCTGTGGGCCCCCAGGAGCCTCGGGCCCTGAATGGCCACCTAAACCACCCACATTATAATCCACCACTGTGTTACAGAAGGACCTTACCACTCAGCCAATCAGTGGCTGCATCACTGTTCCCCCTTCTCCCTGATTGGCTGAGCGGAGAAGGTCCTTGTCTGACACAGACGGAAAGAAGTGTGACACTGTGCGGGACCGACACAGAGAGAGTTGGGGGGAGATAAATATTTAACTGAGCGCTGAGCACAGATTAATAAAAAACATTGGGGGAGATTTATCATCAAACATGGTGTAAAGTGAAACTGGCTCAGTTCCCTCTAGTAACCAATCAGATTCCACCTTTCTCTTTCCAAAGAGTCTGTGAGGAATGAAAGGTGGAATCTGATTGGTTGCTAGGGGTGACTGAGCCAGTTTCACTTTACACCATGTTTGATAAATCTCCCCCAAGATCTGCACATTCCCCCAGGGGACCCCTATATGACATTAACATGCAGAAACAGAGGAAATGGACAGGGTTGTCATTTTGGGGGGACTCTTTTAGGAAGCTTGTCCATTCTGTATAGTGACGGGCATAGAATAATACACTAATCACTGATGGATTGTGCTGTCTCTGCAACAAGGGTGTCTGGAGGTACGACAGGTGACACCGTGGTGCCTGCACTTTATTCTCAGGAAATTAGGGGGGGGGGTATTCCAACGCCTCATATAATCGTGGGAAACCATCATTTTAACTCTCATCAATGTAAAAATAGCAGAAATCCTGAAAAACAAGATGATGCCCACATCAACCAATCAGATCAGAGGTGACATTTGTACAGAGAAAGGTTCCAAAATAAATGCTGGTATCTGATTGGTCGATGGGGGGGCACGTCTGTAGTATGTAGTAGGGGACAGTCCTCCTCACCTTGTCACCGTGAATCCTTTCCCCAGCAGAATCAGCATCAGCAAGAAGATGAGGAAACTGGCGGAGAAGAGCAGCTTGGCTGTAAGAGAAGAGCATGGCTGAGTACATGGCCCTAACATGAGACCTTCCACCATGTACAGCTCTGTGCATTGTTATCACACCAGTAATGAATTATCGGAGGCGGCCATATCTAATCTTCCTGTCACTGATCTGCCGCACACACCAAATGAGGAGCGCTAATGAGAAGTCCAGATAAACAAGGGAATCCGAGGTTTATCTGCTTGTTAGACATGGAAGATCAACAAAGCTGCAATGTGGTTACAAAGAGCACGGCGGCTTCAAGGGAATTCTACCCTCATTTTTATTCTAACATTTCATTGTGGTTGGTGGCGGCCTATAAATCATCCGGCTAATTCCTGCTGTGCCATTCTGTAACGTTACCATGCTCCACTGATCTATATATTGTATATTTAAGAAAAAAATTGTAGGTGGAATTCCCCTTTAAGAGTTTAAAGGGAATGTGTAAATAAGTTTATGTTAAAGATATTTTTAAAGAATTTTTGGTGATGTTTTTCATATCTTCCATTTTTCTATCTATATTATAAAATAATCCTGATATCTTGCAGTTTTCATTCTCACCGCTAGGGATAAAACTAAGCTGAGACTTCCTGTTCTGTCTGTGGTGATAAGAGGAGGCTTCTGTAAAGTGATCTGTACAGCACTGCAGCGTCATGTGACACCAGTAGATAGTAGACAATAGCAGCTCCCTCTGGAATGACCTCTTCACAGGTCACAGAGCGCGCTCAGTAATGGTTCACATTCATCTCAAGTGGACTCACTCTGTCTATTGTCGTCTATGTCCATGAGCCTGGCTGTAAACCATGTCTTTTAAGTATGTGTTCTGCATGGCAATACTAGAGAGATCAGAGCTGGGCATGTGTTCTTGTGAATGTCAGTAGTGCAGCCTCAGGCTTTAGAGCTGTAATTCAAAGAGATTCCAGCAGAGGAGTGACATATTGGAAAATGTTTTTCACATTTTTGATAAACATCACAATACCAACCTAGTACTTTAATACTGGGGCTTCCAACTCCATCCTGTGCATATTGTCCCCAGTATACACAGAAGAACACCAGACTGAGCACTAAGGGGAAAAAAGATGTTACTATTAATATTCTACCACATAACACAGACAGAACATTAGAAGAACTTACAACCTACTAGCCCTCCTACATACACTGATCAGCCATAACATTAATAACATTAATTCCTTCAGCTTAACTGGTTCCAGAAAGTTCAAAAGATTTATAATTTACTTCTATTAAAACATCTCAAGTCTTCCAGTACTTATCACCTGCTGTATGTCCTGCAGGAAACAGTGTATTCTCTCCAGTCTGACACAGTGCTCTCTGCTGCCACCTCTGTCCATGTCAGGAACTGTCCAGAGAAGCAGCAAATCCCCATAAAAAACCTCTCCTGCTCTGGACAGTTCCTGACATGGACAGAGGTGGCAGCAGAGAGCACTGTGTCAGACTGGAGAGAATACACTGTTTCCTGCAGGACACACAGCAGCTGATAAGTACTGGAAGACTTGAGATGTTTTAATTTGGAGTCTCAAACACACAGTATAGCCAGATATCTTTAGCCTGTTTCCACGGGGTGCCTCCATGATGGGGAGAGCACCACACCACCCTGTTAGATAGCCCCTTAAGTCCCACTCGGTTGCGAGTATTTAAACATAAATAGGGAAACAACAGGGACAGAGGTGGCAGCAGAGAGCACTGTGTCAGACTGAAAAGAAAACACCCCTTCCTGTAGGATATACAGCAGCTGATAAGTACTGGAAGACTTAAAGTTTTTAAATAGAAGTAAATTACAAATCTGTATAACTTTCTGAAACCAGTTGATTTGAAAGAAAAAGATTTTCACCAGAGTTCCCCTTTAAGGGATCCTGCTATGCTAGTGGCCATGATGTCCAGGTCTCTGCAGATGTGTAACTTACCTTCTACTCCAGCTGCAGCCATAAACATCTTGTACGTGGTGTGCAGGAGCTGCCGTCCTCGCAGGATATCTGGGGGAATAGAAAATTGTCATCCAAAACCATCAAATCCATCCGAAAAACTAACAGTGAATAAAACACGGAGCTAAGATGATACATCTAGCTATGTGTGCACCGCCGATAATATACTGTACTGCAGTGTCCAGCCTGAGGGGGCGCCAGCGTGGCACTAATGTTATGCTCACATGACTACTAAGATGCTTAGCATTGTACTATACTATAACATCCAATCACACATCACATCTGCACAATAAATCCCACCATTGCTTGAGCTATATAACATGCACTGCAAAAATGGCGGCCGGGACACGGCTGTGAGCGATGTAGCTGCTTTTGTGTAAACCAGTGTGTATAAATGTTTCCCTCTGCTGTGCACTATATACTGCTAGTCATCTACATCTTGGCCTGCAGGTGGCGCTCCTTTTATATTATTACCAGGATATAACTGGGAACACAATTGTGCAAGGATTCGAATTCCAGTTATTTTCCCATTTTTCGACATTTAAAAAGTTGTCAATAGAGTTTAAAAAATTAACTCTTTACATACTATCTGCTTCGTTTTTACCCCTATTTTTTTTGTGGGGATGTATTACTGCAGAACTACTAGATTTACCATTCAGACTTCTAGGACACCTGATTGACAACCTCTTTGGAAGCTATTACAGTCAGGGATGTCTTAACGCAATTATGGGCACTGACAGTCAGCAGAGCTAGTGGTAGTATCACCTGTGCACTGACAGTCAGCAGAGCTAGTGGTAGTATCACCTGTGCACTGACAGTCAGCAGAGCTAGTGTCGGCAGTATCACCTGTGCACTGACAGTCAGCAGAGCCAGAGTCGGCAGCATCACCTGTGCACTGACAGTCAGCAGAGCCAGAGTCGGCAGCATCACCTGTGCACTGACAGTCAGCAGAGCTAGTGTCGGCAGTATCACCTGTGCACTGACAGTCAGCAGAGCCAGAGTCGGCAGCATCACCTGTGCACTGACAGTCAGCAGAGCTAGTGTCGGCAGTATCACCTGTGCACTGACAGTCAGCAGAGCCAGTGTCGGCAGTATCACCTGTGCACTGGCAGTCAGCAGAGCTAGTGTCGGCAGTATCACCTGTGCACTGACAGTCAGCAGAGCCAGTGTCGGCAGTATCACCTGTGCACTGGCAGTCAGCAGAGCTAGTGTCGGCAGTATCACCTGTGCACTGACAGTCAGCAGAGCCAGAGTTGGCAGTATCACCTGTGCACTGACAGTCAGCAGAGCCAGTGTCGGCAGTATCACCTGTGCACTGACAGTCAGCAGAGCCAGAGTCGGCAGTATCACCTGTGCACTGGCAGTCAGCAGCAGGCAGAGGTGCTATGCCCACAGAACTCATGATGGAGGCCCCTATGAGTCATGGGCCCCCGGGCAGCTGCCTACTCTACCCAATGGGAAAGACGGCTTTGGCTACAGCAACCATATTGGTTGTCATCCAATAAATCCAATGCCCTGCAATCCACAATACAGCAGATGATGCACTTACAGCCAAAGTAACAGGACAGCAGAAGGATGAGGATGAAGATCAGAAGGAAGGTGATGTCAGTCTCCAAGATCCCTGCAAAAATAATAAAATGACAACATTACCGTACTGTATGGGACACTATTGTGGGGGCTGGCTACTATATGGGGCACTATTGTGGGAGCTGACTACTATATGGGGCACATTTGTGGGAGCTGACTACTATATGGGGCACTATTACTTTGCGAGGCACTATATGGAACACCATTGGGCGGTTGACTTCTATATGGGGCACCATTGTGGGGGATTCTATGTGGGACACTATTGTGGGGATTTATCATATCATTGATCGTAGTGCAATGTGCTTGGTGACACACGACGCTCTGACAGCGCCAGGAACACTGCACATCGCTCTGAAAGTTCCAGATATGCTGCTTGTCCACTTCAATAAATATCAAGGTCAGCTCGTGACTTTGTCCAAGTTTTTAATTTTGTTCCGCTGTCTATTTGAGTTTGACACCCTTGATCTATATCGTCCGATACTATACACGGTTGTATCCATGTTTTTCAGGACTCTTTAGGGCTGCATCCAGCTTCTTCAGCCACTTGTATTCAAATGTAGAATGATTGGACTCGAGTATGCTTTCGATGCGCTGATGTGTAGTCACAGCCATAAACTTACTGGCATCTGTACTAAAATATATGACCTGTGCTAACTTCTAATATGCTCAGTACTATATAGATCACAGGTGTCAATCTTGCGGCCCTCCAACTGCTGCAAAACTACAACAACCGGAGGGCCGCAACTGTGATCTAGACCAGATGCGATGAGAGCCACAAGCGTTTACCAATGAGCCTTAGTATACTGACCAAACTCATCCGCCGAGAAGTGCCTGGTCCAGAACGATTTGCCATTCGTAAGCGTCATCTCGTATTCTAACTGCAGACCGTCCCCCTATAGAGAGCGACAGGGTCAGAGACGAGAGTCAGGTGATGTTAACCCCTTGCTTCACCCCTGTATATGGCTGTGGCTTTCCTCACCCCACACTTGCTCAGCGCTATGTACCACCATCGTTCACGGACCGATCGGAAGCTTCTTCCACTGTTGCAGCTTAGGTAGCTCTGTCCGGCTTCCTTTATCACCTGTGAGTAAGAAGCCTGAGATCAGAAGACATGCCGCTGCTAATGGAGGTAAGTCCTCCTGGACCATTGTATAAAAGTTCTTCACCTAAATCTAAATGGCAAGGGTTAACCTCTTAAAGGGGTACTCCGGAGGAAAAAAAATGTTTTCAAATCAACTGGGGTCATATAGTTATACAGATTTGTAAATGACTTATTTTTCTAAAACTTCCAGTACTTCTCAATTGCTGTATGTTCTGCAGGAAGTGATGTTTTATTTTAAGTCTGACACAGAGCTCTCTGCTGCCACCTCTGTCCTTCTCAGCAACTGTCCAAAGCAGTAGCAAATCCACATAGCAAACCTCTCCTACTCTGGACAGTTCCTGACATGGACAGAGGTGGCAGCAGAGAGCACTGTGTCAGACTGGAAAGAATACACCACTACTGTAGGACATACAGCAGCTGATAAGTACTGGAAGTTTTTTTTAAAAGAAGTAATTTACAAATCTATATAACTTGCTGGTACTAGTTGATATGAATTTCTTTTTTCTCTGTAGTACCCCTTTATCATTATATTATTTAAAGTGACTGACAGTCTGGTTGCTATTTTTATTCACTGACAGCAATCAGCAATTTAAGAAATTGCAAGGAATTAAAACACAGTGTAATAGAAAAGTTAAGGTTGCAGAAAACTAGAAGCCCCCTTTAAGAGCTAGGCTATCTCTGAAGTGAGGAAGCTAGAAGGGACACTAGGTCTTACTGCCATATAACATATAGATGGAGAACCCATTTGTATGATATGTGGTGGTGGTGCTCACCTGACATCCGGACCAGACGTACTGTGTGGTCAGGTTGATGACTTGGTTGTTCTCCGGTCGGATGACGGACTCTTTCATCAGACAGTCCTGAATGGGAGAGGCCCAGTCATCACTACAGCTTTCAATCAACAGATTTACCCCGAGACACATCCCAGGTCCAACTGACCTTGTTCCCCTTCTTGTACACGGCCGGCCATTGAGATGGGTCATCGAAATACAGCAGGATGTTCTGGCAGCATTTAGCCTGTGGAGAGGGAGAGATTCACTTTCTGGTAAAGCCAGAAAGGTACATTCATCATTCACCTGCTGGTTCTTTTACCCCTGGGCCTAGGAGTGAGCAGGGCTGCAAGCTGCAGGAACAGGGAGAGATGAGTATCTGCAGATTCTGGTCTGGGGTCTGAATTAGTTTAGTGGGATTAGTATGGGGTTTGTTTTATAAGTATTCACAGAGCCGGGATGGGAAACCTTTGGGCCCTATTCCACCGGACCATTATCGTTCGCATAATCGTTAACGATTAACGATCTCAAACGACCGCTATTGCGAAAGACCTGAAAACGTTCACTCATTTTCATGGAACGATAATCGTTACTTATGATCGTATTTGCGATAGTTTTTCCTTCGCCATTGCGTTCGTATCTACTGCGAACGACCGAACGACGTCTTATTCAATGCGAACGTTTTGCGAACGAGCAACGAAAAAAATAGGTCCAGGTCTAATAAAGCGATCAACGATTTCTCAGTCGGTCGTTAATCATTAACTGCATTTCAACCGAACGATTATCGTCTAGATTCGAACGATTTAACGATAATCTGACTGATAATCGTCCGATGGAATAGGGCCCTTAGGCCCTCCAGCTGTTGCAAAACTATTCACCTTAGTTTTAGCTGTCCGGGCATGATGGGAATTGTAGTTTTGCAACAGCTGGAGGGCTAAAGGTTCCCCTTCCCCGGTTTAGTCTGTGGTTTATTTTGGATAAGGGGTCTGGAATCTCTACTGTGTTTCATTAGTGGTCTGGTCTGGGGTTGGGGTTTGGTCTACTGTCTGTGTTAGTTAAGAGGTCTGAGTCTGTATTAGTTGTCTGGTCTTTTATCCTCTCCTTCCCCAGTCCTTGCAAAAAAAAATGAGTCTGGCAAGACTTCTCCTTTAAGGGGCCTGGAGTCTCTACTAATTTAGGGGGTCTGGTCTAGCCTAATTTCTAATTTCTCTCCATCTTCTTCATGTCATGACATGTATGAGTATGACAAAATCCAAGCACTGACAACTCCAAGCTCCTGTAAAGCTGCAGCATGTTGGGTGATTAATTCCATTAACGCAAACACTATCTAGGAAGAAAGATTCGTCCAGGAACATTTGGAGACCCCTCCAATTATCATGGTCACTCACCTCCGGATACTTAAATTTGAATTCAAGACGTCCAAAATCCGACAGGAAACAGAATCGTGTGAGGAAGACCCAGTCCTTGAAGAGAAAAGGCATATACATTGTTATACATTGACAGCTACCATTGTTTATCTCCTTCTGTACCAGTTGTATGAGAGGAATATTGGCCAAACAGGGTGATATCACACTGTAATATCGGCTGTCAGTTGCACATCTCCCTGTGTCATGGGAGATGTGTGGCTGACGGCCGGTAGCAGGAAGGGGCCACAAAAACAATTCAGCAATCGATCCTGCAGCCCAGCTACATGACTTATCATACCCTGTGAAGGTCCTGTAAACCTGTATATATAATATATATATATATATATATATATATATATATATATATATATAATATTTATA
The DNA here is from genome assembly GCF_027789765.1 of Dendropsophus ebraccatus. Taxonomy (NCBI): domain Eukaryota; kingdom Metazoa; phylum Chordata; class Amphibia; order Anura; family Hylidae; genus Dendropsophus; species Dendropsophus ebraccatus. The sequence continues at coordinate 76,163,442 of NC_091465.1, read as the reverse complement.
TAAAGGGAAATAATATAATAATAAATATAATAATAAAATAAAAATATAATAATAATATACTAAATATACTAAAAATACAATTAAAATAGAAAAATAATTAAGAAAAAGAATGTTTCAGTATCTGGCTCTAATCAGTAAAAAAATGAAGGTGACACATTTACTTAAAAGGGGTACTCCGGCGAAAAGCTTTTTCCCAGTAATTGAAACACATTACAAAGCTATATAACTTTGTAATATGCTTCAAAGACCTAACTGCTCCCCTTCCCTACCTTTTTCCCCCTTAACCCCCCCCCCCCCATCAAGAGGGAGGTGGGTCTAAGCCCTGTTAGGCCAGCCTCTCTCTATCAGATGACTCAGGTTGCTAAGCTCTGATTGCCTGAACAAGCTGTAAGCCATCTAACAGTTTTACAGAGTCAGTTAGACATCACAGGAGACAAAGTGCATTATGGGAAACCCCAAACCAGGAAGCTGTGCCTATGCAGGTGATGTCATTGTCACAAAATGGCTTCCACAGAACAGCCTGGGGTCAACAGTCATTAGGTAAGAATGAGTTTACTTTACTTCCTTGTGGGGGGTTGAGGAGGGAAAAGATAGGGAAGGGGGGCAGATAGGTTATTGAAGCATATTACAAAGTTATATAACTTTGTAATGTGTTTCAATTACTGGAAAAAAGCTTTTCGCTGGAGTACCCCCTTTAAGCAATGCTCCTGCAAAGGCCATACAACAAATAAATTGTGCCTCCTGCTGCAACCCTTAAAGGGGTTTTAAGCAATTGTAGTAAAATGTTTCAGAGGGTGTAATCTTTTAAACTCGGTGAAAAATTACATCATATAACAATCATATGTAAACCAGTCAAAGTAATAGTTTAATATAGAGTATTGTAAAGTCCAACAAGGGTTGCAATGGTACAGGTACATAAGAAAACAATAGCAATAAAAGTAATATAAAAAGTTTAAAGAGTTTAATTTTTTATTTTTCTGTGGGCTCTTTATTCTTAGAATTGTGGGGGTCCCTGCAGTATGGCCCACACCAAATATACATGCTATCACTTTAAGTAATAGGAAAAACCTAATAAATGGATTCCTATACTACACATGGTATGGGGTCTACTACAATACTATAACTATTAATATATAAGCCACTAATGTTACCCTTAGGCCTGCTATTTATACAGAACACCATGATAGAAGTTGTAGTTGTTCGGTTATGGAGCCACTGGTTGGGAGACATTGCTCTAGGCCGGTGAATCCAACTCCGTCCTCTACCAGAGGGAGGGGAAGGTGCGACAAACATGCTTTTAGACCCAGGGTATTTAGATACTTTTTAGAGCAATAATATTATTCTTTGCCCCAAGTACGAAAAGCTTGGATACAATTGTGATACCGCCCCAATATCACTTATGGTTTTGGAGTCCATAAGGATGTAATGTTTCCATGTCGGCACACTTTCGGCCATGTACGGTTTGCTTATCTCGATAAATAAGAAGCAAACAACATGGATCCAGAACATTTAATATTCACTTCACATTTCTCCGGCATGCTGTTCCGGAAGCCAGACGAGGCGAGGCATTCAACATGCCTGCGAGAAGTCCTTCTCCACCTCCTATCTAGCTTCCTCTGTTCCAAGTTCTCGTCTCTTAATCCTGCCCCGAGGACTCTGCCTCACCTTCTTTAGCCAACTGCACTAAGCAGAACACGAGTAAGGCGCCCCGTTTCTGATATTTGGGAGACGACCACTACCTAAACAACGGTTGCTAGGAAACTAGTTCAGGCTCGGTGGTTTCCGTGACAACGATGATGTATGACTGGGAAAGATCCCAAAAAGAATAGTGGGAAAAAAAATTAGAAAAGGTTGAAAGAGAATGCGGGCCGCAGAGCATTCTTCTGTATAACAGTGGACATGTCCCGATGTGACCATGACTGAACAGGCATGATGGTTTACGTAGGTTTTTTTTTTTTTTCATTATCGTATCACACAATGAAGAAAGCGGCTCCGGCCTGTGGCTGGAAAGATCACCCGGCCGGCAGAGACCGTCCGTTCTGTGACCCGGCCGGGGTCACGGAACGGCCGGTCTCTTACCCCGTGTGAACATAGCCTTACCCCTATGTGGAGGCCAAAAAAAGTACAAATGTGTGTGATCTGGATGTAGAAACAAGAGGTAACCATAGCTTGAACCCTTTTACTCTTCCAATCGATTAGAAATAGACTATAAAACCCTTGCACCTATTTGACCAACTTTGGCTCGCTATTGTTGCCCATTGGGTAGAAGTGCCAATGCAGGTGTGGTTGCCTCCATGGATTCTATTGCAGCTGGTTCTCTGGTAAATTTAGTCTGGTCTGGTGGGCCCTAATGTAAAAGGTGGTATGGTCAAGTGCCGATTCCGCTACCTTTTTTGCCAATGTTGCTGTGTCCATGTTGCAACCAGCAGAGGAGAGGCAAAGGCACCTCACATGAGTCATTTACACGTTCCATGCTTGCCCCGTATTTATGGATGATGTGCTACGGACCAGACTTCGGAACTACCGATATCATCGTGAATGATGATATCGGGAGTTCTGAAATCCGATCTGTAGCACATAATCCATATATACGGACCGTGCACGGAATTTGTAAATGACCACTTATTTGCTAGGATGTACAGGTCCGTATTCTTTGTGAACTTTCCCCTAATCTCATATACTTAGGGCCATATTACATGAAACGATAATCCGCCGAATCGCCCCGATTCAGCCAATTATCACTCTGTGTAAAAGAGACAACGATCAGCCAATGAAACGATCATCAGCTGGCCCATGTAATAGGACCCTTAATCTTTTAGGTATAAAAGTATTAAGAATATGACCTTGTGTATCTCTGATATGTCTGTGACAAATGTCTACACTGTAATATCCTTTTCAGTCTATGCCTCCCCTTCTGTTGTCTATGTTGGTTACACTATTCATTTATTGTATATTTGACATAATATAGTATATAAATCCGCAGCTTCTCCTGGCAAACAATAGCTTGACCGCTGTGCCGCTATGAATCATGGGAAACCTGTGATATAGATAGGAGTACAAAGGACGTAGCTTAATTTGGTGCAAGGACAAAGAAAAACATATATATATATATATATATATATATATATATATAGTCTGTGAAGACGGAGCCTCAGACGTGAGGGGTGTTCTTTGTGTATGCTATGAAGGTACCTGTGGTTACTGGCATAGAGGTGGAGATCGTGACGGCTGCTAATGTCATCTATTAACCTGTAGGATAGCTGCCATTAAGGTGCCTGTCATTAGAGAAGGTATATAAGAGTGTATTACCTGAAGATGGATATGGACAGCAAGGTAATGGTTATGTTACCCTACTGACCAGGACAGGGGCGACATAGCTATGTTTATGGTTACAGAAAGTCATGGACACAGGTAGCTTTATATATCTATCAAATGATCTGTCTCCTATCTATCTATCTATCTGCCATTCTTCACCATCACATGTAAGAGCAGGAGGTCCTGAAGAGCAGGAAACTCTCCAGCCATGGCTCCCTCGAGGTTTCCTCCACAGGGGGTTTTTCCTCACCTGAGTGCTGGAGGATGACTCTTTGTGAGTCGGGGGCTACCATTTTCAGTATCATGTGATTTTAAATAAAATTGTGACCATTTGACACCTGATTACAATGTGTTGTGTCTTTATTCTTCATTCTTTTTTTTTTCAATAATTTTGCTTGGCTGTTGGGGGTCCATCACATATTGCCATGTAATAAAGCCGGAAATCTACCTACCAAGGAAATACCTCCATCTTCGGCAGGGCACTGCCTAATACCTCTCTATGAGCTCACCATCAAAACTGGAAATTTAGGGATAGGATGGAAGAATAGAGGCCATTCACTATACCAGTGCCCAGCTGTTTAGGACACATCACACCTTTACCTGTATGCATGCATGCTATATTGTATTGGTGCAACCTCCATGCTGTTTGTCACACAACTTTCCCAGAAGCCTGAAAAGTAATTTTATTTTTCCCAGAAGCCTAAGGCCGGCTCTGAAAATAATTCATGGATCATCGACATATAATAGTAAGTTCATAGCCAAAGTAAGGTCCAATGTCACTATGACCTATCACATACCTTTATCAGGTACAGTCTGTACAGTAATATCCAAAAAGTGTTTGTTTTTTATTAGTTTTTTGAACTTTTTGTTTCTATACTGGATCTTTTTTTTTTCTTTTTTAACTACCAGAGTGAATTTATTCTGTTTTAACTGTGACCCGCTAGGCTTCATTGTTCCACATTGTGCATTTATTTCCTAGTTATAAAAGATAAAGTAATGGAACAGGGAAGTAATACATTGCTTCCAGCATTTAGTGTGCCCTTGGAAATAGGAATTAAAATACATTTATGCCTTCTTGCTCTTAGGGTACTTGGCATACAATTGTGTTCGCCTGTTAAAAATTTATACAGACTAAAACCTGCGAGTGAGAGTGCTTTGCTTTTTTTTATTTCTGCATGTTTAATTTCCCTTTTTTTTACTCTTAGCAAGTCCTTTATTGCATCTGAATGGACTCTGGGAGACAATACATTTATATTTTATACACCATTCATGCTATTGCACTTGGATACAATATACCAGTTCTAGGCTCAGCAGGAAAAAAAAACAGTTAAAGGAACAGAAAACCTAAAAAAAAAACCTTACCTCTCTCCTGCAATCTATTGTTCTCTACCAGCTATTTTATACCATCTAGGAGAAGCTGAATGATGTATTCAATGATGAAACATGAAATACAAAGTAAAAAAAAAATCCCTGCCCTCACAATCACTACTCAATCAGATTAATGCGTGTACTTTCTTAAAGGGGTAGTTAAAAAAATCTAAAATCTTCTAGTACTTATTAGCTGCTGTAAGTCCCACAGGAAGTGGTATTTTTTTCCAGTCTGGAGAGCAGGAGAGTTTTTCTATGGAAGTTTGCTTCTGCTCTGGTCAGTTCCTGTCATGGACAGAGGAGGCAGCAGAGAGCCCTGTGTCAGGCTGGAGAGAATACGCCACTTCCTGCAGGACATACAGCACCTGGTAAGTACAGGAAGACAAGATTTTTTAATAAAGGTAATTTACAAATCTCTGGCACTTTCTGGCGCCAGTTGATATGAAAGAATTTTTTCTTTGGTGAACTACCCCTTTAAGGTCCCATACACCTCCGATACCTGTCAGCTGAATGCTATTTTTCCTTACTGTCCCATAATATGTACACTCGGCTTTGTTGACCATGCACATGTTTTTAATAGGGAAAAGGAATAAGCCGCTGCCAGACACCTAGGCACCTCTGGTGGTGGCCTATCTGTAGAAAGGGTGAAAGGATCAGGCAAGAAATGTTGGATCTCAGCAAGTTCTGAAATTTCCCCAGCTCTAAGAGACACCAGGCAGTGATATCCGATAGACACCGGGCGCATCTCTGCTCATTTCTCATCGTTGGGATATCCGATAGACACCGGGCGCATCTCTGCTCATTTCTCATCGTTGGGGTCGGCATCTGAAGGGGGGTATGTATTGGGCACTCTATTAAGGGATAGGGTGGGTTTGGCCCTGGTCTCCAAGATGACAGGTTCCCTTTAAAAAACAATAATGTTGGATCCTTTTCCCTGTGATATTATCTGTTAGGGATGGACAGGAGGCCCCCATGCTGTACATATAAGTGTTGGCTGAGCCTGATGACATTAACAGCTTGGCTGGCTTTTCCCAAATTTTTATGGGAATTTACAAAGCCTAATGAAGGGCCAAACTGGGAGGAGTATGACACAAGGATTAATGGAAGACTAAGCATGGTTCATGCAGCATCCCACACCAGTCCAACACTAGGAATAAAATAGGATAATCCTTTAATAGTCCCACCATGGGGAAATTTAGTTTGTTAGGGTGGGTTTAGACTGAGGAATTCTCGCGGAAAATGTCCGCAGAATTCCGTCAGCTGTCCGCCCGCCTGGGCACGTGCTTTTCCGCTGGCTCCATAGACACCATTCTATGGGCCGGCGTATTCCGCGATCCGCTGAAAGAAGTGACATGTCACTTCTTTCAGCGTATAGCGGAATACGCCGGCCCATAGAATGGTGTCTATGGGGCCGGCGGAAAGGCGCCCAGATGTGCGGGCGGACAGCTGACGGAATTCAGCGGACATTTTCCGCGAAAATTCCTCAGTCTGAACCCACCCAAAGAGAAGAAAAGGTAAAAAAGATACAATAAAAACATTAGACTATTTTAGTTCTTTTTGTGGAGTGATCTCTGCATGGGGCGGTGTTGGTTGTACAGCCTAACCGCAGCAGGAAGGAGTTCCGATATCGCTCCTTCTCGCACTTTGGGTGAATTAATCGGTCACTGATAGTACTGCCCAGTGCTATCACGGTCTTGTGCATAGGATGGGAGTCATTCTCCAGTATGGAGCTGACCACTGACAAAATCCTTCGCTCCCCACCACCTGCACTGGTTCCAGGGGGCTTCCAAGGACAAAGCTGGCCCTACTGATCAGCTTGTCCAGTTTGTTCCTATCGCTGGTTGATATGCCGCTCCCCCAGCAGGCCACTACGAAGAAGATGGCTGATGCCACTACAGAGTTAAAAAAGGCCCTCAGCCTCCTGAGCAGGTAGAGCCTGCTGTGGCCCTTTCTGTACACTGTGTCCATGTGATCAGCCCAGTCCAGCTTATTATTGAGGACCACTGTTTATACACTTTCCTTGAGTGTCCCTTTAATCAATGTAACATTACACCTTCTTGCCTACAGTATAATCTCTCCCACACAGTGATAGGGAAATAGGGTTAGCTGAATTCCCAGCTAGGGTGTACATAGGAACAGGGAGTCCGTTATAGGATGTCACCCACATTCCTATGGAGCGATGGAAAGAGCTGAGTACAGTGCTCTTCCTGCCTACTCAGCTCTTTCCATCGCTCCAAAGGAATGAATAGAGCCGTATGACACATGCCGTACCCATGGCTCTATTCATAATACAGAGGCCGAAGGGGGGGGGGGGGTGCAGGGCGGGTTATGGGGGTGGTGTTACATAATAAAGAAGAATCGGCGGGGGGTACAGAGGTTGGACCTCCTCAAACTCCTACTTTTCCCCTATCCTTTGGATAAGGGAAAAGTTCATTTTACCTGGAATACCCCTTTACCATAACATAATTTTCCAATATATGTTAAAAATAGGATTAATTGTTGGAAACCCCCATGAAGATTTAACTCCTCAGAGAAATGAAGGGTAAGAACTAGAGGGAATGAGTCATCCTAAAATCTAATTTTATGTTAAGTATAATCTTGCTGTCTCCATTCTCACCACTAGGCCATACACTAAGCTAAGACTTCCTGGTGATGATAAGGAGGAGGCTGTGGTAAAGCGATCTATATCCTACTACAAGGAAAGGTGACACTGGCAGTAAACAACAGATGAAGCTTACAGCTCAGCCTCCCCCTCCCTGTGAAACGAGAGATTCAAAAATCACAGTGTGAGCTCAGTAATGTTTCCCATTTATGTTAATGGGACAGGTCTTGTCTATTGTTGTCCATAGGGCTTGCTGTAAAGCAAATCACCAAATGTTGTAAAAACTGGTTCAGACAAGATGGCTTCCCCTACAACAATGTACAAAAAAAAACTAAATTAAAGATTAAAAAAAAAACAGAAACAGATTTGAAAGTTGATTTGCAAGACAAAACAATTATATATATATATATATATATATATATATATATATATATATATATATATAATATACATATATAGATCTCTTTTCTGTTGGTATGTGTACAGATCTGTGGGTGTCAGTGGGTGGTATTGCACTTTTAGTGTCGGATAAGAGTAATAAAACTATGACAGATGAGTTATAAGAGTGTGACTGTGACTGACGGCACACGCAGCTAAAAATGAATCTTCTGATCCCCGCAGTGAATCTTCACAGACCTCTCCAAATCCCCAAGGCTTTAATTGAAAAGCAGCCAAGAAAAAATGATATGCGTGGATAATGTACACAGCAAATGGGAGATGTTCAGTAACAGCCCAAACTGTATGACCTCCATATATACATGTAGCTGTGTGACCGGGGACAAATGATGGAAACAGACGCTATAGATGGATGGGAACACATACGATCGCTGTATATACTACACATAAGCTAATCATCAGGACTCTTCTTGTACTTTTCCTCTGTTCGGTTATGTGCACACTGAGCAATTCTCGAGGAATTGAAGCAGAAAGTTTTCAGGCAGAATTGAAGCAGAATTGAAGCCCCCCATTGACTTATAGGATTCCTCTAGCAGATCTACAGCAGAAAATTCTGCTCCTCCCTGCCTGCCCTTTGGGCGATTGGGGGATACAGATGGCATACACCAAGGAGAAGAAGCGAATCTGTGCCTTCCCTCTGGCATACACCCCGGTTGCAGCATTCGTAATTGTCCCCCATTATGCTTACTTCTCCACGCTCCCGATGCGGCCTCTCCGGTGTCCCCTACTGACTGAAGCTCTGCGACTTCCGAGATTAAGGGTCCTATTACACGAGTCGGGCTGATTGGACTGATTATTGCTCCGTGTAATAGAGACAATGAGCAGCCAAAGACAGCGATCATCGGCTGATCCTTGGTAATAGCAATGCACGGCCGATGGCTAAGGACCCTATTCCACAGTAACGATAATCGGCCGGATCGGCCCCATTTGGCCTGATTCGGCCGATTATCGTTTGGTGAAATAGAGAGAACGATCAGCCGATGATCGTGTCATCGGCTGATCGTTCATTCAGGGCCAGACCTAAAATCATTGTTCCCCCACCGCGCATTGCTACGGTTGAATAGCGGTGCGCAGCGGGCGACCGACAATTTAACAGGCTGCAGCATCATACATTACCTGTCAGGTCTTCTCCGCACTGTCTTTATCCCCGGGTCCCGCGCTCTCTATCTTCAGAATGGCCGGTCAGCTGACGGAGCGCTCAGCCAATCACAGGCCAGGACCGCCGGGATTGGGAAGTTGTGGAGCACAGTAGAGAAGACCAGGAGAGGGAAGAGCTAAGGTAATGTGTTTGGGCAAGGACTGCATGGACATCGCTAATGATGTCCATGCAGCCCTTATTGCCTCATTATTGGGCGGTGCAATGGGTCCAGCAAATGAGCGCCCATCTAGCAGATCAGCCCATTTACTAAAATAGTCGGCCTGTGTAATAGGACCGTAACTCGTCTCGGGACCAACAACCCGCTCAGGCACTGTCATGTCTCTCCTGTCCCGTCTGTCCTGAATGGCGGTCTCCTGACTCTTCATAACAGGTGAGAAAGAAGGGTTGGGTGCCAGCTTACACTTCTGTTCTTAGAGGGATAAGTAGTTGCCAGAGCAGTCTAGCAGCCACTTACCTCTCCCCATAGAAGAAACATTAACAATCGTCCGTATCGAACTTTCACTTGTATAATGAAGTCGGGAGACACAACTGTTGGACAAACAAACTGGGCAGATTAAGAGTTGTAGCGAAACTCTCTATAGTTCAATGCGGGAGTGGTAGCGGCGTGAGATGGATGAATCTATTGAATACATTTGGCTGGATTTCAGCTCTGAGGGCAATTAACGGGCCCAGAGATAAGTGGCTGCTCCGCTCAGGAGGCACATGTAATTGGTGCTTATCATTTACCAGTTCCTTTTGTTACTGTGATTGACAGAATTTGAGCAGAATTTCGGGAGTTTGGTACATGTTTAATGACATCTCCATATTACAAGATTCTTAGAAAAGCAAAGGTTTAGGTGGCAGCCAATTTATTCCATTAAGCTTCTTTTCTCCCCTTTATTCTCATTTTGGTGTCGTTTTCATTGTGACATTGGCGCCCTGGGAATTTCTCTGTAATATTCTGCGTGAATGTAGAAACAACGGATGAATCTAACAAGGAAAGGTTATCCAATTTCAAAGACGGAGTGCAGCCATTCCAATTACATTATAAGCTCTGCCCCATTTCTCCTGGTTCTATATGGGGGTTTTAGTGCATTTATCACAAGTGACATTCAATTGCTGTACGCCAGGCTTTGTGGAATAGTAAAATACTGCGCCGCAAAGCTGCTCCAGATATCTATAAAATGTGACGGAGGATTACCCAGATGAAGACAATGAGAATGAACGGATGGAAGGATGCATGGAGCGGCAAACGGGAAGGAATGAGTCTATGGATCTAACAAGGTTCCTGGTGTGGAGCAGTTGTGATGTGCGGCTACTAGAGGGTGGAGGTCGCTAGCCAAGAGTTATTATGGTCTGGGGTAGGGCTGGGCGATATGGGCCAAAATCAATATCGCGATTAATCGCACATGTAGCCGCGGTAACGATAATTATGACACGCCCCTTTTTGCAAACCACACCCACTTGCTATGAAAAACTGTCAATATCAAAAAAGTAAAAAACTCACTGAGCATGACTATACAGGGGTGGCGGACAGGGGTGTATAACTATACAGGGGTGGCGGACAGGGGTGTATAACTATACAGGGGACGGATAGGGGTGTATGACTATACGGGGGGGGTGGACAGGGGTGTATGACTATACAGGCGGGGGGTGGACAGGGGTGTATGACTATACAGGAGGGATAGGGGTATATGACTATACAGGGGGGATAGGGGTGTATGACTATACAGTGGGGGGGGGATGGGGGTATATGACTATACAGGGGAGGTAGGGGTGTATGACTATACAGGGGGGACGGACAGGGGTGTATGACTATACAGGGGGGATAGGGGTGTACGACTATACAGGCGGGGTGGGCTGACAGGGGTGTATGACTATACAGGCGGGGTGGGCGGACAGGGGTGTATGACTATACAGGCGGGGTGGGCGGGCAGGGGTGTATGACTATACAGGGGGGACGGACAGGGGTGTATGACTATACAGGGGGGGGGGACAGGGGTGTATGACAATACAGGGGGGACGGACAGGGGTGTATGACTATACAGGGGGGGGACAGGGGTGTATGACTATATGGGGGGCGGACAGGGGCGTATGACTATACAGGGGGGGGCAGACAGGGGTGTATGACTATACAGGGGGGGAAAGGGGTGTATGACTATACAGGGGGGGGGACAGGGGTGTATGACTATACAGGGGGGGGGGACAGGGGTGTATGACTATACAGGGGGGACGGACAGGGGTGTATGACTATATGGGGGGCGGACAGGGGCGTATGACTATACAGGGGGGGGCAGACAGGGGTGTATGACTATACAGGGGGGGACAGGGGTGTATGACTATACAGGGGGGGGGACAGGGGTGTATGACTATACAGCGGGGGGGGGGGGACAGGGGTGTATGACTATACAGCGGGGGGGGGGACAGGGGTGTATGACTATACAGAGGGGGGACAGGGGTGTATGACTATACGGGGGGGGCGGACAGGGGTGTATGACTATACGGGGGGGGGGCGGACAGGGGTGTATGACTATACGGGGGGGGCGGACAGGGGTGTATGACTATACGGGGGGGGGCGGACAGGGGTGTATGACTATATGGGGGGCGGACAGGGGCGTATGACTATACAGGGGGGGCGGACAGGGGTGTATGACTATACGGGGGGGGCGGACAGGGGTGTATGACTATACGGGGGGGGGGGCGGACAGGGGTGTATGACTATATGGGGGGCGGACAGGGGCGTATGACTATACAGGGGGGGCGGACAGGGGTGTATGACTATACGGGGGGGGCGGACAGGGGTGTATGACTATATGGGGGGCGGACAGGGGCGTATGACTATACAGGGGGGGGCAGACAGGGGTATATGACTATACAGGGTGGCGGATAGGGGTGTATTACTATACAGGGAAATGTAGTTCCCTAAGTAACAGTACAGGGCTGTAGCATAGGAGGAATGAATGGGCTGCAGCAGGATGTCTCCTATAACTTATCCTGCCTGCTGCAGCCCATTCATTCCTCCTATGCTACACTCCTGTACTGTTACTTAGGGAAGTACAGGACAGCCGCCCCCAAATGCTGCTCCTCCAGCCCTGACACGCCGGCGTCCCTGCACACACAGGAAACATGGGCAGTGTTCGCCGGCCGGGTGTGTGGGGGAGGAGCCTCGGAGGGGAGAGGTGGGGGGCCTCGGACAGGACGGGACCAGTGGGGGGCATCGGACGGGACTGGACCGCTGGGGGTGGGGTGTTATCGGACAGGTGAGGAGCCTCAGACGGGACCGGACGGGTAAGGAGGGCGGGCGCTTGGACGGGACTTGCGGGGGGCGGGGCCTTCTTACACTGCTGCTCCTCCACCACCTCCCGCTCTGATATTAGCGCCCCTGCACATAATGTACAGCGCTAATGCCAGGCGGCGTGCGTGTGTGCGGGGGGCGCTCTCACAGGATGGGCGCAGTGAGGGGGCACTCTGACAGGGAGATAGAAAGCAAAAATACCGCAGATACCGTCCTGGCTAAGTTGAGGTCGGTTAACCGACGCCAGTGACGGTATCGGTATTTTTGCGGTATACCGCCCAGCCCTAGTCTGGGGTGACCAGGAGGTCAGGTAAGTGTAGTCAGCAATCCTGGGTGTCAGTAACAGGTAAGTATGTCAAGGACAGCAGCACATTTTCTGGGTCAGACATAGAAAATATGATTCGGTACAGGAGGCATTAGGACCGAATTACATAGAGAGATAATTAGCCGAATCCGGCTGATTTGACCAATTATCTCTCCGTGTAAGGGTATGTGCACACTGAGGAATTCAGACGGAACCGCGGAATACCCAGCTCGTGTACTGCAGCGGGTGCGCGCGTCTCTGCCCATGTCATAGACTCCATTCTATGCACGGGCGGATTCCTTCCTACGTCCAAAGAATGAACTTGATCATTCTTTGGACAGAGGGTGGAATCTGCCCGTGCATAGAATGGAGTCTATGACACGGGCGGAGACGCGCGCGCCCACCGATATCCGCGTGCGGACGCGAGGGACGGATTACGCAACCGACTTTCCGTCTAAATTACTCAGTGTGCACATACCCTTATACATACTAACGCAAAGGGCCATGAGCCCAAAGGGCCCTGAATCACCCCTGGTAGATCAAGTAAAACGTAACTTTTAATGTGCTAATATATATTTAAAAAATATGAACACCGTGATCTCGTTAAAAACACTCTCCCACAGTACACTGATATTTTGGTATTTTCAGTCCACCGACCAGTGGTACTGTGTACTATAACTGAGTAGCAGCAGACTACTCAACCTATGAACCGTGGGAGTAGCTGATTAAAACCCACCGCCACCACAACTAGTTTCACCCCTATACGGGGCGTCCTCAGGTGTAGGGCAAATGGCCATTTCCAAACATCCTGTTCGTGACGCCATTTTGCAACGTCCGCACGGTGGACTGGAGGCTCTATTAGGGCCAGATAGGGTGCCGGTGGTGTTGTCAGGGGCAATAGTGTCACGGTGCTTTACTCCTACCTTAGCGGTCCTGGCTCTCCTAAGGCCCCGGGCGGTCGTCACAGCAATGAGGTGGTTGGTTTCCAGTGTTTGGAGACAATATATAGACGGTGATATAACTGAGGGACTTTACTTTCTGGAATGGTGTTCAGTCACTCTCCAGTCAGGCTGCATGAAGTGAGCATTGGGTTCCCTCTGCCTTAGTGGTTATAGCCTTTATCTGGCTGGTTAGAATCTCTCCTCTCTCTCTCTCTCCTTGCTTTACCTGCTCTGCACTCAGCAGGTTACTTCACTTACTTGAAGTTTTTAGTCAGCACAGGACTGCTTATATCTGACTATGATGGAGAGCACGTGTCTGCTCCTCCTCACCGACTACATCTACTCAACTCCTCTCAAGACCTGTAAGACCTCCTACTGTTGCCTAGGCAACACACTTGAGGTGGAAGGCCGCTGGGTCCCAATGCTCACTGTCAACATGTTGGCAATGCACTGCCACCTGCTGGACACCAATGATAAAGCATTATACAGTTACTTTATACAAAGCACATGTCATATTGCAGATAAAACTTTGTAGTGCCTGGTGGGTCACTACAATGCTCCCTACCTCAGGTAAAGTGCCCTCACGAAGGAAGCATGACTCCTGAAACACGTCATATTATGTACGTTTTAGAGCCCGTTCACATTACGGAATCTGTGTGGAAATTCCATGCAGAACCCCTATGTGCGCACTTGGCGCTGAATCCTGCCTGCTATGTGTTTGAATGGAAAGGCTCACAGGCCTCCACACCTCTCTGCTCAAAGAATAGACATTTTGGCGCCAATTACATAGTGTGAACTGGCCCTTATAATAAACTTTTTATGCTTTTTATGATTTTTTTTGCTCTATGGTGGAGATTTAGCAAGCATAATATAAAGTGAAACCGGCTCAGTTGCCCCTAGCAACCAATCAGATTCCACCTTTCATTTTCCATAGAGTCTGTGAGGGATGAAAGGTGGAATCTGATTGGTTGCTAGGGGCAACTGAGCCAGTTTCACTTTACACCATGTTTGATAAATCTCCCCCAATGTTTCTATGTTTTGTCCGAACCTGAACTCTCAGTACTTGCTTTGGATGCAGCCCTAAGGTATATTTTACTTTCAAATCAACTGGTGTCAGAAAGTTATACAAATTTGTAATTTACTTCTATTCAAAAATCTCCAGTCTTCCAGTACATATCAGCTGCTGTATGTCCTGTAGGAAGTGGTGTATTCTTTCCGCCGGTGGTGCTGGCTGGGTTTTGGTGGGGCTTTTTAGGTCTGGTCCTGTGACATTGGGGTTGCAGGGCCGCTCCATGGCCTCCCTTCCCTGCATGTGCACGCTTTGCGGGGTTGGCGGTCGCTGACCGACACGGTGTGGAGTTAGCGTAGGGACCCGTGTGGACCAGAGGACCTGCGCGGTGGTACACGGGGCAATATGGCTTGATCAATTCATATACAGACACTCTGGTGTTGATTTTTAATATAGGCCTAGCGGCATTAGTATCAGCCATAGATGGGATGTGCAGCCGTTCCATTCTCTCCAGTTCGCTTTCCAGTCTGACACACTGCTCTCTGCTGCCACCTCTGTCCATGTCAGGAACTGTCCATAGCAGTAAAGGTTTTTTATGGGGATTCGCTGCTGCTCTGTACAGTTCCTGACATGGACAGAGGTGGCAGCATAGAGCACGGCATCAGACTGGAAAGAATACATAACATTCTCCAGACAAGTACTGGAAGACTTGATATTTTCAAATAGAATAAATAGAGGAACAAAGGATTGATAGATGGTAGGATCAGGTTAATGGGTGGAGGTATTGACAGCTGTATGGGTGGATGGGTGGAGGATGGAGGACGGATTATTGGTAAGGACCAGTTACATAGATGGAAGTATTGATAATTGTATGGATAGATGAGGATGGTGGGGGGTATACATAGAGGGATGGGCAGTAAGGATCAGTTACATAGATGGAAGTATTGATAGTTGTATGGATAGATGAGGATGGTGGGGGGGTGGTATACATAGAGGGATGGGCAGTAAGGATCAGATACATGGATAAAGGTATTGGCAGCTCCAAGGATGGATGACTGAATAGATGAAGGGTTGGATTGATGTCAGGATAGATAATGACTAGTGGACGTATAGATATCTTAAGGATTGTTTAGACAGGTAAATGGATGGATGCAACCGTATATGATGACTACATGGAGATTGGATGGAGTGATGGACAGTGAGGGCTGGATGCATGGATACAGGTTCAGGTAGTTCCATTAATGGATGAATGAACAGAGCATGGACAAACAAATGTGTGGAAGGATTATTAGAGATATTGGTGTATGCCTGGATGGGAAATACAGGATTATGGGCTGATGGGTGGGAAGATGATGACTGGTTCTCAATATAAGGATGGCTGAATGGATGTACAGACAACGGAATACATACAAGTACAGAGGATGACTGGAAGAATGGCGCAAGGAATGAGCAAGAAGGACTGGATGTATATACTGAGGTATAGACTGATGCATGAGGAGGTTATGACAGGGTAGATAGACGTTTGGATATATAGGTCAGTCTTCCCTTTATTGTACAGCACCATTTATATACAATATACAATATACACGCCGTGAGTTACAAGACAGGAACGGCTCAGATATCTGTAGCTCCTCCATTACATATAAGACAGGAGGTAGAGTATATATCAATGATGTCTCTTCCATCTAACAAGCTGCTGTATAAAATGCAACTTACAGTATATTCAGAAACTGCAAGGGCAGCAATATATGTGGCTCCAAAATCCGCATTCATAATACACACACACACACTGTATATGCAATCTTTTCACATTTTGTTATATTGCGGACTTTGCTAAAAATAAAATAAAAAAAATATAGAAAATAAATAATTTAAAAAATTGATTTTTTTCCCATAATTCTGACCTCAATAGCCCACAATGAGACACAATGAGACAACAGGATGTTAGACATTTTTGCAAATGTGTTAAAATGCAAAAGAAAAAAAGTATCACACGGATATTATTCAGTAGTCAGAGCCATTACTATGACACATAAAATGGAGCTCTGTCTCCTCCCATTTCTCTTTATCATCTCTAAGATGCTTCTGCACCTTGACTGGAGTCACCTGTGGTAAGTTCACCTGATTGGACAGGATTTGTAGAAAACACGCGCCCCGCCTATATAAGGTGTCACAGCTGACAATGTATATCAAATCAAATACAAAGCCATGAGGAGGAAAGAGCTGCCTGTAGAGTTTAGAGAAAAATATCTTCTGCACTGAATGTTCCAAAGTGCAAAGCGGTTTCAATATTTCTTAAATGGAAGAGGTTTGAGCAGACTCTTCCTAGAGATGCCGTCCCACCAGACTAAGTTATAGGGGGAAAGGACCTTGTTAAGAACCTAATGGTCACTCTAGATGAGCTCCAGGGCTCCTGTGAGCAGATAGGAGAAGCTACCAGGAGGGCAGCCATCACTGCCGCCTCCACCAATCTAGGCTTAAAGGGGTAGTCCACCAAAAAATGTTTTCTTTCAAATCAACTGCTGCCATGAAGTGCCAGAGATTTGTAATTCACTTCTATTAAAAAATCTCAAGCCTTCCAGTACTTATCAGCTGCTGTATGCCAAACAGGAAGTTGTATTATTTCCAGTCTAGAGAGCAGGAGAGGTTTTCTATGGGGATTTGCTCCTGCTCTGGACAGTTCCTGACATGGACAGAGGTGGCAGCAGACAGCACTGCGTCAGACTGGAAAGAAAACACCACTTCCTGCAGGACATACAGCAGCTGATAAGTACTGGAAGACTTAAGATTTTTTAATAGAAGTGAATTACAAATCTCTGGCACTTTATGGCACCAGTTGATTTGAAAGAAATTTTTTTTGGGTGGACTACCCCTTTAATGGGAGAGTGGATACAAAGACGCCTTTTCTCAGTAAAAGACACTGAGAAGATGCCATCTTATGCATAGGGAAGCTATCTAGGCAGCACAAGACCTGGGGCATCAGGGTGGACAGAGCTGCATTATTATCCATTTTTGCCATTTTCTTTATTGATATCAGTTAACTAAGGGTGGGCAACATCTTTAATAAAACCTGATGCACGGTTCTCTGGATCTCAGACTGAGCCAAAGTTTCACTTTGGAAGAAGACGGTGTCCACTAAGGGACACCTTTATGAAAAGGTTTCCACTTGGATCCCTATCCAACCTGATGGAGCTTAGAAGGTTCTGCAGCGAAGTATTGTAGAACATTCCCCCATCCAGGTGTTGTGGCATTATAGCCAAGAAGACTGAAGGCCGGGATCACTGCCAAAGGGGCTTTACCTGAGTATTGAGTACAGGGTTAGTATACTTAGATTAGTGCAAGATTTTTTTTCTTTTTTTATAAATTAACAAAGATTTCTAACATTTCCCACTGTGTCATTATGGGGCATCGAGATGGGGAAAAAAAAAAATTTTCGGTCTCATTTTAGCACCGGACCGCAACATAGCGGAATGTGAAAGGGTGAAAGCACTATATATGATATAGGCATTCCAGTAGACACGGCGGCAGCGTATCCTATTTTACATGTAGTCTTCATTACGCATCTCGGATTACACACCATCCAGCAGGCAGATGGCGCGTCCTAATTAACTGTTGATCATCAACAATCCGCCACCTCATAAATAAATAAGAGGTCTCTGAGCAGCATCTGTAATCCGTCCAAGGCGGCTCAGCACAAGCTACATCCAAAAGCTCACACTAACTGTATGAAGGAAAAACGGAAACGCTTTTACGCTTGAAAAAAGCAAAAGTGGAACCTATAAGGGCGCATGTTGTAATATGATTTTATTTTTATTTTTTAGTTACTTGCCCTTGAGATGTCTAGACATCTCTGTGGCCCCATGAATGGACTCTCTAAAGTAGGTAACAGATCACTGCACAAGTGTTCAGGCAACTAGGGCAGCTGCCATGTGTCCAAAAATAAATGGGGAGGGCAACATTTACCTTCCATATCAGAAACCTTGAATGCACAGAGCTAACTCTTGGCTCCGGAATGAAAATGTGGCATAAACAACCACTAAGCTTCTAGACTGGAGGTATGAACCAGCACTACTCTTCCAGTTTGATAGTTTCAATGGCGTGAAATAGCACTAATGTTCTAGGTTGAAAGCTGTGGTGGTAGGAACCAGAATTTTTGTTCAGGAATAAAGGTTGTGGTAGTATAATATACGCACTAGAGCTCAAGAAGGAAATTTGGGAGGAATGACTAACCATTAGAGTCCTAGGCTGATGGCTGTAAGGGTATGAACCAACAGTAGGGTTCAGTATGACAGATGGATAGGTATAAACCACCTCTATTGTTCTAGTATGATGGTTTTGTGGTGTGAACTAGCTGTGATGGTACAAACCAGCAACATTCTTCTAGAACATTGCTTCTCAATCCCAGTCCTCAGGCCTCACCAACAGGTCATGTTTTGAGGATTTCCTTATTATTTCACAGGTGATATTATTTAGTCAGAGCATCAGGTATTAACACAGGTGATCTTTGTATGGGATAGCCTAAAAACATGACCTGTTGGTGAGGCCAGAGGACTGGAATTGAGAAGCACTGTTTTAGAATAAATGTCATGGTGGAGTGAATATGCTCTTGAACCTCTAGGTTGGAGTGGTACGAGTCAATACGATGGGTCTAGGCTGTGGTGGTGTAAGTATGCAACAGAGCTTAGGAATAAAATTGTAAAGGTATGAACAACTACTAGGGTTCCCACAAGTGGGTATTGTGGTATTAACCAGCACCAGGGTTCTGGTATACCAGATTCAGAGGTAACCAACACTAGGCTAAAGGTTATGGTGGCATTAACAATCAGTACAGTTCTAAAATAACGTAAGGTGATGCCGTGAACAAGCACTACAGTTAATGTTGAGCAGACTTGCCAAACTGTTTGGCCAACGTTCTCTGAACCCAAATGCTCAGCATTCGACTCCAAGGGGCTGGAGAAGATGGATTCTGCCCTAAAGCTTTTAGGAAAATGTGGATACAGCCAATGGCCTATGGCTGTATTCATGTTTCCAGGACTTACTAGCTCGGCATCCAACTTTTCCAACCGTCTGCAGTCAAACGAGCTTTCGGGTTCAGAGAATGTTGCCAAACCCAAATAGTTTCCCAACACTAACTACAATTCTAAAGCTATGTAATGCCATGAACCAGTACTATGGTTCTGGTACAGTATAATGGTCCTGGTGGTATGAACCAGGACTGGAGGTCCAAGATAAAGGCTACGGTGGGATAAGCCAATACTGCAGTTATAGCATAAAGGTTGTGGTGACATGAGCCAGCACTATTGTTCAGGAATGAAGATTGTGGCGGTATGAATATGAACAAAGGCCTAAATGCCTTATTTTACGCCTGATAATCGATTTGTGTAATAAAAGGCAAATATTGTTGTCTTTCAACATGTGGAAAGACAAACAACGATGGCAACGATCTACTGCCGTCTTTCCGTGTGATAGGAGCAGTGGCAGAAGACCGCCGCTATCTCCTATAGGCTATAGATCTAAAGATCGTCCGTGGAGGCCTTCCCGCAGCTCCCTGTGGCCCCTCCGCACTTATCCGCAAGCTGTTGGCACGTGTAATAGCATTGGCAGCCAGCGGGGAAAGAGGAGCAAGCTCCTGCTGACCTCACAGGTTCGCACTCACATGCTCCCGCTGACCGGCTCATATATAAGGGGTCTAACAATGAAACTGTGTTTGCATGAACCACAGATTTTTTGGATGATGGATTTGTAGGTATTAACCAGCACTAGGGTTAGGATGGAAACTTATGGTGACATGAACAAACACAATGGGGCAGATTTACTAACAACTTGTCAGTTTTAAGAAGTTATGCTGTCCTTTAGTAAATCTGAAAGGTTTTTCACAGGACAAAACTAAAACCGACTAAAAAAACTGACTGGTTTTTAGAATAGAAAACCTGACAAAAAAATAAAGAGTACCCATCTGTTGGTTGTCGCACACCTTTAGTTAATGTCAGAACACCTTACTGACAGGGAAAACGGACAAAAAAACATCAATTTTCTCACAGGAACAAATTAGTAAATTAGCCCAATTGGTTCTACGATGAAAAAAGTGATAGCATGAAGCAGTAGGGTTGTACAATGGAATCTTTGATGTGTGAACTTGCACCACTGGTCTGGTCTAATGGTTGTAATGGTCCTAGTATTCTATGATGACAGTGAAGGTGTTATGGATAGTCCTGGTTAATAATCTCCAAACAATCAGACATACAACACGACGAGACATTGCTCTATACGTGACACCATGTAGAAATGACACATCCTGGGTCTGGCTTGGACATTAGTCAGTGTGACAAGCTCAAAGTGAGGAAAAGCGGAGCCAAGGAAGCTCATTAACCAAACGTTATCTGCAAGGAATGGAAGGCAAATTAGGAGAGAGATGTGCACTATTTATCGGGGTTTAGACAATGAGCACAGTATTAATTATCCATTGTCTATGTAACGCGCAGCGGCGCGGGTGCTGAGAAATGATAAGGCCTGGCATCCAGACGACTCCCTGGGTAATTATGTGATAGGAGACATCAAGTCCCACCAATCATTCTGCCTTACAACTGTGTTACTAGCAGATGTCTATGTGCACCCGGCCAAGGAAAGACAATCCGAGTATCAAGATAGCAGAGAATTTTCCCATTTTTATACAATCAATGGCATACGCGATTAATGGTTTGTGCCCATCCTTACCATTGTTGTCTCAAAGTTCTGACTCAGTTCTGTCTTTGTATATTTACATGTATAATGGGCAAGATTTACGCACCCGGTTCCTGGTGCCAGTGACTCCTCCTGATGACTATATCCACTTGTCAGGCAACTATGAGGTGTCCCACCATACCTGTTGCTATTGGTTACACCCTTTGTAAAAGCCTGTACTTTTAAGTGTGAGTGGTGATGTAGTAGTAACAGAGTTTCGCCACAAGATGTCGTTGTTGCAAGTATGTATACTCAGTTATTGCACAGCTGCAGTACTCAAAGGATTATTGTTTATTTGTGTACCACATGGATCTGTAAGCCAATGAGTGTTCTTTCTTCTTCTCACCTATCATCTCTCTGTTTGCTTTTCACATACGCACTCCTCACCCACTCACAGCTCACCTTACATGCGCTGTAGGAAGGAAGTCACATGGGTAGAGGAAGTGTAGGGTCTTTTGTCTGTAGACTCTGTAGAGGAAGGACACAAGCCATAATGCTCTCTATAGCGGTCCAGTTGGGCCCTGGCCCCTGCCAGGTCCCCAGTCTAATGCCCCTATTCCACGAGTCGTTTGGAGGAGCAAACGAGCGCTATTAGCGCTTGTTTGCTCCTCGTTTCCCGCTCGCTGCCGCCGCTATTCAACGCGGCTGCAGCGAGCGGGTGAGTGCGGGAGGGGGCGGCGGGGAGCTGCGGGGGGGCTGCCCGGGGGATCGCTGATCGTCCGGGCAGCCCATAGGATATAGCAGCGTCTGCTGCCGATGCTCCTATTCAACGGAGCGACGGCAGCAGATCGCTGCTATATCAGTCGCTTGTTTTTCAACATGTTGAAAAACAAGCGACTGCAACGATCAGCCGACATGAACGATGTCGGCTGATCGTTGCACTCTATTCCACGGGACGAATATCGTTCGTAGCGGCCGATATTGGCCGAATACGAACGATATTGCTCCTTTAAACGACCCGTGAAATAGGGGCTTTAGTTGTGGTCTAGACGCAGGACACATGTATTTAGACACAGTTTCTTCTCCAGCCACTCCACTCAACACTATGCAGTGTTAAGCTCCCACTAAAGAAGACAAATCAAACCCCACCGAGACCACACCCACAATAAACCACACCCCTTTTTAATGCTAAAGTGTCCCTGGAAAAAATTTCAAAAGTTGGCAACAATGCAGACACTGATCAATCAAAACTTATAAAAAGTTTTTTTTACAGCCACAGTGGTACCTGAAGAATCCTTAGGGTCCTTTTACATTAACAGATCTTTGGCCATCACTGCAATCTGTGAGATCAGCACTCCCTTGCAGTGCCTTTACATGGCAAGACTAATCGAGTGGCTGGGCCTTGTATTCTTCATGTGGCCATTTAAATACATTGCTTTCCGACGCACATTTAGGCTGCGTTCACACTACGTATATTTCAGTCAGTATATTTCAGTCAGTATTGCAACCAAAACCAGGAGTGGATTAAAAACACAGAAAGGCTCTGTCCACAGAATGTTGAAATTGAGTTGATGGCCGCCATATAACAGTAAATAACGGCCATTATTTCAATATAACAGCCGTTGTTCTAAAATAACAGCAAATATTTGCCATTATATGGCGCCATCCACTCAATTTCAACATTGTGTGAACAGATCCTTTCTGTGTTTTTAATCCACTCCTGGTTTTGGTTGCAATACTGACTGAAATATACTGACTGAAATATACATATACTGACTGAAATATACGTAGTGTGAACGCAGCCTCACACAGAGAGATGTGCAGCCAGTAAACGTCCCTTTCAATAGTTGTGATCAGCTGTTGAGTGGGGTCTTTCCGTCCCTTGGCTGTGCGCTGGCGCTTTTACATGCGCTGATTATGGGCTGAATTTTCAGCAGGGCTCATTGCTGATAATCGGCCTAAGTAAAAGGGCCCTTAGACTCTGCACCCCAGTTTTGTCATTGTCATATTGATTCACATTTGGATACATGACTGTAACAGTCAGGTTGTCTCTGTATCCCTGTCTCATGAAGGTTTTACTGGGTTGCCGTGGCAGATGAGAACCAAAGATGTCTCTTATCAAGAGCAGATCATGAGGTGGCCTTTAGTGCCCTATTACACGAAGCGATAAGGCCGATTCTGCTGATCATCGCTCCGTGTATTAGAGACAATGATCAGCTGATGACAACGATCATGTCAAGTGGTCTGACACCAAAATCATTGACCACCGACTGCGCATTGTTTCGTGTAATATTAGTGCACGGCCCGACGGCTAACGATTGAATAAACGTATAAACGCTCCTGGCTTTCTCCTGCCCTCTGCTTGCTTTCCAGTGCTGTGGCTGCAGCTTCAGAGCGGTCTAGGCAAGTGATTGGCTGAGCAGCCTGTCATCTTAAAGACCACTCTGAAGCTACAGCCATGGCGCGGGGAAGCAAGCAACAGACAGGAGAAGACCGGGAGCTGGAGAGGTGATATATTAAAAGTTTAGGGCAAGGGCTGCATGGACATCGCTAATGATGTCCGTGCATCCCTCAGTAAACGATCATTCGACTGTGTTATAGGCTTAGTAAACGAGCGCAGATAGACACTTGTTTACATTATTGATCAGGCCGTCATTGGCCCATCTAATAGTATCCTTACTGAAGGGCCTTATTGAATTCTGTGGACATCTACAGTGAGAACTATCCCTATCCAGCCCTCTCTATGTAAATACTTGGTACTTGTTATAAGACAATGAACAGATGCGAGATGATATGTGCTATAAAGCCAAGAAGCAAATGTTACCTGTGGACGCGGAGTAATGGAGCGGACTTATTTAATACGAGGACTGCGAGGATGATAATTACCCCCCCAGGACCATTTATACATTATCAGCGCACTTTTCGCAAAATGCTTTTACGTCCTTGGATTCCTGGGCTGATATTAAGCTGCACAGAGGACGCCGTCAGTAAAATGTCATAACATTTGCTTTCTGCTGTGTTATTGCCACACACCAACGTGACATTTATTCCTTTTCTTTTTTTTGTCTTTCTTTTTTTTATTTTTTTTATCTGAACTCCCAGACAAAACAAATTCCAGTATTTTATTAGATATTAAAATCCACGATTACATTTTTTTTTTATTAAGGGAGGCGTGGCTGTGACAACTGGGGAGGCAGGGTTACAATAACTTAATCACAAGACAGAAAGTAACAAAACAAACCTGCTGATATCTCCCTATAGCCGCGTACCTCATCTTACAACACCAGTGTTCTTTTCTCTGTCGGTCCCGCTGTTTTCAAGAGCTTTAAAGAGACTCTGTCAGTAGGTGTATGCTGCCTATCTCAGGGTAGTATAAAATAGTGACAGAGCAGCTGAACAGAATGATGTATCACTTATATTGTTCTGTGCAGCTGATCCAGAGATATCCTCCTGAATAACATGGAAAATAAGTAGTCCTCTATATTATGAGCACAATAGTCCTGGATATTCATGAGCACCAGAAAACTCCGCCCACCAGCTCCTGATTGGCAGTTATCTAGCTATGCTGTGTTTAGGCAGTCAACTGTCAATCAGCAGCTTGAGGGCGGTGGGAGGGGTGTGACAAGAATCCTATTCTCCTGCCTATAAGGGGAACGGCTGAGCAGAATAATGTAATGATGTAATACAACAATCTGTTCAGCATTTCTGTCACTAGTTTATGCTGCCTTAATTTGAGGCCTCCTTCGGTCACTCCTACCTCTGCATATTCAATAATGTTTTAGCAGGCCGGTCTTTAGGAAGATGTGGCCGAAAGAGGCAGCAGGTTGGTCAAACGGTGGTCTGGGGGGAATGAGGGACGCCGCTAGTGTTCCTAACAAGCTCTTTTACATATTTATTTTATATTAAAGCTTTAAAAAACGCAGAGACTGAGGAAGAAAAGAAGACCTGTGCCTGAAAGATGAACTATGCGGCTGCAGGGAGACCAGCAGGTTCGTTTGCACAAACCTTATAGTTTCCCTTTAAGGTGGCCATACACCTTCAGTAACTGACAGACAAATGACCTCTCCTGACTGGTTTCTGTCCTCCCACATACAGGAGCATTCCAGTGTTCTCTATAGGGAGAGGAGGGGTAAGCTGCAGCAAGAGAGTTCTGCCTGGGGCTTATCTCTCCCAGAAGAAAGGGGTTGAGTGGTGATTTTCAATCACGCCTGACCCCTATGTCTACCAACATTATCAGCTGGTGGATGGTCAGGAGAGCCCCATACTCCTTCCAGCGGACGCCGGAGCCCACGTGTGGACTCTGGTGCCACCGCATGTTCGGCCCAGCTGGGCGCCTTACCGTCCCGCGCTCCTAGTCCCCGGTGTCCCGGCCGGCGTGCGCATCCCCACCTCCTAGGGCGCGCGCGCACCAGCTATTTGCCCCAATCACCTCCCCTATAAATGAACACCTGCTCTGTCCTTCCCTGTTGTATCCTCTGCATGCTTCCCTTAGGTGCCAATTCCACGGAGCGATAATCCCTTAGGGGCCTATTCCACGGGGCGAGAATCAGCCGAATCGCCTCGATTCGTCCGGTTATCGCTCCCTGGAATAGAGACAACGATCAGCCAATGATCGTGTCATCAGCTGATTGTTTATTTAGGTTCAAACCTAAAATCATCGGGCACTGACCGTGCATCGCTGCGAGGAATAGCGATGCGCCGCGGGCGACCGACTATTTCACAAGCAGCATACATTACCTAAACATGTTGCAGGTCTTCTCCTGCGCTCCTCCTTCCTCCCGATCCAGCACGCAGCAGCAGCTTCGGTGCAGCCTGTCTTAGCTGACAGACCGCTCAGCCAATCACTGGCCAGGACCGCCGCAGCCAGTGATTGAATAAGCAGTCTGTCAGCTCAGACAGGCCGCACCGAAGCTGCTGCTGTGTGCGGGATCGGGAGGAAGGAGGAGCGCAGGAGAAGACCTGTAACATGTTTAGGTAAAGTATGGTGTTTAAACAAGGGCTGCAGGGACATCGGTAACAATGTCCCTGCAGCCCTCGCTAAACGATTATCAGGCCGTGTAATAGGCCCAATAAACGGCGCTCATTAACATTATTGATCGGGCCCCCATTGGCCCGTGGAATAGGACCCTTAGTGTGTGGTTCCAGCTCCCGTTGTTCCTGTCCGTGGTTTCTGCCTGTGCCTCTGCTGTCCGTGCTTCCAGCTGTCAGTCCTGCTGCTATCCTGCTGTCTACCCACGTGTCTCCAGCTGCACCTCGCCTGCTGCCGTTAGCAAGCCTAGCCAGGGGTAGCGACCTGAAGGTCGCCTGCCGCAGCAAGCCCATCCCGCCTTGCGGCAGGCACTGGTGGAGACCAGTGGCCCCTTAGACTCCGCTCCCTGGTGCGGTTACGCCATCAATAGCGGTAATCCAGCGGATCCATGACTCCAGTCATTACATACTGACAGTCGAACCCTACCGCAAGCAGCAGGTACAGCCGTCTAATGTGTATAGGGACCTTTAGGATTTCCAGTTCCTGCTGATTTGTGCATTCTGGTCTCAACACACAGGAAGTGTAGACTGGCTGCTTCAAAGACATGTTTAACTAGTGATTGACACATCACCAAGTGATCACTGGGGACTGGACCCGTCAAAGCAGCATCAGCTGGGGATTGGTGAAGGTGAGTGTGGGTAATTTTTATTTTTTAGACAGCTTAAACACTTACATTTTACCACATTCAATAAAAATGACTCCTTATCCTAGAAAAACAACTTTGAAATTGTAGCCAGTTTGGGTCTTACAACCTGTTGTCCACTGCCTGTTGTCAGGAATTTTCTGTCTAGTGACAGAGAGACCAAGACAGCTTTGTTGCAGTACTGTAGCCCAAATCAGGTAAGGGTAATAATATAGGAGATCATACAGAGAACAGATGCTGCTATAACTCCTTTTTTTTAAATTCACTCCTGATGTGGAATGGATTCATAAAACATAAAAAGAGTAGAAGCAGCATCTGTTCTTTATATGATCTAATTACCTATGGGCATCACCTGATTATGGTTACAAAACTGCAGCAAAATTACAACTAAGCTGCACAAGTAAGAGCAGCCTACAGTACAGACCAAAAGTTTGGACACACCTTCTCATTCAAAGAGTTCTCTGTATTTTCATGACTATGAAAATTGTAGATTGTAGCGACATGCTATTCCATCCAGTTTGCGTTTAGTTGGACCATCATTTATTTTTTAACAGGAAAATGACCCCAAACACCTCCAGGCTATGTAAGGGCTATGTGACCAAGAAGGAGAGTGATGGGGTGCTACACCAGATGACCTGGCCTCCATAGTCACCAGACCTGAACCCAATCCAGATGGTTTGGGGTGAGCTGGACCGCAGAGTGAAGGCAAAAGGGCCAACAAGCGCTAAGCATCTCTGGGAACTCCTTCAAGACCATTTCAGGTGACTACCTTATGAAGCTCATCAAGAGAATGCCAAGAGTGTGCAAAGCAGGAATCACAGCAAAATGCGGCTACTTTGAAGAACCTAGAATATTGTTGCACACTATTTTGTTAAGTATACTGTATAATTCCACATGTGTTAATTCATAGTTTTGATGCCTTCAGTGTGAATCTACAATTTTCATAGTTATGAAAATACAGAAAACTCTTTGAATGAGAAGGTGTGGCCAAACTTTTGGTCTGTACTGTATGTCCACATTCACTGCTTTGTCGCATTTCCTTGATTACATAATCAGAACCTAATTTGTTAAGAGGACTTTAGTCTACATAGATTTCTGGGCTTTGGCATCTGATCAGCATTACCAGGCTTCATCATGTCATCAGCATTACCAGGCTTTATCATGTCATCAGCATTACCAGGCTTTATCATCACATTAGCATTACCAGGCTTTATCATCACATTAGCATTACCAGTCTTAATCATCACATTAGCATTACCAGTCTTAATCATCACATCAGCATTACCAGGCTTCATCATGTCATCAGCATTACCAGGCTTCATCATGTCATCCGCATTACCAGGCTCCATCATTACATCAGCATTACCAGGCTTCATCATGTCATCAGTATTACCAGGCTCCATTATGTGATCAGCATTACCAGGCTTCATCATGTCATCAGCATTACCAGGCTTCATCATGTCATCCGCATTACCAGGCTCCATCATTACATCAGCATTACCAGGCTCCATCATTACATCAGCATTACCAGGCTTCATCATGTCATCAGTATTACCAGGCTCCATTATGTGATCAGCATTACCAGGCTTCATCATGTCATCCGCATTACCAGGCTCCATCATTACATCAGCATTACCAGGCTTCATCATGTCATCAGTATTACCAGGCTCCATTATGTGATCAGCATTACCAGGCTTCATCATGTCATCAGCATTACCAGGCTCCATCATTACATCAGCATTACCAGGCTTCATCATGTCATCAGTATTACCAGGCTCCATTATGTGATCAGCATTACCAGGCTTCATCATGTCATCCGCATTACCAGGCTCCATCATTACATCAGCATTACCAGGCTTCATCATGTCATCAGTATTACCAGGCTCCATCATCACATCAGCATTACCAGGCTTCATCATCACATCAGCATTACCAGGCTTCATCATCACATCCGCATTACCAGGCTTCATCATGTCATCAGCATTACCAGGCTCCATCATCTGATCAGCATTACCAGACTTCATCATCACAACAGCATTACCAGGCTCCATCATCTGATCAGCATTACCAGTATTAATCATCACATCAGCATTACCAGGCTTCATCACATACAATTTCCTTTTTATAAAGATCTGATGAAGTCTGCTGCTGCTGATCAAATGCAAAGTCCAGACAGAATCACAGGTTGAATAAAGAATATAATCAATTAGGCTCTAATTTTGTAAACAAAGAAATGCAACAAAACTGCAAACATGTCACCAAAGCCTTCGAGGTACACATAAATTCTTCACATAGTTATAGATGGAGCTCCCCTTTAAGATGGAGAGCAGACCTAGATATAAGCGACTTCTCAGTGTACGTGATAGAGTATTGGATCGCTTCGAACACACACAGCTGAGTTGTATATATGGATATGGATATCTATGATTAATTCACACTTTGATTTGGGCGCGCATCGACTTCAGGCAGTTTCATTCATCATGGTCCTCTGACATATTTTATTAACAGCAGCTGATGAAGACGGAGCTTCCTCCCGGGAGATGTTTGATGTTTGTACTGCATCATTTGAGCTATTCCCTATACCTGGGCTACGTCAGTCTACGAGGGATCGTCTACAAATTCTGCCTCCCCCATGATCCATCAAGCAGTCTTTATGTCATTTAGTCAGAAGCGTCTAGGAAATAACACACCTGCATCCTGGAGATATGAGATGCCCTTTAAGGACATTATGGTTGTATGGTGTACTGAAGACAAGTGTGGTTTACCGACATGGACAAATGGACCGGGGACAATCATCTTGACCTTTCCTCTAAATGGAAAATATCTTTTCTGACAATTCAGACTTAAAGGGGTTGTTTTTCAAATCACTAATTGACAGAAAGTGACAGAGATTTGTAATTTACTTTTATTAAAAAATCTCAAGTCTTCCAGTACTTATCAGCTGCTGTATGTCCTGCAGGAAGTGGTATATTATTTCCAGTCTGACACAGTGCTCTCTGCTGCCACCTCTGTCCATGTCAGGAACTGTCCACAGCAGTAGCAAATCCCCATAGAAAACCTCTCCTGCTCTCCAGACTGGAAAGAATATCCACTTCCTGTAGGGCATACAGTAGCTGATAAGTACTGGAATAAGTACTTGAGATTTTTTTAAATAGATGTAAATTACACATTTCTGGCACTTTCTGGCACCAGTTGATTTGAAAGAATTTTTTTTTTGGGGGGGTGAACAACTCTTTAAAGGGGTAAAGTTATCACTCTATGAGGGGATGGAGGAGGCAGGACTCACAGGCTTTCTCTATGAGGGGATGGAGGAGACAGGACTCACAGGCTTTCTCTATGAGGGGATGGAGGAGACAGGACTCACAGGCTTTCTCTATGAGGGGATGGAGGAGGCAGGACTCACAGGCTTTCTCTATGAGGAGATGGAGGAGGCAGGACTCACAGGCTTTCTCTATGAGGGGAATGAGGAGGCAGGACTCCCAGGCTTTCTCTATGAGGGGATGGAGGAGGCAGGACACACAGGCTTTCTCTATGAGGGGAATGAGGAGGCAGGACTCCCAGGCTTTCTCTATGAGGAGATGGAGGA
Organism: Dendropsophus ebraccatus; assembly: GCF_027789765.1. Lineage (NCBI taxonomy): Eukaryota > Metazoa > Chordata > Amphibia > Anura > Hylidae > Dendropsophus > Dendropsophus ebraccatus. The sequence goes on along the minus strand of NC_091465.1, from coordinate 76,133,096 downwards.
GGCAGGACTGACAGGTTTTCTCTATGAAGGGATGGAGGAGGCAGGACTCCCAGGCTTTCTCTATGAGGGGAGGGAGGAGGCAGGACTGACAGGTTTTCTCTATGAAGGGATGGAGGAGGCAGGACTCCCAGGCTTTCTCTATGAGGGGATGGAGGAGGCAGGACACACAGGCTTTCTCTATGAGGGGATGGAGGAGGCAGGACTCACAGGCTTTCTCTATGAGGGGATGGAGAAGGCAGGACTGACAGGCTTTCTCTATGAGGGGATGGAGAAGGCAGGACTGACAGGCTTTCTCTATGAGGGGATGGAGAAGGCAGGACTGACAGGCTTTCTCTATGAGGGGATGGAGGAGGCAGGACTGACAGGCTTTCTGATTTCTGTGTGTGCCTTTTAGTAAAACTAGCAGGGTACATGGGGGTGGGGCTTTATTTAAAGAAGAAGTCCGAGCAGACTTTGTTTTTTCACCATGTGAAGGGGAGGCTAAGAAATAACATAAATGAATAGCCTAAGAGGCTAAGAAAAAACATGCTCCCCCCTCCCCGGCCCCAGCGCTGGTGGCCACCCACCGCCGATCAGGTCCCCGGCCGCTTCCTAGTCTGAGTGGGGACTCAAGACATGACATGTCAGGTCCGCTCAGCCAGTCAGCCGCCATAGCGAGGTCCTGCCTCAACCACTGACTAGCTGAGCGGACCTGACACATCACACCCGGGGTCCCCACTCAGACCAGGAAGCAGCCAGGGACTTGGGGACCTGATGGGTGGTAAACGGCCATCAACACTGGATCTGGGGAGGTGAATATGTTTTTTTTTTATTCCTCCCCCTCCCCACCACTTGTGAAAAAAAGAGGTCTGCCCGGACTTCTCCTTTAAGACGTACCCACCCATACCTGATAAATTTCCCCCCTATGTGCTCAATAGAAGACATGAACAGGAAAATTGTGTTTGTGAGTTATTGGTTTAGTTTAATTGTGTTAGTCTATAGCGGTGACTTATAGGACAAATCAGAGCCGGTTTTATTGGTAATCCATGTAATTACACAGGGTTCACTTTATCTTGTTAATATATACTGCATGTTGTGACCCAAAGCAGTCGTGATACAACCCGAACCCTGGTCCTCCATAAAATGCTGACTTATCTGAGGACTGGAAATTGCTGGGGACTTGGGATCTAGTCGCTGACAGCCAGAGCGAACCGCAGAATATTCTCCATAATAACCTTCCCCTTCAAGGACATCAACACTCTTGAAAATATTTCAGCGCTTTACAAAGCAAACATTTATGTAGCATCGGCCTGTCAGCTCATGGAAGCCAGCCGTAGATTTTCTGGGTTCCTTTGTGAAGTCGGATTGAGCCATTTCCACATGTCTACTAGACAAGGCCTAAGTGATGTGTATCCTGAATGTACAACGCGGAGGGGGGTGAGGAGCGGGGGGCTGTGCTGTCAGGGGGGACCCGTACACAAAACTATTATGTCCATTCATTTTATAGGAAAACTGCCCAAAATATAAAGATATGTAATTGTGTGTATTATTAGTGTAAGGCAGACATGAACCAAAGCTTCAGCTATTATATTATGGGATGGCTTAAAGTGGATGTAAGGGAATGAGGCAGCAGTGGCCAAACAATGAGCTCCAGGATGTATAGATTTTTATTCCTTTCAGCGCTCTCTAATATAAAACTAATTATAGTCGACCTGTCAGCAGCTACAGACAGGGATATAAGAACACAGCTACACAGGAGGCAGGACTCACAGGCTTTCTTTATGAGGAGATGGAGGAGGCAGGACTCACAGGCTTTCTCTATGAGGGGATGGAGGAGGCAGGACAACAGGCTTTCTCTATGAGGGGATGGAGGAGGCAGGACTCCCAGGCTTTCTCTATGAGGGGATGAAGGAGGCAGGACTCCCAGGCTTTCTCTATGGGGGGATGGAGGAGGCAGGACTCACAGGCTTTCTCTATGAGGGGAGGGAGGAGGCAGGACTCACAGGCTTTCTCTATGAGGGGATGGAGGAGGCAGGACTGACAGGCTTTCTCTATGAGGGGATGGAGGAGGCAGGACTGACAGGCTTTCTCTATGAGGGGATGGAGGAGGCAGGACTGACAGGCTTTCTCTATGAGGGGATGGAGGAGGCAGGACTCACAGGCTTTCTCTATGAGGGGATGGAGGAGGCAGGGTTGACAGGCTTTCTCTATGAGGAGATGGAGGAGGCAGGACTGACAGGCTTTCTCTATGAGGAGATGGAGGAGGCAGGACTGACAGGCTTTCTCTATGAGGGGATGGAGGAGGCAGGACTCCCAGGCTTTCTCTATGAGGGGATGGAGGAGGCAGGACTGACAGGCTTTCTCTATGAGGGGATGGAGGAGGCAGGACCCACAGGCTTTCTCTATGAGGGGATGGAGGAGGCAGGACTCACAGGCTTTCTCTATGAGGGGATGGAGGAGGCAGGGCTGACAGGCTTTCTCTATGAGGGATGGAGGAGGCAGGACTCCCAGGCTTTCTCTATGAGGGGATGGAGGAGACAGGACTCACAGGCTTTCTCAATGAGGGGACAGAGGTGTTGGGGGAGAGAAGAATGGGGCATGTTGGGGAGATAACCAGCCGCCATAGGAGTCACCCTCGCCCCTCATCTCTCCAATCAGAACCCAGAAAGGCTAAGCCAACAGTTAGAGAATGTATACGAGCAGCTTTATACCAGGCCAGCAGCATATCTCCCTATAGTGACAGGCCGTGTACCCCTACATCCACTCTTCCCCGTGCCACAAACAGCACCGCAGCTCCACAACACTCCTGTGACAGCACACACAGCCTGGAACCAGCACTTCACTATATGTAGTCTGAGTTTTCCAAGATCGTACAAGCAGTGCCGATGTTAAAGTGATACTGTCATCCCCCTTTATTCACACTTTACTTCAATGGTTAACAGTGTCAACTGGGCGGGGCTTCATGGAAGTTGGACACCATCTCACGTCTGGGGAGAGGGCCCAACTGTCAGGAACGTCTCCTAGGTGACACTGTCCACCATTTATATCAAGTGATTATAGTGCGGAAAGAAGACAAGACATATTATAAAGGTATATATCATATGTAGGTGGTGCAGAGAACAGCACATAAATGGGGGGACAGAACTCTCGGCACTCACCTCCCGGCGTCTGGAGGAGATGGATGCCGTCTCAGGGAGTCCTGGAAAACATGGATATAGCCCTAGGCCATAGGCTGTATCCTCGTTTACCTGGCAGCCCTCGGGCAACATCCATTTCCTCCAGATGCCAGGAGGTGAATGCCGAATGTTTGAGTTCGACCCCCCCTGGACATTTTTCTGAAGTTTGCCTGATTCTGCTAATACACCTGCAGGACGCCTGTGGGGGGAATCAGCTTCAGGTGCCATACATGATATCACAGGACAGGTATCATTACAGGGATTGGGGACCATACACGGATGTCTGTATTCTGATAACAGCTCACATCTATGTAGATGAATTCTGCAATACCAGGCACAACCTCTGTACAACAGTGGCACCCTCTAATCCCAGACATCACCTTTAAAGGGGTACCCCAGCAATTTTTATTTTTTTTCTTTCAAATCAACATATAGATTTGTATTAAAAATCTCAATGCTTCCGGTACTTATCAGCTGCTGTATGTCCTGAAGGAAGTGGTGTATTCTTTCCAGTCTGACACAGTACTCTCTGCTGCCACTTCTGGCCATGTCAGGAACTGTCGAGAGCAGGAGAGGTTTTCTGGTTCAATGTTTTAATAGGTTTTGGATTTCTATGGGAATTTGCTCCTGCTCTAGGCAGTTCCTGACATGGAACTGCCTAGAGCAGGAGCAAATTCCCATAGAAATCCAAAACCTATTAAAACATTGAACCAGAAAACCTCTCCTGCTCTCGACAGTTCCTGACATGGCCAGAAGTGGCAGCAGAGAGCACTGTGTCAGACTGGAAAAAATCCACCATTTCCTTCAGGACATACAGCAGCTGATAAGTACCGGAAGCATGGAGATTTTTAAATAGAAGTAAATTACAAATCTATATAACTTTTCTGACACCAATTGACTTGAAAGAAATTTTTTTTGCCGAAGAATCCCTTTAAGAACATTATAATGGGCCTAAAGCATGTTTTGCTAGCATGGCTGTGACTAATACAGTTAGTCATGTCGGTTATTAGGGTTATAATAGTCCTGACAGGCTCCTACAGTGGAGCTGGCGTCTATGGGCACAGTTGCAATCGTCTCACCTGCACATTTCAGCCGTAGATCACAGCGTCCGTTGCGAGGCGAGGATTAACATCAAAGCTATTTGGTTCTTTTAAGCGGCGAGGTCTCTGATGTTTCTCCCTCCTCACCTTGTGCCTGCGAGTTTCTCAATGTACAGTATAATTACTCAGACGTCACGTTACTCCGACCCACTCGGCAGAGTATAGCACAGTTAAAGGGGAAGTCTGCTTTTAATTATCTTCTGACCTATGAGTATTATTCCCTCCTTCTGGCTTGGCATATATCCCCAGGCATGTTCTAGGACTCCTAGTTGGAGTCAAACACCATCTTAAAGGAACAAGCCGCGTGAGAGATGCTCAGCATATCCTTTCTTTTGCAAATTTTGAGAATATGGGTCTATGATTATATAGTCACAGTTCTGCCGACTTCAGAGCTGAAATCTCCCAGCATCTCTTGCTGATATAACAAGTGTACGGAGTTAGAGGGTGAGTGACCTCAGACCAGTAATGTAAGGTATTTTGGTAAGGAACAGCTATACCCCCTGTCATATAGGAGCACGAGGTGTGAGAGGTATGACTGACAATAAGCTTGCTGACTGTTAAAGTAACAACCTGCAGAATGATGAATGCAGCTCTAGAGTACATTACAAGGGAGGATTAGTACAGAATGTGAAATGAACGTACTGTACACTGACTTCACTAGCAGAATAGTGAGTGCAGCTCTGGAGTATAATACAGTATGTAACTCAGGATCAGTAATGTAATGTATGTACACAGTGACCCCACCAGCAGAATAGTGAGTGCAGCTCTGGGGTATAATACAGGATGTAACTCAGGATCAGTACAGGATAAGTAATGTATGTAGTGACCTCACTAGCAGAATAGTGATTGCAGCTCTGGAGTATAATACAGGATGTAACTTAGGATCAGTAATGTAATGTATGTACACAGTGACCCCACCAGTAGAATAGTGAGTGCAGCTCTGGAGTATAATACAGGATGTAACTTAGGATCAGTAATGTAATGTATGTACACAGTGACCCCACCAGTAGAATAGTGAGTGCAGCTCTAGAGTATGCTATATGCTGTGACCAATATAAGATTATCTACATCTGTATCCATCATCCCTTTAAAGTTCCGCCTCCTCTTTAATTGTATCTAGCAGCAGCTCCAGCTTTCACACCCCTGACAGACCTGCTACTACATCATTGTAATCTATGTACATGACACCTCCCTCCTGGCAGCGGCTACTAGCAGACGTAGCCATGCGATGTGATGGGGGAGCCCTCATGGGAGATTTTCACGGCCTATTAATACGCAGCAATGTGGTGCGTGTCTTTAATGTGCCTGTGATGCCAGGGACTCCGGTGGCTTTGTATCACCCCTCAGTTTTTACACTTATTATGGAGAATTTATGATCTCCCTCTTTGCCAGTGGCCGGACAATGCCGATCAGCACCATGTCAGACCTTGTCCTCACAGGCCGATCGATTGATTAATCAGTTACTAATGTTAAAGGCACGGCGCAGAATCAATGTAATCTGTGTTAACCAGTTATGTTGGGCAGGCGTCCCCATTCTGCGGCTCTAGCTGGTGTGTGGGCGAGAGTCAGGCCGCTGCATATGGGGGAGGTGGTGAGCGCTTCTAATGGTCGGACGCATTCGTTACCACACGTAGAGAGTTTATGACCCGTTCTCTGCCACACATAGCGTGTTTTTTCTTCCCGTCCTTCTATATAATTTTATCAAGGAGAAGTCTTAAAGGAGTTATCCAGAATTAGAAAAAAAATACAAACAAACAGCGCCATGGCTGTCCTCAGGTTGTGTGTGGTATTACAACTTTGCTCTATTTACTTCAAAGGAACTAGGCTGCAATACCGCACATACACAGGACAGGAGTGGCGCTCTTTCTGCAAGACAAATGCGGGACAATGCAACAATTCTATTGTACATAGCAGCCTTCTGGCTATCCCCCGATGAGGTATGTGGGATGTAAGGATTTCAACTGTGGAAAGATAAGCCACCATCAGGAACTATGGCAGTGACTTGCTTGTAATGGCATCCTATAATTAGCCCTCACACATATATATATATATATATATATATATATATATATATATATATAGTATATATTGCATCTTATAGGGCCCTTAGAAGGATCACTTGACATTGAGCTGATCATAAAGTTCCCCACTATATAGGGGTAGATTTTTCAAACATGGTGTAAAGTGAAACTGGCTCAGATTCCACTTTTCATTCCGCACAGACTGTTTGGAAAATGAAAGGTGGAATCTGATTGGTTGCTAGGGACAACTGAGCCAGTTTCACTTTACACCATGTTTGATAAATCTCCCCCTATAAGTATCCCCAATGATCAGTTATAATCTATGGGGGAACTCAACCTTTTCCCTGCAGCGCCACCACTGGTGAGAAAAAACTTTACATATTACATTCAAATTAGTGGGCTGTCTATGTAATGCAGGTCAGGAGACCCTCATAACCTCTCTCCTCTCTGGCCAAGAGACGACGATACTGAACAGAAGACCCCAGGACCCCCCTCTACTAACTCAATTAAAATTGGTTTGCAGCCCCTTAAAGACGGCACTTGTGTGAAAACTGAATCCATTCCGCTGGGCTGTGAGACTGCACCATCTGCGTCTCCGCAACCCATCAAGATGATAAAACAGCCGAGGAGAACCCAACCGTGATCTTACCTGCCGTTCTGCAGAACTCAATACTAAAATGCAGGTATATGACGGCCATGGCCTAGAGCCGGCCGTCAACTACTGCGGCACCAATGCCGCCCTAGCAGCCATCTGGAATATGAAGCCATTGCGTAACAGTCAACCCCCTCGGGAGTTGATATAAAGTTATTCAATTACACGGCCATCAAGTGACTTTTTCTGTTGACTTCTATAAAGAAAGACAAAAGATGGACACACTGGGACTCAGTTTATTCATGATGTATCCAATAACTGGGCGCCTACAGGCTTGGGGTACATGGCGGCGATACCCTGCAGGGTGACCAGGAATCCTTAAAGGGGTTGGACATTATTATTATTTTTTTTTTATTTAAAATTAACTGGTGCCAGAGATTTGTAAATTACTTCTATTAAAAAATCTCCAGTCTTTCAGTACTTATCAGCTGCTGTATGTCCTGCAGGAAGTGGTGTATTCTTTCCAGTCTGACACAGTGCTCTCTGCTGCCACCTCTGTCCATGGCAGGAACTGTCCAGAACAGTACCAAATCCCCATAGAAAATCTTTCCCGCTTTCCAGACTGTAAAGAATACACCACTTCCCGCAGGACATACAGCAGCTGATAAGTACTGGGAGAATCTTTTCTAATAGACGTAAATCACTAATCTCTGGCTTTTTCTGGCACCAGTTGATTTGAAAGAATTTTTTATTTTTTTTTGCAAACTACCACTTTAAGTCATGTGACCAGAAACCACTGTGTCATGTGCCATGCCGCCACCACTCCTCCAAGTAAATGGGGTCATGCAGTGCCGCAACACACAAAAGGCTTTGATCATAACTGGGCAGATGCAAGGAAGCCATCTATTCAGTAGTGCCCATCAGCATCTGGATCAGGAACACTGGATGGAAATCTGGCTTCATGGTTTGTAACAATGTATCAGAGCAACGTATCAGCCTGGAGGCCAGACTGTGTATCCAATATGGCAGGATGGAGGGCAGCTACACTGGGTGGTGACTGCTCCGCTACAGTCCTCTATGCCAGGAGTACCCTGCACAGTGCTGGATAGAGGGATCACAGGTGGTAAGCACAACACAGCCCTGCGGGTCAGGGGCAGGCACTGGTGGGAAGCAGCACACAGCCCTGGGGGTCAGGGGCAGGCACTGGTGGGGAGCAGCACACAGCCCTGGGGGTCAGGGGCAGGCACTGGTGGGGAGCAGCACACAGCCCTGCGGGTCAGGGGCAGGCACTGGTAGGAAGCAGCACACAGCCCTGGGGGTCAGGGGCAGGCACTGGTAGGAAGCAGCACACAGCCCTGTGGGTCAGGGGCAGGCACCGCTGCTGGGTTACCCTGTATTATTATATGGGATCACTGGTGGGAAGCAGTACACAGCCCTGCGGGTCAGGGGCAGGCACTGGTGGGGAGCAGCACACAGCCCTGCGGGTCAGGGGCAGGCACCGCTGGTGGGAAGCAGCACACAGCCCTGCGGGTCAGGGGCAGGCACCGCTGGTGGGAAGCAGCACACAGCCCTGCGGGTCAGGGGCAGGCACCGCTGGTGGGAAGCAGCACACAGCCCTGTGGGTCAGGGGCAGGCACCGCTGGTGGGAAGCAGCACACAGCCCTGCGGGTCAGGGGCAGGCACCGCTGGTGGGAAGCAGCACACAGCCCTGCGGGTCAGGGGCAGGCACCGCTGCTGGGTTACCCTGTATTATTATATGGGATCACTGGTGGGAAGCAGCACACAGCCCTGCGGGTCAGGGGCAGGCACTGGTGGGGAGCAGCACACAGCCCTGGGGGTCAGGGGCAGGCACTGGTGGGGAGCAGCACACAGCCCTGCGGGTCAGGGGCAGGCACTGGTGGGAAGCAGCACACAGCCCTGGGGGTCAGGGGCAGGCACTGGTAGGAAGCAGCACACAGCCCTGTGGGTCAGGGGCAGGCACCGCTGCTGGGTTACCCTGTATTATTATATGGGATCACTGGTGGGAAGCAGTACACAGCCCTGCGGGTCAGGGGCAGGCACTGGTGGGAAGCAGCACACAGCCCTGCGGGTCAGGGGCAGGCACCGCTGGTGGGAAGCAGCACACAGCCCTGCGGGTCAGGGGCAGGCACCGCTGGTGGGAAGCAGCACACAGCCCTGCGGGTCAGGGGCAGGCACCGCTGGTGGGAAGCAGCACACAGCCCTGTGGGTCAGGGGCAGGCACCGCTGGTGGGAAGCAGCACACAGCCCTGCGGGTCAGGGGCAGGCACCGCTGGTGGGAAGCAGCACACAGCCCTGCGGGTCAGGGGCAGGCACCGCTGCTGGGTTACCCTGTATTATTATATGGGATCACTGGTGGGAAGCAGCACACAGCCCTGCGGGTCAGGGGCAGGCACCGCTGGTGGGAAGCAGCACACAGCCCTGCGGGTCAGGGGCAGGCACCGCTGGTGGGAAGCAGCACACAGCCCTGTGGGTCAGGGGCAGGCACCGCTGGTGGTGGGTTACACCATGTTATCATATGGGAGAGTAAAATGACAAATCCAGCTCTGCTACATAATAGTGGATATGTAACAAGAAACCATCCAATTCCAGCTTCTCCATCATAAATCCTGTACCAGCCCCTCATACACAAAGCCAAGGGGCACCAGAGGGTACAGACACAGCCCCCCAGATGCCATCCCAGATCACCAACCAGTAATGTATCATATCAAATAGACACATCGATGGGGGAGATTTATCAAACATGGTGTAAAGTGAAACTGGCTCAGTTGCCCCTAGCAACCAATCAGATTCCACCTTTCATTTTCCAAAGAGTCTGTGAGGAATGAAAGGTGGAATCTGATTGGTTGCTAGGGGCAACTGAGCCAGTTTCACTTTACACCATGTTTGATAAATCTCCCCCATCCTGTACTAGATAGATAGATAGATAGATAGATAGATAGATAGATAGATAGATAGGAGATAGATAGATAGATAGATAGATAGATAGATAGATAGATAGATAGGAGATAGATAGATAGATAGATAGATAGATAGATAGATAGATAGATAGATAGGAGATAGATAGATAGATAGATAGATAGATAGATAGATAGATAGATAGATAGGAGATAGATAGATAGATAGATAGATAGATAGATAGATAGAAGATAGATAGGAGATAGGAGATAGATAGATAGATAATAGATAGATAGATAGATAGATAGATAGATAGATAGATAGATAGATAGATAGATAGATAGATAGATAGATAGGAGATAGATAGATAGGAGATAGATAGATAGATAGATAGGAGATAGATAGATAGATAGGAGAAAGATAGATAGATAGGAGATAGATAGATAGATATAGATAGATAGATAGATAGATAGATAGATAGATAGATAGGAGATAGATAGATAGAAGATAGATAGATAGGAGATAGATAGATAGATAGATAGATAGATAGATAGATAGATTAGATAGGAGATAGAGAGATAGATAGATAGGAGATAGATAGATAGGAGATAGATAGATAGATAGATAGATAGATAGATAGATAGATAGATAGGAGATAGATAGATAGATAGATAGATAGATAGATAGATAGATAGATAGATAGGAGATAGATAGATAGGAGATAGATAGATAGATAGATAGATAGATAGGAGATAGATAGATAGGAGATAGATAGATAGATAGATAGATAGAAGATAGATAGGAGATAGATAGGAGATAGATAGATAGATAGATAGATAGATAGATAGATAGATAGATAGATAGATAGGAGATAGATAGATAGATAGATAGGAGATAGATAGATAGATAGATAGATAGGAGATAGATAGATAGATAGATAGATAGATAGATAGAAGATAGATAGATAGATAGATAGATAGATAGATAGATAGATAGATAGGAGATAGATAGATAGAAGATAGATAGATAGATAGATAGATAGATAGATAGATAGATAGATAGATAGAAGATAGATAGATAGGAGATAGATAGATAGGAGATAGATAGATAGATAGATAGATAGGAGATAGATAGATAGATAGATAGATAGATAGATAGATAGGAGATAGATAGATAGAAGATAGATAGATAGATAGATAGATAGAGAGATAGAAGATAGATAGATAGGAGATAGATAGATAGGAGATAGATAGATAGAAGATAGATAGATAGATAGATAGATAGATAGATAGATAGATAGATAGAAGATAGATAGATAGATAGATAGATAGATAGATAGATAGATAGATAGAAGATAGATAGATAGATAGATAGATAGATAGATAGATAGATAGGAGACATGCTAATTAGACAGACAACATGGTAATGGTTATTCCTATACACACACACACACATATATATATATATATATATATATATATATATATATATATATATATATATACACACACACAGCTATATACACTACATGCAGCAGGTACGGGGCTCGGTGCAGATACCGCACTGTGTGCACACGGTGCGGTTCCTCTTACCTCCTTGGTGCTCAGGTTCCCCCGCACATATTTGGCCGCACAGAAGCGCAGGGATCCGAGGAGGAGCAGCAGCAGCCCGGGGCCCGCTGGGGGCCCCATTACCGGGGCCGGCGGTCGGGGGAGCGGGCAGAGGAGGCTGGGACACCGCAGCACCGGGCCGGTTCCAGGCACAAGGACGGGGGCGGGATGCGGACAGAGCGGGAGGGGGACGGGAGGCAGCGGATCCGGTGTGTGGTGCGGAGAGTGCGGGGACTCCCGCCTGTATCACCGGGAAGAGAGGCGGCACCGGGAGAACGGAGCAGAGCGCAGGCACGGGACACGGGGGCGAGCACTGCGGAGACACGGGATACGGGAGGGGGCTGTGTACACAGGGGTCCGGCCACAGACGGGGGCTGCTGCAGCGGAGGAGGGGGCCGGGGGCTACGGGGGGCACCGGGGTCACCTGATTACTCACTGCCTGGGGGTCCCTGGTGGGAGAGGGGGTATACGGATTCTGGGTGCAGCATAAGGGTAAGGAGGGGAGGTATGAGGGGGGCAACAGGCTGCTAGGGGGCAGAGGAATCAGATTATGGGGGCTCCCAGTGTGCAGGGGGGTCCTGGGGGCAGAGGAATTAGATTATGGGGGCTCCCAGTGTGCAGGGGGGTCCTGGGGGCAGAGGGATCAGATTATGGGGGCTCCCAGTGTGCAGGGGGGTCCTGGGGGCAGAGGGATCAGATTATGGGGGCTCCCAGTGTGCAGGGGGGTCCTGGGGGCAGAGGAATCAGATTATGGGGGCTCCCAGTGTGCAGGGGGGTCCTGGAGGCAGAGGAATCAGATTATGGGGGCTCCCAGTGTTCAGGGGGGTCCTGGGGGAAGAGGAATCATATTATGGGGGCTCCCAGTGTGCAGGGGGGTCCTGGGGGAAGAGGAATCATATTATGGGGGCTCCCAGTGTGCAGGGGGGTCCTGGGGGAAGAGGAATCATATTATGGGGGCTCCCAGTGTGCAGGGGGGTCCTGGGGGAAGAGGAATCAGATTATGGGGGCTCCCAGTGTGCAGGGGGGGTCCTGGAGGCAGAGGAATCAGATTATGGGGGCTCCCAGTGTGCAGGGGGGTCCTGGAGGCAGAGGAATCAGATTATGGGGGCTCCCAGTGTGCAGGGGGGTCCTGGTAATCTGCCCACCACCACCAGTGTACCGGCACCAGTATCATCACGGTGCTCCCTGATTATAATAGGGTCACTCAGTGCCCCCTATACCCAGACAGTGCCCCTACAACAAGACAGTACCCCCTATAACCTGACAGTGCCCCCTATAACAAGATAGTACCACACAGTGCCCCCTATAACAAGACAGTGCCCCCTATAACAAGACAGTGCCCCTTACAACAGTGCCAGACAGTGCCCCCTATAACCAGACAGTGCCCCCTATAACAAGACGGTACCACACAGTGCCCCCTATAACAAGACAGTACCAGACAGTGCCCCCTATAACAAGACAGTGCCCCCTATAACAAGACAGTGCCAGACAGTGCCCCCTATAACAAGACAGTGCCCCCTATAACCAGACAGTACCAGACAGTGCCCCTATAACCAGACAGTACCCGACAGTGCCCCGTACAGCAGTGCCAGACAGTGCCCCCTATAACCAGACAGTGCCCCCTATAAGAAGACAGTACCAGACAGTGCCTTTTACAACAGTGCCAGACAGTGCCCCCTACAACAAGACAGTGCCCCCTACAACAGTGCCAGACAGTGCCCCCTATAACCAGACAGTGCCCCCTATAAGAATATAGTACCAGACAGTACCCCCTATAAGAAGATAGTACCAGACAGTGCCCCCTATAACAAGATAGTACCACACAGGGCCCCTATAACAAGACAGTGCCAGACAGTGACCCTATAACAAGATAGTACCACACAGGGCCCCTATAACAAGATAGTACCACACAGTGCCCCTATAACAAGATAGTACCACACAGTGCCCCTATAACAAGATAGTACCACACAGGGCCCCTATAACAAGAGAGTACCACACAGTGCGCCCTATAACAAGAGAGTACCACACAGTGCCCCTATAACAAGATAGTACCACACAGGGCCCCTATAACAAGAGAGTACCACACAGTGCCCCCTATAACAAGAGAGTACCACACAGTGCGCCCTATAACAAGATAGTACCACACAGTGACCCTATAACAAGAGAGTACCACACAGTGCGCCCTATAACAAGATAGTACCACACAGTGCCTCCATGACAAGACAGTATTACACAGTGCCCCCGTGACAAGACAGTCATAGGGGGCACTGTGTGGTACTCTCTTGTTGTAGTGCGCACTGTGTGGTACTCTCTTGTTATAGGGGGCACTGTGTGGTACTCTCTTGTTATAGGGTGCACTGTGTGGTACTATCTTGTCATAGGGGTACTGTGTGGTACTCTCTTGTTATAGGGGGCACTGTGTGGTACTCTCTTGTTATAGGGGGCACTGTGTGGTACTCTCTTGTTATAGGGTGCACTGTGTGGTACTCTCTTGTTATAGGGGCACTGTGTGGTACTATCTTGTTATAGGGGCACTGTGTGGTACTATCTTGTTATAGGGGCACTGTGTGGTACTCTCTTGTTATAGGGGGCACTGTGTGGTACTCTCTTGTTATAGGGGGCACTGTGTGGTACTCTCTTGTTATAGGGGGCACTGTGTGGTACTCTCTTGTTATAGGGCGCACTGTGTGGTACTATCTTGTTATAGGGGCACTGTGTGGTACTATCTTGTTATAGGGCGCACTGTGTGGTACTATCTTGTTATAGGGGACACTGTGTGGTACTCTCTTGTTATAGGGCGCACTGTGTGGTACTATCTTGTTATAGGGGCACTGTGTGGTACTATCTTGTTATAGGGCACACTGTGTGGTACTATCTTGTTATAGGGCGCACTGTGTGGTACTATCTTGTTATAGGGGACACTGTGTGGTACTCTCTTGTTATAGGGCGCACTGTGTGGTACTATCTTGTTATAGGGCGCACTGTGTGATACTATCTTGTTATAGGGCGCACTGTGTGATACTATCTTGTTATAGGGGACACTGTGTGGTACTCTCTTGTTATAGGGCGCACTGTGTGGTACTCTCTTGTTATAGGGCGCACTGTGTGGTACTCTCTTGTTATAGGGGCCCTGTGTGGTACTATCTTGTTATAGGGGCACTGTGTGGTACTCTCTTGTTATAGGGGCCCTGTGTGGTACTATCTTGTTATAGGGCGCACTGTGTGATACTATCTTGTTATAGGGCGCACTGTGTGATACTATCTTGTTATAGGGGCAGCACAGGCAGCACAGTATGTGTATCACACTATTTAGTCGCTGACCATACTGGTACGTTTCCTGACACACATATTGATGGTCTATCAGTACTCGCTGCCATTCATGACTAAGAGGTGGTGGATCCACGTTGTAAGGTTTCAGCATGACCCTTTGTCACACCACATACGGGGTCTGCACTGACTAGGTGCAGTAAAGTGTGAGATTATTTCAGCAGTATGCCCAGGATAGCGGAGCTGGACAGGCATGATGGAAATCTAGATCCCTATTGTCAGGGCCGAGAAGACATATTCATCGGCCTGTAACTGGAAGCACAGCCGGGATATTATGTGTCACTCTGGGCCCTTAGTGACCGAGAACACAAACATCTCAGTTAATATCAGTCTGCGGAGCGGTGACAGCTCTGATCCCTGACAGCAAACATCTCTTGTTGACACAAGTGACCACCTCGGACTTGTGTGACACCGGCAGTCGCCATCTCATTCATTCACCTCATGTAACATGGTGACACAGGAGCGTGAACCGCGTTGTCCATGGCCATCCAGTAAAGCAGGGATGGGAAACGTACCTTCCCCCCCCCCCCCCCCTCAGCTTTGGCAAATCCCCATTATGTCTGGACAGCCGAAGCTTCGGCTTTGGACCTTCCACATGTATTGGATATTAATAACTTTCAGTTGAAGGTAACGCGTTTCCAGCTCTTAGATCAGTGCCATATATCATATATAACCGTACCTGACTAAGCTTGGTCTGAGTTTGAAATGCGTTGTCTCCCACTGTGCATCAAATAAAAGTTATTATTATGCGATATATAAATAAGATCCAGTGGATGTTTTACTGCCATGTAGCACCATCAAAGCGCAATGGTCCGTTTTTATTGTTTTTTTGGTAGTGTCATATTACATAATGGATATTACAGAACGATTATCATCAGGGGTACTCCAGTGAAATCAGCTGGTGTCAGAGATTTGTAATTTACTTCTATTAAAAAATCTCAAGTCTTCCAGTACTCATCAGCTGCTGTATGTCCCGCAGGAAGTGGTGTATTCTTTCCAGTCTGACACAGTGCTCTCTGCTGCCACCTCTGTCCATGTCAGGAACTGTCCAGGGTAGTAGCAAATCCTCATAGAAAACAGCTCCTGCTTTGGACGGTTCCTGTCATTGACAGAGGTGGCAGCAGAGAGTACTGGATGTTCTGTATATACTGCATATTAATAACTTTTATTGGATAGCAAGCAGTGTGGTGGAGCTGAGGGACAGACCTGTGGGGGAGCAGCAATCGGTGCAGTAAAATGTGGAGAGGGACCTCACAGCTGTAGTGAGGGGTACAGCCTGGCACAGGTCAGCCTTTGCCCCCTACACACATCAGTAAACCATCGATGCCAATAACAGTGCGGCTCGGTTACAAGTTCTTCCTTAAACTAAATTTGCTAGGTGACAACCACTAATTACATAGTTGATCAGATTCTTACATTTACTGATCTTTCCTGTTTACAAGATATCAATGTCAAGACCGTTTTTTTCACTCGCCTCCTAATATATTCTATCCCTTAATAGGGGACGATCCGTTTTATTCACCTGTCAGTGGTTTTAATGTTATGGCTGATGTGATTTATGGAAGGAGATGAAGAGAGCGTCTTCCACAGATAGGTGGAGGGATCCACATCTCCTTCCTGCTAATGAGCACAGCAGGAGCCAACAAGATGAGCATCGCCTCCACATCTAAGACATCGGCGGACGTAAAGCTGTGTACACTGTCAGCTCTTCCCATAGCCGCCACCAGGAGTTCATTAGGCTTCCCATAGCTGGTGTGAGAACCCAGTATAGATGCATCAGAGGCGGAACTGGGCGCCAGTGCATAATACAGATCTACCAGTGTAATCCCAAATCACATTACACCCCAAGAGCTACCGAACTGACCCCTATGACTCATAGCTCCAGAACCCTGTGTCCTTCTTCCATCTACATCACTGATGTGTATTCGCGGGCATGTAACATCTATAACATTATCCTGTACTGATCCTGAGTTATATCCTGTATTTCTTTTATTAAAATTTTAAACATAACAATAAATAAATACAGAAATAACACACTATATCTAAGCAGAACAAAACAATAAATAGAAAAATGAAACCATAACATAAACCACCGGTCCATCCCCACACTCATTCTTCCACACAGACAACCCATATACCTATATACAATATATACACCCATATACCTATATACAATATATATACCTATATACAATATATACACCCATACACCTATATACAATATATACACAATATAAACTATTTAGCTAAACATATTAATAAACTATATACACTACTATATACAAACCTATATATACTACTATATACCATACACCTATAAACACACCTATATACACTACTATATACAATACACCCCTATATACTACACACCTATATAAATAACTAAATGTGAACCCCCTGGCCCAGTTGCATTGTGCACAACCTAATACCACAGACATAATTCTACTCAACCCAACACCAACTAAACAAGACATCAATACACAAATAAACTAAAACTAAACAAGACAAGATGCAAAATAATAACCTACAACTAAACAATACATATAATATTTTTTAATAATTTATTTATTTTCTTTTTTTGGCCCTGAGCTGGTCCCGCATCCCATGCCCCCAGTACATGATCACGGACGTCCATGAACCAGCCCAGGATTTTATATAT
Organism: Dendropsophus ebraccatus; assembly: GCF_027789765.1. Taxonomy (NCBI): domain Eukaryota; kingdom Metazoa; phylum Chordata; class Amphibia; order Anura; family Hylidae; genus Dendropsophus; species Dendropsophus ebraccatus. The sequence goes on along the minus strand of NC_091465.1, from coordinate 76,115,716 downwards.
ATATATATATATATATATATATATATATATATATATATATAAAAAAGTCCCAACAAAGTCCCACAGAAGCCCCCTCCCCCCTTTTACCCACCACCCAACCTATCACTAAACCCGAACCCCAGGTGCAAACAAAACATATATAATATTTACAGTATATACAATTTATACAAACATACAAAGATAATCACAAAGACAATCACAATACACAAACTTTTGAAAAAATATATAACATACTAAACCCAACAATAATGAGACTTCTCAGCCCCACACACAGCCCGAAAGCCTAAGTTCAGCGCCTGCAAGCCCTATACTCTAGTATCTCTACAGCACAAAACAAAAGACTAATGTGCCAGCATCAGCCCACCACCAGGAGAGGAGACGCAGGCTAAGGAACCTTATAGGCAAAGCCCCTCCAAAGACAAGAGGCCCTACCAGCCCCCAGCCTCTCGTACTCCAGAGAGCACACCTTCACCAGGTCACCGAGTGTGCCCCTAACCACCTCATCCACAGGGAGGATTTTACGTTGCGTCGATACTAAACACCGTGCACTCCACGTGTGGTACCTGACCACTATGCTGACTAGGAATAAAGTGCTCTGGTCCCAGCCACCAAGGTTTCTGAATGCTCCATAGGCCCATTCCGCATAGGAGAGGCGAGCCAACCTGGGCCACCCGATGGAAGCGCCCACCCTGTTGTAAACCTCTGTATTAAAGGGACAATGAAGCAGAAAATACTCCATGCTTTCCAGCATGCCTCCACACTCCTCCCGGGGACATCCCCGATCCTCAGAGCTCCTGCACTTCAGATTGTCCCTCACATACAGTTTCCCATGGAAGCAATGCCAAGCCAAGTCCCAAAACTTCAAGGGGATCCTGATGGAATTCAATAGGCCCAAACCAACCTCCAGATCCCGACTTGGGCAATCCTTGAGCGCCATCGGTTTTTGGAAATGGGATGACCGGACCCTATTGTCAAGGAATTTCCTCGACAGAGTCCTAATCTCCCACATCCCCAAACCCCACCGACGAATGACCTTCAGAACCAGGGTAGCATAAGCCGGAAGATGCCCGTGTGGTGTGCGGAGATCCTTCACTTGCCCTCCTGTCTCCCATTCCTGGAAGAAAGGACGAAACCATCCCCTACAGGAGAATACCCACGGAGGAGCCCTCTCTTTCCAGAGGTTTGCAATGTTGGTCTTAAGAAAGGTATTCACAAGGAACACCACGGGGTTGACCATACACAACCCCCCTTGTCTCCTCGTACGGTAAGTAACCTCCCTCTTGACTAGGTTCAGTCTATTCCCCCATAACAGTTGGAAGAACACACTGTAGACCCGAGTCCAGAGCGGCTCTGGCAAAATGCAAACACTGCCCAGATATATCAGCAAAGAGAGCAGGAATGTTTTGATCAGGTTAACCCTTTCCCTGAGGGTCAAAGACCAACCCTTTCACTGATCCACCCTCTGAGCGGCGATCTTAAGCCTGCTGTCCCAGTTTTGTTTGGGGTAATCCCCTTGGCCGAATTCGATGCCGAGAACTTTTGCAGACTCCTGGGGCTCTGGAAGGGTGTCCGGGAGATCAAATCCAGGATCTCCACCTCCCAGCCAGAGACTCTCACACTTATCCTGGTTGATCTTGGACCCAGATAGCTCTGAGTAGCGCTCAACCTCTGAAATCACACACTGCACCTCCTCTTGCGAGGAGACAAATATGGTGACATCATCAGCGTACGCTACCACCCTCAGAGTGGAATCCGGGACCGCAGGGTCGATTCTCACCCCTGCCAACGGTCCACAATCAATCCTCCTAAGGAAAGGATCAATTGCAAACACGTACAACAGTGGGCTCAAAGGGCAACCCTGACGGACACCAGACCCAACCTCAAAAGAGCGGCCAATCCAACCATTCACAAGCGGGAAACTCTCTGCCCCTGCATACAAGGTCTTAAGCCAACCAACAACCCCCCCCCCCCCCCCCCCCGGCAGGCCATATCTCAGAAGGACAGACCAGAGGTACTCGTGGTTAACCCGATCAAATGCTTTTGCCTGATCCAAGGACAGCAAGTACCCCTTTTAGTGACCTGCCCTACCCTGCTCCACAGCCTCCCGGACACCGAGCACAGCACTAAAGGTACTGCGGCCTGGAACAGAGCAATGCTGGGCCCCCGAAAGGAGCTGGGGTGCAAACTTCACCAGCCGATTAAACAGCACTTTTGCCAGAATCTTTCTGTCCACATTGAGAAGCGCTATGGGATGCCAATTCTCAATGCGGGACGGGTCTTTACCCTTTGACAAGATGATCAAGGCTGACCTCCTCATTGACCTCGGCAGAGTGCCCGAGGAGAGACACTCATTAAATACCTCAGTCAAGAGGGGTACCAAAGTGTCCTTAAAGGTCTTATAGAACTCAGATGTTAAGCCATCTGGACCGGGTGAGTTCTTGAGGGCAAGACCATCAATAGCCACCCTGACTTCCTCTTCTTGGATCATCTCTGTCGAAACGTAAAGAGAGGGGTCTATCCCTGGTTCAGGGATGGTTTCAGTCAAGAAAGCTGAGGCCTTATCCCGATCTAGATCCTTTCTCCCCAAGAGGTGCGAGTAAAAGGATCTGACGACCTCCAGGACCCCTGATCTGGACCTTTTCAGGGATCCTGTACTATCAATCAGTCCTGAGACGATTTTACTATTCACTGACATCTTGCAGTTTCTGTAAGGGTCGGGCGAGCGGTACTTCCCGTAGTCCCTCTCAAAAACCAAAGATGCGTGTCTATCATACTGGCACCTCAGTAGCAAGGCTTTCACTCTGGAGATATCATCACGACTACCTCCAGTCGAGACAAGACGTTCAAGTTTCTTCCTCAGGCCCTGATACAGGCGATACCTGTCCAGACTCCTGAGGCTCGAGAGCTGGCGGAAGAATCTTACAACCCTTTTTTTGAACATCTCCCACCACTCTGACTTACTGCTACAAAGGCTGAACAATGGTACCTGGCTCTGAAGAAAATTCTGAAAGGACTGTCTTATTTCCGCTTCTTCCAAGAGAGACGAATTGAGCTTCCAGTAGCCTCTACCCATCCGGGGGGTCTCTGTAACATTCAGAGAAAACAAAATTAAACAGTGGTCGGAGAACTCCACCTCAACAACGGACACCGCTGAAGAGACGACTTCCTCCTTTAAATAAAACCTGTCTATCCTGGACCTACAACTACCCCTATGATAGGTGAATCCCGCGTGGCCTGGTGTATGCCGGATGTGAACATCCACCAGACGAGCCTCACTAGCTATACTATTCAGGGCGACGCCATCATAAGTCAGCTTGTCTCTGGAACCTCCCCTATCCTGGGGCCTCATGACAGCATTGAAGTCCCTCCAAAGACCACCTGCCGACTTGTAAAAAGATAGGGCTTGATCCTCATAAAGAGACACTTCCGATCCCACTTGGACTGTGGACCATAGATGTTAATAAGGCGAAGTTCTTGTCCCTTCATGAGGACATCTAGAATCAGGCACCTCCCCATTTCTAACTCAATAACCCGTCGGCATTCTACCGGTGCGGCAAAAAGTACCGCCACCCCGCTATACGGCTCGGCTGCAAGAGACCAGTTACGGCTCGGCCGCAAGAGACCACCATTCCTCCATTCCCTTCTGGCTTTAAATATAGATGACATGTCTGTTAGCCTGGTCTCCTGCAAAAAGAAAATATCAGCATTAATGTGGGCAAAATAATCATAGGCCGCAAATCTAGCCGTATCTGACTTAATGCTGGCTACATTAATGGAAGCCAGCGTCAACGGAGAGGGTGCCGCCATCATGGGTGATTGAGTTAGACGGCTTTCTTTTTCCCACTATCCTTTCCATCCTGCCCGCCACCTTCCTCATCGGATGATGGTTTACCTCTCTTTAGTGAAATGGATGTATCCATGTCCCCTTTATTTACATTTTCCTCGTCCTCTGACTCTGGGCAGATCCTCCCCCAAAGGAAATACGTTCCCCAGGGAGAGAGGATTCGACGTCCCCTGCAGGCCCCTCCGTCATTGCACCAACCGTAACCTCACCCTGTGCCTCCTGCACCTCTGAGGAGGAAATATCTTGGAGGGTTTGGAACCGGTTTGAGAGACCAATCAGAGGGAGGATGGTTGTACCTTCCTTTGGCATCTGGGGGGTGGGAGAAGATCTTACATCTCCCCTTTTCTTATTCTTTTTAGTACCCCGCTTGTGCTCCACCCATCTCCCACTATCCTCATCCGCGCTCTCACCATGGGAGGACAGTGGAGAGATGGCACCTTCTTCTTTCAGAATCCTCCAAATCTCCTCATCCAGATCACTGTCCCTCAGAGCCTCAGCAGTAAGATTGGCCTCAGGGATGAGATCAGAGGTCACCACAGTTGCGCAAGGCTCCTGAGACTCCCCCATCTCCCTCTCCCTTTGGCGCTTATCCCGACGCCTCAGTTGGGCTGGCGTCTTTTGCTTACTTTTCTTCCCTGGCTCTTTTACTCCTTCACCTCCGCCAGCTGCCCCCCCAGTAGATTCCTCCTCACGACCTTTCTCCACCGGGGTAACAACTGCGTTGGCAAAGGAACGAGGGCAGCGACTGAATGGGTGACCTAAGTCACCACACAGGTGACACCTAATCTCCACACAGGATGCAGCGAGATGGCCTATTTCCCCACACAATGAGCACTTCGTCACCGTACACCTAGCACTTAAATGTGTGGGGTCACCGCACCTGTGACAGAGCCTAGGCTGACCCTGGTAGAAGACCTGGATTCGATCCCTTCCTAGGAAGGTGGCAGATGGTATATGGGTAACGGTGTTTCCTGAATACATAAGTTTGACCATAAAGGTCCAAGCCCCTGACCAGATGCCATATTCGTCCCTGTTCTTTTTTGGGACTTCCACCACCTCTCCATACCGGCCAAGCCACGTCATGATGTCAATACAAGAGAGTGATTTGTTACGGGTTAAAACGGTCACTCTCTTGACGTTATTTTGGCGAGACACCACCTGAATGGCAAAGTCTCGCCAGCCGGGCTCATCCTTTACCAGCGCATAGTTCGACCAAAAAAGCTCAAGCCCCTCCGGCCGAACAAAGCTGATATCGAATTCAGGGGTACCAAAGGGATGTATCAAGGCAAAGATGTCGGCTGCCTTGAAGCTCATCCTCAGCAGGAGCTCAACAACTTTAGATCTTGGGGGACATGTATCACTGCCTCTCCACCTCAGACGGACCACATTCCTTCGGACACCGCCCGGCCCGGCTGTTGGGAGAGACCACACAGTTTCCCTACCCCTTTCCTCTCGGAAGGCTGTAAGGCCATGCCTTTCTATCAAGAAAGACAGATCAACCTCCCTACCCTCTACAGTGATTGTTCTCTCCCCTCTCTTTAAGGCCTGCAGGACACGTCGATGCAAGTCACCATCCCCAGGGCCCGAGGACGAGGAAGGCCCCCCACTTCCCCCAGCGGCGACATTTGCATAGCTGCGTAGGGGTGCAACTGGACCAGGCCCTATGCTCCCACCACTAATCTGTGCCCCTTCACCACCCTCCTCCACATAATCCATACCCACACCAATACCACATGTCACACTGCCCCGACCACCCTCCAAAGCCCCAGACAAATTCCTCCCCACATTCACTCCTGCCTTCCCCCCAACATTAATTCCCCCATTCACACTGGGTGGACCAGTGTGCTCTGGGACAGAAAGAGATTTTGTACCATCAGCATCATTGGGTACCAGGACAGGAGCCACCTCCACAGGACAGGCCACTGGTCCCTTATGAGAGGACCGAACAGCCTGCCTGGACTGTTTAGAGGCAGCCCCTGCCCTATTTCTGCTGGTACCCTCTGCCTCATCAGTACTAGAGTCCTCAGTACGATCTGGTCCAGCAACTCCAATACAAAACAAAGGTTTAAGTCCAGTCTTTCTCTTGTGAGGCGAAGGCATCTTAGCTCCAGCAGCATCCCGGCGACAACACAAAGGAACAGCAGCGCCAGCGCCAAGAGCCACCGGAGCTCCCGCAGCTGACTCCGGCACACAGCCGCTCCCCCCTCCCGTCAGGGAGTGATCTAATGCACTAGTGCCTTTAACGTTACTGCCCACCGCTAGGCCACCTCTCCTACCACTGCCCGCCACTGGGCCAATATAACTGTCCGACCTTACGGCCAGTACCTCACCTGCTCCACCTCTGCTACTGCAAACAGAGATGGAGCTTACCGCCATACTTGACTTTATACTCTCCCCATTATCCTGCACTGAGTCCACAACAGAACTTAGGCCGGGCTGAGATATGGGGTTCACACAGTGAGCTGACCCTGAGGCCAGTCCGGGGGGCACAGGGAGGGGGGAATATACAAATGTTACCTGCTCCTGAAGCTGGATCTGGGCCATCAGCGCCCCTCCCTGGTAACTGGTGTTGCTTTCATCCCCCGAACAGCGGCTAGATGACAATGCTGCTTGCCCTGCAGGGAGCCCACTGTATGGGGTCTGTTGTTGGGGACCCCCGGGTGGATTCGGCTCAACATCACGTACCTCCGCAGCGTCTCCTTCCTCCTCCACCCGGCTCTCTGGCTGGAGCCCTCTCCGCTTTTCTCTCTCCATTTCAGCAAAACGATCATCATTCTGTAGTTTTTCTCTAAACGGCCCACTGTTCTCCAAAATAAAAGTTCTTTTTTTCATTAGCTTTTTGATGTCAGCTTTCAGACATTTTATCTTCGCTGATAACTCAGCCTTTTGCTGCTTAGCAGCAGTGTCCATTAATGCTTTTACAGCACATACCTCCTCCTGCAGCTTGTACAGCTGGTTCCTGGTGTCCTCATACCCATGGAGGCTTGCAGCAATCCGGAGGCCATAGGTCTGCCCCGTCTCTTGGGACCGCGGCACCCCCCAATCTTTCTCCACACCTTCATGGGCAGACAGCCTTGCTCCAGGAGGAGTGTCACTGCTCACACTGTCATGACTTGATTCCACAGTCGCTGTAGTACTGCTGGTGCTTGTAGTTCCACAGCTGGTTGTAGCCTTGCGGCTACCCTTTGTCACCTCTGGTTCAGGGGCGGCTGGAGAAGCATCGCTGCACCTCCTAGCAGACCGCCTCAGCCCTGGGACCTCAGATGGACCTCCTGATGTAATTCCCTCTGCTGTTGGTCGCTTGATTCCTCTGCCCCCCACGGACCTGGTTCGGGGGGCAGGAGTTGGGACTCTCCTCGCCTCGCTCATACCTGGGCCTGCACCCCCCTCCTGGGGAGAAGGGGATGCAACCCAAAGAAAACAAAGTCCAGGCTTCCCTCCAAATGCACAGAGCACACCAAACAATCCTCACAGCAACACACAGGAAACAGGAAGAAGCTCCCTCTAGTGGCCAGTACTCCAGAGCTGCACTCACTATTCTTCTGGTGGGGTCACTGTGTACATACATTACATTACTGATCCTGTACTGATCCTGAGTTACATCCTGCATTATACCCCAGAGCTGCACTCACTATTCTGCTGGTGAGGTCACTGTGTACATACATTACATTACTTATCCTGTACTGATCCTGAGTTACATCCTGTATTCTATTCCAGAACTGCACTCACTATTCTGCTGGTGGGGTCACTGTGAACATACAGTACATTGCATTACTTATGGAAAAGCTCATAGAATGCAACAATAAAATAAAGAAATGCTTAATAACAAAGGCTCAGAACAGAAAGGCCCCAAACGGTTTAAACATTTTTTTTTCTTTCATATCAACTGGTATTCTTTCCAGTTTGACACAGTGCTCTCTGCTGCCACCTCTGTCCATGTCAGTAAATCCCCTTAGAAAACCTCTCTTGCTATCCAGACTGGAAAGAATACACCACTTCCTGCAGGACATACAGCAGCTAATAAGTACTGGAAGACTGGAGATTTTTAATAGAAGTAAATTACAAATCTCTGGCACTTACTGGCACCAGTTGATTTGATAGAATTATTTTTTGTGAACTACCCCTTTAAACACTGTATACAGAAATACAACCCCTAGAAAGAAGCAGCCTCCCTATAGAAATCTGAGCACGGCCCGCTAGATATGTGTATAAAATCCAAATATTGGAATTTTTGCTCAGCAAACACTTGTGTTAATGAATGAGGGAGTTGTGCGCCCCGGTCTCCCGCACCACGGCCGCCGCCGCTGCTCCTATCTCTGTTCAGTCTTCCAGCAACTCTCCTGCCTGTTCAGAAACTGTGAAGGAAGATAACAGTGAATAGAATATAACACACTGCCAGCAAAGACGGCGCCTTCATCTCCTTCAATTTTCTTCTGCCTTAACCCTCTGTGTACTGAACCACCAACAGCACTTGTCCGTGTTCTGTGGTGGGGTACACCATAGCTGATATTTTAGGGGTAACTAATGGCAGTGGCACATGTTCTGTAGTAGTGAATAGGATTTAGAAGCATCCAGACAATATGGGTGATGTACTGGTTCCCTCATTCATGTATATACAATAGTAGGACCAAGTGGTTAATGGAGGGGCTCCCTTAGGACCATATTACACGGCACGATACTTCGCTGGGATGTGTGTTGATGAATCTTTAAAGGGAACCTGTCACCTCCCGTGCCGGGGTGAAGGCCGTCCGACCCCCAACTAGAGCCCCGGGTACTTACCCCATCTTGCCAAGTCCTGCTCCTGGAGCCGGTCCCGGGATGGAGATATCCTTGTCGGAAGCCTGGCGCGCGCGCTGCTGAGATGAGAATGCCCATGACGGCTCCATTCATTCTATGTGGGCCTCGGACTCATCTATGCAGCGCACGCGCCGGGCTTACGACAAGGATATCTCTGTCCCAGGACCGGCTCAAGGAGCGGGATTTGGCGAGATGGGGTAAGTATCCGGGGCTCTAGCGGGGGGTCGGGTGGCCTTCACCCCGGCACGGGAGGTGAGAGGTTCCCTTTAAAAGAACAGCTTCTTGTACTCACGTGTAGATATAGGTGTATATCTGACCACATTCTGCCTAAGTTCGGAGAACGCCATGTGAGGTAGTACAAGTCTCTGTCTCTAGGTTGAGCTCCCACTGAAGATTTCCCCAAGATGATGAGAATACGTCAGTAAGGTGCTTCGGCCCGTAGCAACTTTGCCTTACTGGGGATCAGTCCCTCTGCCTTTTCCTAGGGGGTGACTTCCTGACTGAAATATCCTTGGCATAGGCAAGGGTTGGTCCTGATCTTCTGGTTACCCCACTTCTGAATCTTAGCACTGCAGTTCAGTCTAGGAAAAGAAGTGTAGAACCTGTCAAGGGCTCTGGCCTAAGCCAGGACCGCTTAATCATGGCAGCAGGAACTCTAGACTCTATTCTGTCTCCCATACACTTGAACTAGAACTGACCAACTCTTAGGATTGTGGGGTGACAGATCTACACATTTCTGCTGCACTGAGAGAGAATGTATTATAAACCTCCAGTAACTACAACTCTCTGAATACAAATATAATTTAGAGAGTTTGACAAAGTTTGACAACCCAGACTTTCACCTGAACCCCAATAAAAGTCAATAGGGACCCGAACTACAAAACCGGGGACCCAGCTACAAAAATGGCTGTAAAATGGGTAGATTGGTGAAATGGGGTAATAGACTGCCAGGGCCGCTTCTGCCATGAGGCAAAATTAGTTTATTGCTCAGACGGCAGATTTTATGGAGTGGCCATAAATCTTACTGTCTGCTACACACCACTGGCTTCATTGACCCCATGACCTGCAGATAATAGCTGAACACAGACAGTACGGAAGTCAGGACTGTAAACAGTGTGCAGGTGTCACGACTCAGGTCACAGGCATATATGTATTTTTAGTAGGCTCTCTAGCATACCCCCCTAGAACGGCTAAATCATAACTATTTAGTATTGCGTACATCAATATATATTTTGTTATGAAACAATATGGCGTTACTGTGGTAGTGTATAAATGCAAACAATAATGGTAAATATATTGGTAAAATTTACTAAAGCGTATCACACCATATACCTGTACATGCAAAAATTATCACATAGAGCGAAAAAATAATTAAAAAACACATAGGGTTAAAAGTGTACGTATCTGTAAAACATAAAATATAAATATCTATAGCATGGTTCTTGGGATGTCCATAGAGAAATACATACTTTTATCTATTGGCGACTTTGCAGGGCCCTTGCAGGTCGCCGGTTAGTAGACATCTCGGTAGGAGCTCTCTTTTAGGGTGTACGGTAGAGTTCTTATGTCGGGAGCTGTTAGATTTAAGGCAGTGTACAGTATTTGGAATTTGGCTGCCTCTCCCAGTGCGGCCAGGTAGTCAGCCTTTGCTGGGCGTTTCTCCTGTAGCTGCTGCCGAGATGGAGGTATTCTCCATGCATCCAATGGGGAAAAAACAGGTGAGAATTGAGGACTGACTGACTGGGTCTCTATATTGTATTCAGCAAGTTATTGCAACTCCTAGACATGTTTCAGAACAATACTCTGTTCTTTCCTCATTAATGAGTTGCAACTCGTGGACAACCGTAGGACATCCACCAATTCTTTATATGATATAAATCTTATTTATTAACAGAAACAACAATCATTAACTGTTACAATATATACCAGAATATCAAAAAGTGGACTGACAACTAACCTAATACAAACACAGTGGTCATAAACATCGGCGACCTGCAAGGACCCAGCAAAGTCGCCAATAGATAAAACTATGTATTTCTCTATGGACATCCCAAGAATTATGCTATGGATATTTATATTTTATATTTTACAGATACGTACGCTTTTAACCCTATATGTTTTTTAATTATTTTTTTGCTCTATGTGATAAATTTTTTTTTTGCTCTATGTGATAATTTTTGCATGTATATGGTGTGATATACGCTTTAGTAAATTTTACCGATATATTTACCATTATTGTTTGCATTTATACACTACCATAATAACGCCATATTGTTTCATAAGATAATATATATATTGATCTACACAATACTAAAGAGTTTAGTTTTGCCGTTCTAAGGGGGTATGCTAGAGAGCCTACTAAAAATACATATATTTATTGGTTTTCCAGTGTCAACCAAGTAGTGCATTTGCAATACACCCGCAATACCAATTGTACTACTAGGTAGAGTTCTTACTATCCAGATAATTCAGGTCACAGAGAGATGCAGGAGAGACACAGACAGTGTACCCTAAGCTCAGACCCGCCCACTGTCCCTGTCCACTTGCAGCTATCTGCCCTAACATGGCAGTGGGCAACTGGGCGGCGTTCCCTGGCCTGGATACGTAAAACAAAAGACAAGACAAACAAACACAATAAGAATAGTGAGCAATCTGAGTCACAACGGTCGAACAGCAAAAGTACCAAATCAGGATCCAAAGGCATAGTCAAATAACCGGCAATAAGGACGGAGCAGGCGGCAAGCAAGGGAGGTCAAAGATACAAAGCAGGAGTCAGGAGATACAAGGAAACAGAATCCAAAAGCAGGCAGAGACTAAGGGGCCTATGCCACTGAGCGATAAGCGCCCGATTTGGACGATTATCGCACCGTGGAACAGAGAGAACGATCAGCCGATGATCGTGTCATCGGCTGATCGTTCATTTAGGTTCAAACCTAAAATCATCGGTCGCCACCTGCTCATCGCTACGCGGAATAGCGGGCGCAGCGGGCGACCGACGATTTCACAAACCTCACACTTTACCTGTCCAGGCTGCAGGTCTTCTCCTTTTTCCGCTCCAGCTTGGCAGCAGCTGCGGAGTGTCCTGTTTGAGCTGACAGACCGCTCAGCCAATCGCTGGCCGGGACCGCCGCAGCCAGTGATTGGCTAAGCAGTCTGTCAGTTCAGACAGGCCGCTCCGAAGCTGCTGCAGCATGGGACCGGGAGAAGGAGAAGACCTGCACCCTGGACAGGTAAAGTATGAAACAAGGGCTGCAAGGACATCGCTAACAATGTCCCTGCAGCCCTCGCTTAACGATTGTCGGGTGATTGGAATAGGCCCAGTAAATGAGCTCCTCATCCCTAGTGACATTCCCTTTATAACCATGGACCATGGACTTTTGCTGACCTATAGGAGATGCTCTTTGCTTCATACCTATTTCTTCTTTTCTTTTTTTTGCACACACTCCTTTCCACCACTCACTGGGTAGGTTACTTAGCCCTGTAGGAAGTTACTTGGTGGGAGGAGGTGTAGCGTCAGTTCTTACCCAGATTCTCGTGTGGGAAGGACACACAGAGAAAACGTCCCTGCTGTAGACAAGCCAGGGCCTGGCTCTGCCAGGACCCACGTCCGGGACAAGTCAGTTCAGTACAGTCTGGGTTGAATCTAAGACACGTGTGGTCAGATGCAGCTAGAGACACCTAGTTCTTTCATTACTTATACTACATCAACTATGCAGTGCTAAACACTACAAAGGCAGAAGAGTTTGGGAACATCCTATCCCACATCGTGAACCAGTCTAAAAAGTGTCCTAATACACAAGAGGAACTAGCCTGTATAGGACAAAGCTACCAGAAGGTCTATGTATCCTATCTCGCAGTGCAGGTAATTAGGACACCCCGGGTAACCATGACTGGGGCTTGTATCACCCTAGGAGGACGAGACACTCGGCACTGTAGGGCAGAAGGTGGTCATACTAAAGTCTATACACGGTTACAAGTAAACTTCTCACTCTTAAGTATTCTCTCAATTTCCGGCAGAGCACATTGCTATATTGGGTTGGCACTCCCTTGACAAACTCCTGTACGCTACTCTACTCTACTCCTTCAAGCACCTCCTCAGCTCAAATAAATTCAAGCAATACAAGTCTGTGTAAAGATTTATCTATTTGTTGCTAAAGTGTATTATACTTCCAGGAGACTGTATAATAAAGTTGTCTTATTTTTACATCACTGGGACTCTGCACCAGCACCTATACACATTAGCTGCACACCTTGGGTTATTTTTCCCCTTTCAGTGGGTGGCAGTACCGATAGCCTGGGTAGGTCAGTTGCCACTCAGGACTACCGTGACAAAAGCCCAAGGAACCCATAACAACCTCGCAGGTCACCGACCATTTGGGGAGTACAGCCAGCCATCAATACAAAGCAGGTACCAACACCATACTTGTGTGCTGGACTAGCACTGGTGTCACGACATTACCACCACCGCTGGGCTGACAACCTCCAGTTATAACATCACCCGGTGGATCACCACATAAGTTCCGGAAATCTCTAGAATTTTCTCCTATTTCTTTGGAGGCATGAATAGTAAATGTCTATCTCCTTCTATTTCCATCTCCTTTCTTCTAGACTTCCCACATGCCTGGGTGCAACAATTCGATAACAAGATGGCAGAATTTGTTAGCCATGTGAGAGAGCGTGCTGCAAGTAAGTGACTACAGCTCCTAATATACAGACAGTGGATATACTGTATATAATGTCCATCCTCCTGTCTGTCACCCTCTTCCCTCACACAACATCATTCATCTCTAACATCTCTGATTCCTTCCACTAGGTCATCCAGCGGCACAATGTATACCTCCATGTGGTGAGTACTGGGATTATATAGGACAATGTGTGTGACCGCCATTATGTACATGGAGCCATCATTTACCTCTTTCTCTCATTTTCCCTCCAGGACTTCAGAAAGCGGCGCGGACGTTCTCATGTACCCAATGTGATGTGGTGGATTGCCCGTTCCCTATCGCCTGTCCCAGTAAGAACACTTCTATCATACATTTTATCTCATATGAACAGGGCATAACTAGAAATGGCCCCATCCCCCCCACATTATCATCATACATATTACTGCCATATTGTAACGACTAAGTCCTGTATACCATGACCAATATTACCAGTATACAAGAGGCAACTATTACCACCACACCATAACCACTCACATTACCACCATACTATACTCTATACTGACCAAATCCAGTATACTAAGACCATTTATGCCAACAATATCTATTTACAAGGGACAAATATTACGACCACATACTGACTGATACCACAACTCTGCTACTGAATAAAATCCACTGTACAAAGACCAATATCACTTCATACAGTGACCATATTGCCATAGATAGCTCCATAGAGGCCCTGCGCAGCATATTAGTGATTACAGTGCAGTTACATCCAGAGACTTACATGGGGCTGTCACGGCCGCGGCGGCGGCCCGGAGCCCGGTATATATAATGTCCATCCTCCTGTCTGTCACCCTCTTCCCTCACACAACATCATTCATCTCTAACATCTCTGATTCCTTCCACTAGGTCATCCAGCGTCACAATGTATACCTCCATGTGGTGAGTACTGGGATTATATAGGACAATGTGTGTGACCGCCATTATGTACATGGAGCCATCATTTACCTCTTTCTCTCATTTTCCCTCCAGGACTTCAGAAAGCGGCGCGGACGTTCTCATGTACCCAATGTGATGTGGTGGATTGCCCGTTCCCTATCGCCTGTCCCAGTAAGAACACTTCTATCATACATTTTATCTCATATGAACAGGGCATAACTAGAAATGTCCCCATCCCCCCCACATTATCATCATACATAATACTGCCATATTGTAACGACTAAGTCCTGTATACCATGACCAATATTACCAGTATACAAGAGGCAACTATTACCACCACACCATAACCACTCACATTACCACCATACTATACTCTATACTGACCAAATCCAGTATACTAAGACCATTTATGCCAACAATATCTATTTACAAGGGACAAATATTACGACCACATACTGACTGATACCACAACTCTGCTACTGAATAAAATCCACTGTACAAAGACCAATATCACTTCATACAGTGACCATATTGCCATAGATAGCTCCATAGAGGCCCTGCGCAGCATATTAGTGATTACAGTGCAGTTACATCCAGAGACTCACATGGGGCTGTCACGGCCGCGGCGGCGTCCCGTGCTCCGGGCCGCCGCCGCGACCTCCCTCTGTCCCATGCAGCGGCCGGGGTCCTTGTGCAGGGACCCGGCGCTGCTACATGTTCGGCCCCGGGGGGCGCCTTACCTGGTCCCGCTCCTGTCTCCGTCTGTGCCGGCCGGCGCGCGCGTCCCCGCCTCCTAGGGCGCGCGCGCGCGCCGGCTGTCTCAGATTTAAAGGGCCAGTCCGCCCCTAATTGGTGTTGCACTCAACCACTCCCTATAAATTCCTAACCTGTCCCACTACAGGTGCTGGAGCCTCTATATGCTTCCCATAGCGTTTGGCCCAGCTCCCTGTTGTTCCTGACCTTAGTCAGGAGTCAGGAGGAGCTTCATACAATATGTAACACATGGGAACGTTCTGGTTCTTGCCATTCACATACTGGTACTGTCTAAGAATCATATCATCATCCTCATCGAAGATCTCACAGAAGTAGGTGCCCCTATCGCTGCCCACTGCAGGATTCAGGAGATGGAATAGGTCTCCTTTGTGTTTTATTTCCTTAAAGAAACTCAGGTCAGTCGTCCAGATCTGAAAGTGAAACCATTAATGAGATTAGAGAAGACATTACACATATGGGGGGTAGTAATAGCGGCAGGATCGGGGGGGGGGGGGAGGGGTACAGGTCTCTATACTGTAATAGAAGGATTATAAATGTCACCTGGACACTTACGTCTTTGGCGAACTTCCAGACGATACGCAGATGGTGCGACATGATAAATCTTCCCCCACATGGGATGAAAGTTTTCTCATATTCATTCACTTTAATTTCTTGAACTGGAAGGAAAGAGAAAGGAAACAATGGTGTAAGTCAGCGGGCAATGAGCTAAGAGCTGGATAAGAGATGTATAACCTGATGATAGACGGGATCTTACTGGGACAGGCGATAGGGAACGGGCAATCCACCGCTGCACACTGGCCGCAGGAGAACGTCCGCGCCGCTTTCTGAAGTCCTGGAGGGAGAATGAGAGAAAGAGGTAAATGATGGCTCCATGTACATAATGGCGGTCACACACATTGTCCTATGTAATCCCAGTACTCACCACATGGCGGTATACATTGTGCCGCTGGATGACCTAGTGGAAGGAATCAGAGATGTTAGAGATGAATGATGTTGTGTGTGGGGAGAGAGGGTGACAGACAGGAGGATGGACATTATATACAGTATATCCACTGTCTGTATATCAGGAGCTGTAGTCACTTACTTGCAGCACGCTCTCTCACATGGCTAACAAATTCTGCCATCTTGTTATCGAATTGTTGCACCCAGGCATGTGGGAAGTCTAGAAGAAAGGAGATGGAAATAGAAGGGGATAGACATTTACTATTCATGCCGCCAAAGAAATAGGAGAAAATTTTAGAGATTTCTGGAACTTACACAACTGATCGATCGTCTTTATTTCGTCTATAAACGTCTTCAGATACTTCCGGATGTTTTGTATCTGGGAATAGGCTGCAAAGAGAAGACAGGAGACATATCGGACGGGGCCTGCAGATACTATATGAGGGGCTCTATGATGGAGATGGGTGGAGAGTATATAGAAGAGACTCCCTGCTCTATGTATAAGATGAGGAGGAGGAGGAGGAATAGAAGGACAGAATAGTTACCTATTGTGATGTTACTCAGGGGCTCAAACCCCCTGTGCAGCCTTTGGAGGCAATCCATGGCCTCTATTTTCCCCAGGGAGACGGGGTATCCGCATATGGCGTCCCTCTCCGCCGGGGTGGTGAAGCAGGGGAAGCAAGATGTCACCAGCTCCGCTCCACAAACCAACAGGAATACAGGTAATAACCAGTATAATCGCATGACGTATGTCACAGGATCTCTTCAGCGTGCGAACCTGAGAAAGCAGAGAAATGGGAGGATTAGATTATTATAGGAGGGAAAGAAGCTTCATTGTCCCTGTCTGTCCCTTCTATCTATTTACCAGCTACAGGTTGTGACCAGTGACCCCTCCAGGAGAGGTGACCATTCTTCAACAAAGCGCAATGTCCGGCCTCGGACCATAAATCAGCTCAATCGTGAGCAATCAACGTGGATACCGCCAACTCCCACTTCTTTGGCATGTAACAGTCCAATGATACAGGTATCCCACAACACAACGTAACTTTCTATAGTGAGTGTGCGATATAAGAAAAAGTACACTCACATTTCAGTAGTCTTCATCTTGACTCTTTTATTGAGTGCAGTAGTTGAACTTCGGCTGTGTGTTCTCAGAGCACTGGAAGTAGCTCGAGGTTAGGCGTCCTCTCCCTGCTGCGTGACATTTCGGAAGGCGGGGCTTCCTTACTCATTCGCACAGGTGAGTGGATCCCACTCAGCTAAATACCGACGTCTGATCTCATCAGTCATCTGTTTATAACATGTTTACAGATCATAACAATATATCGCATGGCACAAACTCTATTTGTAAGTATAGTTTAACATATTACAAACTGTATTCTAAATATCTTTACAAAAACGCCGTCCACTAGGGGGGAGAAAAGATTCATAAAAATGCTTTAAAGCTACATACTTCATTTAAGCCCTTCGGTTGTAGGGTCTCAAGTTTTTTTATCCAATACGTCTCCCGTTGAAGTAGAAGCTGTTTGTCCCTATTCTCTGAACCTGTGGTACTTAATTCTTCCAATATACACCATCTTAGATCATATATATGGTGACCTGCCTCCTTAAAGTGTCTGGCCACACTCGTCTCTCCACTTGGAGGTCACCAAGTCCTTAATGCCACCTCTGGAAATGATGCCAACACCTCTTAAATAAAGCTGGGACGGGGGCGGAGCTAGCCACCGATGTGTGCAGGCTGAGCTCTCGCTCCACACAGCTTCTTCATAGACCCCAGGCTCCCTAAAATCGACTGTGCTGATGCGCAAGAGGTCCAGAACGACCCCCAAACACCCCTCACCTGTTGGGGACACCGGCCGGACTCCTCAGACCCTGGACCACTACTTCACCCGGGCATTACCACCCGGGTCGACTCATTGGAAGATGAGCACGATGCTACACGTGCTTATATAGGCTCACTACAGTCTGCCATTTCTACCCAAAATGCTGCCATGGATGATATGCAGCAACATATTGAAGACCTGGACAATAGGGGGCGTTGCAACAATATCAGGATAAGAGGCCTCCCAGAGGCGACCCATGATGATGATCTTGTAGCCACATTAGAGGGTATGTTCAATATGCTGCTGGGCGAACCGACTACCCACAAGATCAAATTTGACAGAGCTCATAGAGCCCTAAAGCCTCGCCCCACCTCAGGTGCCCCCAGAGATGTAATTTGTTGCCTGCACAACCACACAGTGAAAGAAGCTATCATGGCAAAGGCACGTGCCATCCAAGACTTTGAGTTTGATGGGGCTCCTGTCCAGCTCTTCCCAGATCTTTCTTGGATTACCCTGCAAAAGAGGCGCCTGCTACGACCGCTGCTTGCTTTACTGAGAGATCATGATGCCACTTACCACTGGAACTTCCCATTTGCCCTCTCTGCTCGTAGGGATGGACGCTCATCGGTCCTGAGGTCCCTCTCTGACTTGGATAGGTTCTGTGAGACCCTGGATATACCTGTCCCAAAGATCACAGATTGGACACTGGCGGCTCCTCCGCCTCCCCCACCAACTGTCTGGCAGTCAGTGAATAATAAGAGGCGACGCCAAAGCTCCAATGATTCCTCCTCAAGAGGCTCGCCGGGACAAGCCCCGGGGTGATCTACTGGTCATCGTGTCTGAAATCCCTCTCTCTTTAAAGTAGCCCTAAATGGGTCATCCCTGTTTAACTGGACCTTTTCATATAACTTTCTACTTAATTGCCTAGGTCTTTTTTTATATTTTTTACTTACATAGCTGTGTGGATGAGCTCTTTTGCTTCAGCATGTTATTGCTCATGTTCTGTTGGTTTCTCTTTCTCCCCCCTTGGGGTTGTTTCTCTCTGGCTACTTGTCCGCATGTGTGGACTCAGTCCACGGTTCGGTCAGAGAGACGTTGGTACCCCCTCCCTGGCGCTGGATGCCAAGGGTTATGGTCAAGTGCCTTTAACTGTCGAATGTTGTGTGTGTTGTTTTTTGTGTGTCTTCCCCTGTCCTTCCTTTCCTCTTGTTTTTCCCTACAGCCTCTGCCAACTCTTTGGACATTTATGATAGTTTGGACTTTGTCCCGAGTGATCCGTTGTGCTCTTCTGAGATGGGTAGGTACCTGTATTAGAGTGCTCTACCTATATTATTGTCCAAATGGTTAATTGTGTCACTCTCAATGTCAAGGGTCTTAACTCGAATCTCAAACGCCGACTGCTCTTAAGAGAACTTCGGAATTTGAAGGCAGATATAGCCTTTGTGCAGGAGACGCATTTTGATTCTGAAGCTACCTTAAATTTTCCAAGGCATACTTTCCCTACAGTTTACTCAGCCTCTAGAGGTAATAAAACGGCGGGAGTCGCTATTCTATTTGCCAGGGACTGCCCGATTCAGGTTCTTTCCACTTATTCAGACCCCGGAGGGAGGTTTGTAATGGTTGAGGGGACGTTGAAGGGTACGTCAGTGGTCCTTTGTAATTTATATGCCCCTAACAAATCCCAAATCCCTTTTTTGCGCAGGGTCCTAGCTCGCCTAGGTAAATACCCCCCAGTCTCGAGAATCTTAGGAGGAGATTTTAATATTCCCCTCTCAGAGTCTCATGATAGGCAGTCCGTGTTGGGTCGGCCTTTCTCCAATGACCAGGCTAGAGTGTCTACCGAATTCCGTAAATTGATTCGCTTACACAAACTGTATGATCTTTGGAGAATTGATCGTGGTAGAGAATCCAAAATAATGCTATTTGCGGATGATGTTCTCCTCACCTTGTCGGAACCAATAGTCAGGCTACCTGTCCTTCATGGTCTACTTACCACATTTGGGTACCTGTCGGGTTACAAGGTTAATTCGTCTAAATCTGAGGCGATGTCCCTAAACCTCCCTGGCTCTTTAGTGACTCAATTGAAATCTAACTTCCCATATAGATGGACGACAACGTCCATTAAATATCTAGGTATTCGTCTCACCCCTACGTATGCCACCTTATATACAGCCAATTACCCCCATCTGTTTCGGGACATTAAATCTCTGATGTCCAAATGGTCCTCCCATTATATTTCCCTCCTGGGCCGGATTGCTTCAGTTAAAATGACTGTGCTTCGGAAGCTCCTTTACTGCTTCAAAACCTTGCCGGTAAGGGTGCCCTTGCATGAACTTAAAGCAATACATAGTGCTATGTTTACATTTATATGGCATTCTGGGAGACACCGTATCCCTAGGTCAGTCATGATGAGCAGTAAGACCCAGGGGGGACTGACAATTCCGAACATCCAATATTATTATTGGGCAACTCACTTGCGACAAATTGTAGCTTGGGCAAAATATCACGCCTACTAAAAATGTGTGGACATTGAACGAATATGGTTGGCCCCCTTCCATCCTAATTCTTTCTTATGGCATCCCTCTCCTCCTTCTTGCTCTCATCTGTCTCTCCTAGGCCCTATGCGCGTCACTTTCTCTATCTGGTCAGCGTGCGCTTCCAGATTTGCTTTGTTCTCCCCAGCCTCTCCTATGAACTCCTTTTTGCTATGTCCAGACTTCCCTCCAGGCCTAGATTCGGCCACGGTGAAGGCTTGGTCTTCCAAAAAGCTCTTCCAGTTTGTAGATGTAGTAGACCCCCTGTCCCGCACTTTGCTATCTTTTGAGAAGCTGGCAGAGAGATATGATCTGGCCTCTACTGAACGCTTCTCCTATATGAAGATGAGACACTTCATGTTGACGCGCTTGGGGAGCAACTGGTGCGCATGGGGACATCCACAAGCGCCATATATAACATCCTTAATTCCCCGATTGGGGATACCATTATTAGACATAAGTATATGGATAAATGGGAGGAGATGCTGGGTAGGACTCTCTCCCCGGAATGCTGGAAAATAATATGGGAGAAGGCTGCCACATCATCAATATGTACGACCTATAAAGAAGCCAACTACAAAGTTATGATGATGTGGTACCATACACCAGAACTTCTCCACAGACTGAATAATTCTATTTCTCCGCTATGTTGGCGGTGCCTGTCAGGGGGAGGCTCCCTACTTCACATTTTCTGGAGATGTCCTTTTATTAGGGGTTTTTGGCTAGAGGTCTGCGGTCTGGCTACTAGAATTTTTTGGAAAACTATTCCCTTAGATCCGGTCCTATGTCTTCTCAGTCTGCCCCCTAAAACAATGGGGAAAAAGGCTTCTAAACTGCTCTTAATTATATTAACGGCTGCCAAGTCGCTGATTGCCAGGTCCTGGAAGCAAACTGCTCCCCCATCTATTAACTGCCTGACTGCTAAAATTAAGGAATTACGTTCTCTTGAGCGCCTGACGGCTTCATTGAATAATACCCTAGACACCTTTGATCAAGTTTGGTCTCCATGGGATAACTATGTTTCCCCTGCGTCTCACTGAGTTGGTAGCGATTGTTGCTCCTTGTACCACCTTCCCCCCCCCCACCCCTTCTTTGTCCGTCCCTCTTTTCTACTGTGTCCCCCCTAGTCATGTTTGTCTGTGTTGTCCATGTCTTTTTTCTTGCTTCTATTGGTAGATGCTTTGCCCTATTCGGATACAGTGCTTACATTGTTTGACACTCATGTCTACAAGTTTTCTGTTTTACTTATGTACTATTCTTGGTGACTGTTTGCTTTTGCTACATTCAACCGTATCTTCTTCTTGGTGTTATGTCTATGTTAATCTTGTTATAATATTGAAAACTTCCAATAAAAATACATTTATAAAAAAAAAAATAAAGCCGGGACAGCAGGGGGAGCGCGCATGGGTGCATCTAACATGCCAAAGTCGCAGCATTTCATAACTATACACTCCAAACACAATATAACCTCTATGAAAAAATACAAGGAAACCTTCTTTCCTTTACAGTAGTATGGACAGAAAGCCACAATTTATTTCACCCTTTTAAATCACGTTGCCTATGACAACCACAGATGGCATAGGCAAGGAGGAAATCAAACAGCACCCACCGCTGTCTAAAAGTTACTTAACTTTAGACAGAGGCTGCATGGCCTGCCGGGAGAGTGCTGTCACTGCGTGTCAGGAAAGGAGGGTGCTGATCTATAGGGGAGGTCACAGCAGCACAGAGGATGTCAGGAGAGGAGTGTGCTGATCTATAGGGGAGGTCATAGCAGCACAGAGGATGTCAGGAGAGGAGTGTGCTGATCTATAGGGGAGGTCATAGCAGCACAGAGCATGTCAGGAGAGGAGTGTGCTGATCTTATAAGGGGGGGGGGGGTCACAGGGTCCCAGAAGCACAGAGGATGTCAGGAGAGGAAGGTGCTGATTGCGGGTGCAGGGAGCTGTCAGCGTTACGCTGTACATATTGTGCAGGGTGTGCAGCCACTTTGGAGGAGGAGAAAGAGGAGAGCAACTGAAAGTTACTAAACTTTAGACAGTGGCTGCATGGCCTGCACAGGGAGGTATGCTGGGAGTTGTGGTGCAAACAAAGGTATGATGGGAGTTGTGTTGCGAGTCTACTGCTGCAGAACTGCAACTGCCAGCATACCTTCTTTTGCGCTACAACTCCCAGCATACCTCCTTATGCACAAGGGGGTATGCTGGGAATTGTAGTGCACAAGAAGGTATGCTGGCAGTTGTAGTGCACAAGGCGGTGTGATGGGAGTTGCAGTTCTACAGCAGTAGCCTCCCAACATACCTCCTTGTGCACTACAACTCCCAACATACCTCCTTGTGCACAACTATCATAGCCGCAGTCTGGGGGGGCATTATATTTGTATTTTTTTCAAGGTATCGAACTGGTATCAAGTATCGAAATAAAAAAGCTGGTATCGGTATCAAAATTCTGGTATCGTGACATCACTAGTCTCTCCTGCCTAAAATCACCTAACACCTGACTGTCCCTGCTACACACTGTCTCCCTGTCTAGCTCCAAGTCTCATCTGATAATAAATCTCAAATCCACTATTCGAGTAATGTGAAGGTCACATGGTTTATCCAGCCAATGAATGCAGATGCTTTTTTTTCACTGCCTTTGTGCTCCTATTGCCTGTCCCACCCCCTACCCCCTCCTGCATAGTTATTGGTTAAAAAAAAAAAAAAAAAAAACAGGCAAGGGGGGAAGGGAATCAAATTTTCTGAGGTTTTGATCGAATACTCGATTGAAAATGAGTATTTCGAATAGTGTACTACTCAATCGCATACCTACTCGATCGAGCAGTACTCACTCATCTCTAGTGGCACAGGTATTTTAAGAGGAGCGTTTGGTCAGTTTTGAATCACTTGTACAAAATTTTGCAATGGGAACACAACACTTAATTTAGTATTGGCGGTTATGTCACACAGTTAGACATACGGGTATATGACTGACCAGGTTATGGAACCTTCAGGGTAAGTATCCCAGCAGTCCTATAGTAAGAGTATTTAAAAGCAGCAGTGAAGGGACTGTGGTAGAATTGCTATAATGTGTCTTATAGCGTGTATTTATTTTAAATTACAAACAGTGGCGGTATTACACACAAACAAAAAAAAGAAATAACATCTAACAAACAGTAATATGATGGATATAGGTCATATGTTGTCCCTATATGACCCTGCTTATCTCTAGTTTAGAACCCCCTGGTTCAGGCGTCTCTAAACGCCAAGAGGGACCCTACACTGGGAGATTGTGTGTGGGTACGTCCAATTAAACAATGGTTACAAGTAGTGGCTGGCTGGGCAGGGAGCATATGCCCCCCGGGCCGGTGAACTAAAGGGCTGCGGCCAGGCTGCTAAGAGTGTGTATAGATAATTAACAGCGCTGTGGCTGCTAATAACTCTCCTCTCCTTAACCAGCCTGGGGGAAAATAAAAACAGCAACTCACCTGTCCGCCGGTCCCAGCAGCTACTCTCCTGGCAGAGCGCGCACTCCCGTCATCTTCTGGCCCAGGAAGCAGAGTACAGAGACGCCTCTGTCATGAATTATAGAGGTTGCAAGTACACCCTGCTGCCTGGGCCAGAAGATGACGGGAGTGCGCCCTCTGCCAGGAGAGGAGCTGCTGGGACTGGCGGACAGGTAAGTTTCTGTTTTTTTATTTTCTTTTTCTGCTGGGGGCAGTGCAGGGATGGTGAGATGGGCTGGTGTCACTGGTGGTGGTGGGGGGATTGGATGCTATATGAGGGACTCTTGAGGGGATTTGAAGGGGAACTCCACATAAGGAAAATTTGTTTTCTATTAAAAGTACATTAAAAGTTATATAGATGTGTCTATACAATGTATTACCATATCTGTGCGGTTCTGCCACACTGGTAGCTGATAGAAATCCAGGAAGTGAAGAAAACTGGCCTCTGTGCCAATTCACATTGTCTCCTGCTCCCTTTGCTCTCCCACCTTAGGAGACAAAGATTCCATGCCTCTGTCTCACATTGTGTGTGTTTGCTGAGGACAGGCTGATGATGCAGACAGGGGGCAGGGCGTGATGTCACAGGAGGCTTGGCTGGATCCCCCAATCCCCTGAGTGATTCACCATCTCTGACCGGCCAGAAGCAGGTGATGCAAGGACTGTGGACTGTGAGGAACAGCTGAGGGAAAGCATTGCATTCTGGAACCTGTACTGCATTCTGGGAACTGCTCAACCAGGAAGTACAGAAACACAATTCAGAACAAAACCCCCCAAAACAAATGGATTTTTGGTAGTTTCAAAACTGGGATAGATACATAAGTAATGCTATATGCTTCTGCAGAAGTTTCATTTTTTTACCTGGAGTTCCCCTTTAATGCTATATGGGACACTATTGGGGTAGATTGAATACTATATAGGGCACTATTGGGGGGATTGAATACTATATGGAACACTATTGGGGGGGTTGAATACTATATGGAACACTATTGGGGGGATTGGATACTATATGGACACTATTGAGGGGATTTGATACTATATGGAACACAATTGGGGGGATTGGATACTATATGGAACACTATTGGGGGATTGGATACTATATGGGCACTATTGAGGGGGTTGGTTGCTCTATGGGGAACTATTGGGAGGATTGGATGCTATATGGGGAATTATTGGGGGGTATTGGCTTCTATACGGGGAACTATTGGGAGGATTGGATACTATATGGAGCACTAATAGGGGGGATTGGATACTATATGGTGCTCTATTGGCGGATTAAATACTATATAGGGCACTATTGGGTGAATTAACTACTATATGGGGCACCATTGGGGGTATTGGATACTATATGGGGCACTTTTGGGGGGATTGGATACTATATGAGGTACTATGGGGAATTGGCTACAATATGGGGCACTATAGGGGGATTGGATACTATATGAGATTGGCTACTATATGGGGCATTATGGGGGGATTGGATACTATATAGGGCACTATTAGGGGGATTGGCTACCATATGGGGCACTATGGGGGGATTGGCTACCATATGGGGTGCTATGGGGGGATTGGCTACCATATGAGGCACTATGGGCGGCCTAAATACTATATGGGGCAGTACAGGAAGGAGTTAGCTACCATATTGTGCACTAATGAGAGGATTAAAAACTATGGTATATAGGGCACTATTAGGGGGTTAACTACAATATGGAGCACATTTGGGGAATTAACTAATCTGGCAGTATTGGGAGGGATTATTTACATTATGGGGCACTACGGGGGGATTAACTACTATTTTGGACATTATTATAGGATTACCTGCTGTATGGGGGAAATAATGGGGTAACTACTGTGTGGTGGCACTATTATGGGGTAACTTCTGTATAGGGCAGTAATAAGGGGTACTGTTAAGTGAATTAATACTGCATGGGCTACAGAAGGGGGCATTACCATTTGGGCCACTACAGATGGGAAGCTTGTATAGAGGTTGGTAAATAGTGTTATAAAAGCTCAGAGCCTAAGGGCCCTATTCCACCGGACAATCATCGTTTGCATAATTGTTAACGATTAACGATCTCAAACGACCGCTATTGCGAAAGACCTGAAAACGTTCACTCATTTCCATGGAACGATAATCGTTACTTATGATCGTAATTGCGATCGTTTTTTCTTCGCTATTTATTCGCTATTGCGTTCATATCTATTGCGAACGATGTCTTATTCAATGCAAACGATTTTGCGAACGTTTTGCGAACGAGCAACAATAAAAATAGGTCCAGGTCTTATAAAGCGATCAACGATTTCTCGTTCGGTCGTTAAGATGTGTCTGACAGATTCTGTGGAGATGGGTTGTGACCAGAAGAAGTCATCATGACAGCCTGGACCAAGTGGGGAAAACAACGAAAGAGGAAAACTTCACATGTGGGTCACTGTATGTACTGTAACTGTGCTGTAATATGCTGACTGTATGGAGGTAAAAATGGTTTGCATTTAGTGTTTTCTAGACAGTATAATGGTATTAGTCAGTATGTGGTAGTTATATGTGTTATGGCGGTATTATTTGCCCCCGGTGTAGCGTTATTGGTAATATTAGGTGTATGCAACTGTACCCTAGTGATTGGTCTACTCATCACCACTGCTGTGTGCTCGCCCCCCAGGCTAGAACTTGCCAGCCAGCCCCTGGTTACAAGTCAGAGAAAGATAAGGTCAGGCGTATGTAGGTATGGCCGGAAGCAGTGAGAGGTGAAAACTGGATCACAACTCCAAATTGTATTTTTTTTCCCCAATTGCATCCCATAAATAATATTTTGGGGGTCTGTCATACATGTCATGGTAGATTGAAAGGCACCATTACAAAGTACCCAATTCTGAAAAAAACAATCACTTATAGCTATAGGATGGAAATAAGACTCAGCATTAGCTCCTTGTCCACTAAGGCGTTACACTAACGCCCAAGTGTACTTAACCCCTCTACCCCTATAGCTTTGGCTTCTATAAGTATATACAGGGCCGCTGCTATTTCTGCCCCCTATAGCTCTGGCTTCTATAAGTATATACAGGGCCGCTGCTGTTTCTGCCCCCTATAGCTCTGGCTTCTATAAGTATATACAGGGCCACTGCTGTTTCTGCCCTATAGCTCTGGCTTCTATAAGTATATACAGGGCCGCTGCTGTTTCTGCCCCTGTAGCTCTGGCTTCTATAAGTATATACAGGGCCGCTGCTGTTTCTGCCCCTGTAGCTCTGGCTCCTATAAGTATATACAGGGCCGCTGCTGTTTCTGCCCCTATAGCTCTGGCTTCTATAAGTATATACAGGGCCTCTGCTGTTTCTGCCCCCTATAGCTCTGGCTTCTATAAGTATATACAGGGCCGCTGCGGTTTCTGCCCCCTGTAGCTCTGGCTTCTATAAGTATATACAGGGCCGCTGCTGTTTCTGCCCTATAGCTCTGGCTTCTATAAGTATATACACTGCTGTATATGTGATCCCAGAATACACTAGTGCAGGTGTAATACATGGGAAGCCATAACACACTATGATCAGCCATATAAGGCTCAGCAGCTCGGATGGGTGAGATCATGTGACTAATCTGCATATTATAAACATCCACTGTGATGTCATCAAGAATCCTGTGACCTCATCAGGGGTATATAAGGTGGTGCTGGGCACAGAGCAGTCACTCTTCAGCTGATGTGACTGTGAGTACTACTTCATTCCTATGTCTCTCCATGTATCTTATAAGTAATTGCCCCCATCCCACCCCCATCCCCACTGCTCTCTAGGATTGTTACTAAGGAGATCTGGACACATCATACACACTGTGCAGACCCCATATCTCTGCATTGTTATAGTCATTAGCAGGCCCGGATTGGTAATCTGGCAAAGCGGGCAAATGCCCGCTGGGCTGCCAGTATTACCAATCCGGGGGCCGCCGTTCCTGGCCCCCATGTGCGCCGGCCCTCAGCAGTGGCTGCAAGAATAGCGCAGCCGGCCGCTGCGCTATTCATTCAGCCTCTGCAGAGGGCCGGCGCCCTGGCCCTTTAACTGTGAGCGTTCAAGATGAACGCTCACAGTT
Organism: Dendropsophus ebraccatus; assembly: GCF_027789765.1. Lineage (NCBI taxonomy): Eukaryota > Metazoa > Chordata > Amphibia > Anura > Hylidae > Dendropsophus > Dendropsophus ebraccatus. The sequence goes on along the minus strand of NC_091465.1, from coordinate 76,087,852 downwards.
TGCAGCGGCCGCACTCTGCCTCTGACTGACAGAGCCAGGTAGCCATTGGCCCCCGGCCCTGCCAGTCACTCCTGTGGCCGGCCAGTCTTCCTAGCTGGAAGGTGTCAGGGCCGGCCCGGGGCTGCAGACGTGCCGTGCGCAGGCACGTCTGCAGGCACCTCTGACAGGACCCCAGCGGCTGACGTCACTTCCCTGACGCGCCGCTGAGGACCTGTGAGAAGAGACGCCGACGCGCTGCAGCAGGGAGAAGAGGCTGCAGACTGAAGATCCGGGACTGGGAGGAAGAAGCTGCCGGGAGCGAGGTGACAGGTGAGAATGTGTGTTTTTTTTTTAACCCCTTAACATGTAGCCATGGTGGGGGGGAGGCACGGGGGGGGGGGGGGCTATTCTATATTGGGGGGAGAGGCACAGAGGGGGGGCTATTCTATATTGGGGGGAGGCACAGGGGAAGGGTATTCTATATTGGGGGGGGGAGGCACAGGGGGAGGCTATTCTATATTGGGGGAGAGGCACAGGGGGAGGCTATTCTATATTGGGGGGATGCACAGGGGGGCTATTCTATATTGGGGGGAGGCACAGGGGAAGGGTATTCTATATTAGGGGGGAGGCACAGGGGGAGGCTATTCTATATTGGGGGGGATGCACAGGGGGGGCTATTCTATATTGGGGGGAGGCACAGGGGATGGGTATTCTATATTAGGGGGGAGGCACAGGGGGAGGCTATTCTATATTGGGGGGAGGCACAGGGGAAGGGTATTCTATATTAGGGGGAGGCACAGGGGGAGGCTATTCTATATTGGGGGGATGCACAGGGGGGGCTATTCTATATTGGGGGGAGGCACAGGGGGGCTATTCTATATTGGGGGGATGCACAGGGGGGCTATTCTATATTGGGGGGAGGCACAGGGGGGGCTATTCTATATTGGGGGGATGCACAGGGGGGCTATTCTATATTGGGGGGAGGCACAGGGGAGGCTATTCTATATTGGGGGAGGCACAGGGGGAGGCTATTCTATATTGGGAGGATGCACGGGGGGGCTATTCTATATTGGGGATGCACAGGGGAGGCTATTCTATATTGGGGGATGCACAGGGGAGGCTATTCTATATTGGGAGGATGAACAGGGGAGGCTATTCTATATTGGGGGATGCACAGGGGGGCTACTCTATATTGGGGGGATGCACGGGGGTATTCTATATGGGGGATGCACGAGGGGCTATTCTATATGGGGGATGCACGGGGGGGCTATTCTATATGGGGGGATGCAGGGGGGGCTATTCTATATGGGGGGATGCAGGGGGGGCTATTCTATATGGGGGGATGCAGGGGGGGCTATTCTATATGGGAGGATGCATAGGGGCTATTCTATATGGGGGGATGCACTGGGGGGCTATTCTATATGGGGGGATGCTCAGGGGGCTATTCTATATGGGGGGATGTTCAGGGGGGCTATTCTATATGGGGGGATGCTCAGAGGGCTATTCTATATGGGGGGATGCTCAGAGGGCTATTCTATATGGGGGGATGTTCAGGGGGGCTATTCTATATGGGGGGATGCTTAGAGGGCTATTCTATATGGGGGGATGTTCAGGGGGGGCTAATCTATATTGGGGGATGCAGGGGGGCTATTCTATATTGGGGGGTGCACGGGGGGGCTATTCTATATTGGGGATGCAGAAGGGGCTATTCTATATTGGGGGATGCACGGGGGGCTATTCTATATGGGGGGGGATGTACAGCAGGGGGGCTATTCTATATGGAGAGATGTGCAGCGGGGGAGGGGAGCCTATTATATATGGAGGGATGTATAGATGAGGATGTATAGAGGAAGATGTTGCTGGAGCAAGAAGCCTAAAATGTCTGTCTGACAGATGCCTTGGAGAGGAGGAGTCATGGCCAGAGAAGCCTTCATGATGGCCGGAGCCAGATGGAGAAGAAAAGGAAAAGTGGACGTCTCTTCATGCAGAGAAGACGCCTACTGTGAGTGACAGGATGTAATTGCACTATAATCACTTATAAGGTCTGCAGAACCTTTACACAGCTGGGATCTACCTCGGTATCAGGGGTGTCACACTCAGGCCCTCCAGGTGTTGCAAAACTAGAATTCCCGTCATGCTTTAGCTGTCCAGTCGTGATGGTATTTGTAGTTCTGTAACAGCTGGAGGGACAGAGTGTAACACCTGTGTTCTATTGTCACTGCTTTGGGAGAATATTGGTCTTTATATGGTGGCTGTTATTTGGTGCCAGTATAGTGGTATCCAGTCACCGTATGCTGAGGGTAGTGGGCATGGTGTGATGGTATTACTCGTATTATTGGTAATATTAGTGTTTTATATAGTGGATTGTGTTCAGTCACAGTGTAGCGGTATTAGTCATTATGTGGTGGTATTGGCTGTGCTCATGGTGTGGTGATATTATTTGTTACTTATATACTGGTAGTATTGGCAATATTAGTGGGTTTGCTTAGTAACAGTATGGCAGAAATGTGTACAGTATGGGAATAATATTTGCTTACTGGTGTTATTAACTATGACTATTATCATGCACAGAAAGTTCTAGATAGATAGATAGGAGATAGATAGATAGGAGACAGATAGATAGGTAGATAGGAGATAGATAGATAGATAGATAGATATCCAGTAGGAAATATCTATCTAGCAGCTTATTATGTAGCTTTGATTACACATGAGATCACAACCAGACACATTTTAATAATTAAAACCTTACTACTTATACCGCCATTATATGGAGTGCAGACATAGTCAGGATAAAAGGGATTAAAAAAAATATAGTAACTTTTGTCCAAAAACAGGACCACCCCTGTCTTCAGGTTATGTGAGGTATTACAACTTGGCTCCATTCATTTCAATGGAACTGAGCTGCAATACCTCACACAAACTGAGGTGTGGCACTGTTTCTGGAAGAAGGTGGCCATGTTTTTCTCCTTTAAAGGGAATCTGTGAGGTCCATACCAGGTCTAGGGCTGTAGATCTCAGCAGACAGGTGTGAGGGAGATATCACTGACAGGACCTTTAGTCCAGTGTAAACTTTTATAATTGTCCTTTTCATTACCAACTAAATTTTCACAACAGCAGCAGCAGCAGCACCAACCTATACGTCCATCAGTCAGAGCAGGAAGGGACGGGGGCAGAAGTTGCTGCTGTGGCTCCACCTCTGTGACACTTCAGCTGGTAATAAAAAGAATGATTATAGAGGTTTACACTGGACTAAAGGTCCGGTCCCTGATCTGTACGCTGGGATCTACAGCTCTGTACCTGGTATAGACCTCACAGGTTCCCTTTAAGGGCACGTTCATACCTAATCCAATGCAGATTTGATGCTTCTGATTTAATCAGTTGAAATAAACACATAAATATGCCGCATCAAATCCACAACAGATCATGTTATAGCATTATTTTTAGGTGCTGATGGTGGAGTTCACATGTTTAAAGGGAACCAATCAGCCTGTTTGGGCTGATATGGTTCCCTTGAGCATTGTATAAAGCACCTGGAGGGGCCCTGGCATGTACCGGCCGCGGCCACAGCAGGTGCTTTATAACGGAGAAAATGACTTTTATTCCCCGGCTCGTGACTAGATACGAGCGGGGAAGTAGTCATGGTGGTCGGCTCCCCGCTCGTATCTAGTCACTGCGCTCTGCCTGTCAGCGCGCTCAGAGGGGATGATTGACAGGCAGAGAGGTCCGTTACTGGCCTCTCTGCCTGTCAATCATTCCGCCGAGCGCGCTGACAGGCAGAGCGCAGTGACTAGATACGAGCGGGGAGCCGACCACCATGACTACTTCCCCGCTCGTATCTAGTCACAAGCCGGGGAATAAAAGTCATTTTCTCCGTTATAAAGCACCTGCTGCAGACGGTACGTGCCAGGGCCACTCCAGGTACTTTATACAATGCTCAAGGGAACCATATCAGCTCAAACGGGCTGATTGGTTCCCTTTAAGGGAGTAGTGGGGGACATGGCTAAATGAAGCAGAATTGATATACCATGATATGGTATGTGGGCTGCTGGGGTTTGATTGCCAGGGCTGATTTTAAGTCCCAGTCCGGCCCTGGTCATTAGTCTTGTGGGATCCAAGAGGAGAGTTATCAAACTGGTGTAAAGTAGAATTGTCTTAGTTGCCCCTAGCAACCAATCGGATTACATTTGCTTGACTTTAGGGCCTGCTGGGACTTGTAGTTCTACAGCAATTCCTACCTGAGATAACCCCAGCATACCATCCTATAGGGAATATAGATAATATTGTACAGAATGGTCACCTCTCCTGGAGGGGTCACTGGTCACAACCTGTAGCTGGTAAATAGATAGAAGGGACAGACAGGGACAATGAAGCTTCTTTCCCTCCCATAATAATCTAATCCTCCCATTTCTCTGCTTTCTCAGGTTCGCACGCTGAAGAGATCCTGTGACATACGTCATGCGATTATACTGGTTATTACCTGTGTTCCTGTTGGTTTGTGGAGCGGAGCTGGTGACATCTTGCTTCCCCTGCTTCACCACCCCGGCGGAGAGGGACGCCATATGCGGATACCCCGTCTCCCTGGGGAAAATAGAGGCCATGGATTGCCTCCAAAGGCTGCACAGGGGGTTTGAGCCCCTGAGTAACATCACAATAGGTAACTATTCTGTCCTTCTATTCCTCCTCCTCCTCCTCATCTTATACATAGAGCAGGGAGTCACTCTCCATCCATCTCCATCATAGAGCCCCTCATATAGTATCTGCAGGCCCCGTCCTATATGTCTCCTGTCTTCTTTTTGCAGCCTATTCCCAGATACAAAACATCCGGAAGTATCTGAAGACGTTTATAGACGAAATAAAGACGATCGATCAGTTGTGTAAGTTCCAGAAATCTCTAAAATTTTCTCCTATTTCTTTGGCGGCATGAATAGTAAATGTCTATCTCCTTCTATTTCCATCTCCTTTCTTCTAGACTTCCCACATGCCTGGGTGCAACAATTCGATAACAAGATGGCAGAATTTGTTAGCCATGTGAGAGAGCGTGCTGCAAGTAAGTGACTAAAGCTCCTGACATACAGACAGTGGATATACTGTATATAATGTCCATCCTCCTGTCTGTCACCCTCTCCCCACACACAACATCATTCATCTCTAACATCTCTGATTCCTTCCACTAGATCATCCAGCGGCACAATGTATACCGCCATGTGGTGAGTACTGGGATTACATAGGCCAATGTGTGTGACCGCCATTATGTACATGGAGCCATCATTTACCTCTTTCTTTCATTTTCCCTCCAGGACTTCAGAAAGCGGCGCGGACGTTCTCCTGCGGCCAGTGTGCAGCGGTGGATTGCCCGTTCCCTATCGCCTGTCCCAGTAAGATCCCGTCTATCATCAGGTTATACATCTCTTATCCAGCTCTTAGCTCATTGCCCGCTGACTTACACCATTGTTTCTTTTCTCTCTCCTTCCAGTTCAAGAAATTAAAGTGAATGAATATGAGAAAACTTTCATCCCATGTGGGGGAAGATTTATCATGTCGCACCATCTGCGTATCGTCTGGAAGTTCGCCAAAGACGTAAGTGTCCAGGTGACATTTATAATCCTTCTATTACAGCGCAGAGACCTGTACCCCCCCCCCCCTTCCCGATCCTGCCGCTATTACTACCCCCCATATGTGTAATGTCTTCTCTAATCTCATCAATGGTTTCACTTTCAGATCTGGACGACTGACCTGAGTTTCTTTAAGGAAATAAAGCACAAAGGAGACCTATTCCATCTCCTGAATCCTGCAGTGGGCAGCGATAGGGGCACCTACTTCTGTGAGATCTTCGATGAGGATGATGATATGATTCTTAGACAGTACCAGTATGTGAATGGTAAGAACTCTAACATCTTCTCTTTTCCAGAATGTTCCCATGTGTTACATATTGTATGAAGCTCCTCCTGACTGCTCACTGCTCTTACAGTAAAGAACTCTTTCTGATATCCGCTCTTTCTGTCTGTATTTCAGCGCTCTCTATCACCTTAGTAACTTCTATGTATCTTCTGTTTTTCAGTGATCACACCAGAGGACGAAGACGAACGTATACAGGAGATATTCCAAGATGTTCTGAGGGCAAAGCCGCCTGTAGAGGAGGAGATAATACTGGACCCCATCATAGAGGCCGCCAAGTCTAACATCTCCCGCATCTTTACAAGTCCCCTGGCCTGCTATATATGTATTGGAGTGGCCTCCTTTGTGGCAACAATAGTCATTGTAAAGCTGTGGCAATATGCCCTAAATGTGGACTGGGATACTAGCAGAAAGTTATTACGGAGATCCCAGAATCCCTTACCCCAACCCTATGAATAATAATTCCCTAACCTCCTATCCCTCCCCTGTCCCAAACCCCAACCTTCCCACAAAAAATACAGCTTATCCTTACCCTATTCCAAAATAAAAAAAAAATAAAAAAAACTTTAATTGTGTTACATTCAATAGCAACTTACCTCCACAAAAGGTAACAAGGGTCCTGTAAAGGGTAACGGGGAAGATGGGAGATGGAAGGTTGCTGATGTGGCATCGGGTCTGGGGACTTGAAAGTGTGTGTGTTGGGGGGGGGGGGAGTGAGTGAAAAAGTAGTGCCACTATAGTAGTGTCAGGCACAATGTCCACATGGCAATGTTAAGATTAAGGGGGTAAAGGAAGCTCCCATTCCTCCAGTTTCTAAAGTTCTGGGGTTGCAGCTACAAAAGAATGCGTAAAATCCTAAGTCTGGTAAATACCCTAAGGCTAGGTTCACACTGCGTTTTCAGCATCCGTTTAACGGATCCGTTTTTTTTAACGTCCAGAAAAATAGGGTCAGCAACGTTTTTTGGTCCGCCAAAAAAAACGGATCCGTTTTTTTTTATAATGGAAGTCAATGGAAAAACGGATGCACACAAATGAATCCGTTTTTGGCAATCCGTTTTTCATGCGTTTTTTGCAAAAAACGGATGCGTTAAACGGATGCTGAAAACGCAGTGTGAACCTAGCCTAACCTGGAGACTCCCTGCTCATCATGAAATATGTTCAGCATTAGTGAGGGTATGTTCACACTGAACAAATTAGGCGGAATCCCGCCTGTCTCAGTGTGTCATTGCCTGTCTATGGGAGAGCGTGCGCTCCTCTGCTACCACCGCTCTCCGCTCCAAGAAGTGACCACAGGACCATATAAAATTCTGTGGTATACCCATCTGGATTTGCTATTAGGTATATTCTTAAGGGGAATTTACCACCAGGTACATCTGTTTGTGTTTTTTTTACATAAATAGACCGGTAGAGGGATGCCGGTGCCGTGTTCCATTTTTTTTAACTGTTGCCTGGTTTTTGTGTACGGCACTGGTCTATTCCTGAGCACAGGCCCTGCATGAAGCATTGGGGGGGGGGGGCCCCCGCAATGTGACAAAACCCTCTCCCCTCTGTGACGCAACTCTATTTGAATCAATAGAGCCACGTCACAGAGGGGAGGGGAGATGGGAGATTGTCACACTGGGGGCCAGCCTCCAATGCTTCATGCCAGGCCAGTGCTCGGGAATAGACAGGCGCTGTGCACAGGAACTGGGGGGCGATTAAAAAAAAGGACCACGGCACCGGCCCAGGTACCTACTCATATATTCGCTTGAACCTCTAGTTCTCTAATCAAAGATTAGAAAAAAAACATAAAAGAGAAGACATAAAAACAGCTCCAAGTAGAACAAACAACACCAGTGATAGTGCAAGAGCTGGCAATGTACATTTACCCACACGGATAAGGACTTCACTGTTTTCAGCCACACGGATGAGGACGTTTTTTTCTTGATCATTGCTAGCAGGGCCATTGCATGGTTGGGTTGGCTTGGTTTGTGTTGTTTGTTTTTATATATATTGTATTGAGAATAAAAATGTGAAAATTAAAAAAAAAAAAATACAACTGTCTGCGACGTTGAATTCGGGTCGTGACGTACCCAGAACCCGGTAGATGAAAGCCAGCAGGGTTCGGGAGCTCCGTGATGTGGTGCACCGCAGGCTCTGGGAGCAGTAAGCATATTGGCTTTTTTATTCCCCCCCTCCCCCCCTCTCCCATAATTTTTGCCCCTTCTCCCTGGAGTACTCCTACTGTATCCTGACGCCCAGCTGGTGACAGACAAACTAGCAAGTTCTGCGCCTCATGTCCCCCTGGCACTCCCGGCAGCACGTCCTCGGTACTCCCGCAGCCAGCCTTAGCAGTAGGTGTGTGACTGCAGGGTGTCCCGGTCCCACAGGAAGCTTCTGCAGCCCGGTCCCAGGTGGCCTCTCACCGGTGTCCCTGCGTACTGCCACCCCCGCTCACAGCGGCAGTGTCGCGCCCTCTTCTCGACCCCCCCACCCATCTCGGCACCAATGGATGAGAGCGGGGAACATTGGCGGCAGCAGAGAGGCCCATATCGCCCCATACTGCTGCCACTTAGCTTATAATAGTAGATAAATTAAATATATATATATATCACTAAAAGTGCATACTTTTTTTTAATTGTTACTCTCTGGAGTACCCCTTTAAGGAAATATGTTTCCCTAGTCAATATGTATTTTGTAGGGGTCAGATAATGTTCCATGCCATCAGTATAAGGACTCAATGCCTCCATTAGGAGATTGAAGACTTTTAACCGTTGTCAGCCCTAAGGAAATATAAACTCTAATTTGGTTCTTAAGTTTTTTCCCCTTCACATTGTGAGTAATATGAAACTACTGTAGTCAGGCTGAAACTCTTCTGCATCTAGCACAACTTCCTTATTTTCATATTTTCATTTCAGAGAAGAATGACAGAGTCGCACTGTGGACTGTGAAGGACGGCGTTGAATGTGGAGATAACGAAAGGTACAAGACTATAGAACGGTAGAATTCTTAGCAGAGAAGAGCAGCATAACTGTGTATACTGGGTATATACTGGCTATACGGTAATAGCTGATAAGGCAAAATGTGGAGGCTTCTGCAGATTCCCACCACCGACTGAGGATGGACGGGGGAACGTTGTCTAGAGGTCCCTCCTCCACCGCCCCAATTTCACCATTTAATATACTATTCTTTACCTTCATGAATGGGCTGAGGATTTTGGAATCTGCTTTTACAGTGAGTGGTCCCATGATGGTGAAGTCAGTGTTGGACTGGCCCACCAGAGGACCGGAGGATTCTCCAGGGTGGCCCCAGCTTTAGAACCTATACCAATACTGACTGACATGTTTCTCACTGGTTGTTCATTGGTGGGGCCCTAGGATCATTTCCTCTGGTGGGCCTAGATACCAAAGTACGACACTGAGGTTGCCTGATGCTGGAAATAAAAGGGTCTCTAATGGGAAATATCTTGTCCCTTATAGATATCATAGATGGGGACTTTCCAAAGGAGCCAACACCTTGCCAGTTTTAGGTTGCATTACTTGTTTTGCAGCTCTAGTCTTCTTGTTCCGTATCTCTCATCGTCTTCACATACTTAACCCGTGCATTGTGATTATTTAACTGAAATCTCTGCATAGAGTAAACTTGAAAAGTTATGTAAGTGTATGTAAGGTTAAGGAGAAAGTCCTCCGGTAATGACACCATGAAAGCTACTAGAGGGAGGACATATCCCCAGCTAACACAGGAGACAGAGGTAAATCTTCTAAATAAGAGTCATTGGATTACTACAGCCATAGCAGCTGCTGGGAGAGGCTATTCAAATGCCAGACCACCCTCTCAAGGGGTTGCAGACATAGAGGTAAAGGGATGCCATCGATGTATGATAGGCAGTGGTCCTTCATCAGGAGTCACAGCAATCTAGATATTCTAGCAATTTGGGAGGGTCACTGCATTCAGACCTTTACCAATCCAAACATTTTAGAGCATTATGCAAAAATTTATAGCATTGTGCAACTTTTTACACCATTGATAAATCCCCGACCCCTATATCTAAAAAATAAAAAAACAGATCTATCTTCACTTTACTATGGTGGGCAGCCCATTCCATGATTCTCTATGGGGTACTATAAGTTACAGCTACAATGCATTAGGAGAGTCTTCAGACTATTTCACATTTTGTTATGTAGAGGCCTTGTGCTAAAAAAAATAAATAAATCTCAAATTAAAACTAAAATCTCAAGCATCCAGAGCCGTTACTCAGCACTTAGTGAAAGCCCCTCTGTCAGCAGTTCTGGCTTCAGTCTTCTTGGCTATGATGCCACAAGGTTTGCCCATGTGGATTTGGAGATTTTTTGCCATTCTTCTCTGCAGATCCTCTCAAGCTCTGTCTGGTTGAAAAGCTGCCATTTCAGGTATTTTCAGAGATGTTTGATTGAGGACAGGGCTCTGGCTTGGTCACTCAAGGATATTCAGACTGTTGTCTTGGCTGGGGGCTTAAAGGGGTATTCCACTCAAACATAACTTTTGATATGTTGCTGCCCATGGTGAGACTTACAATTCCTTCCATACTTGTTATTATCTATTTAGTCTCCTTCCCCTAGTTCTGAGCTGCTGCTTTCTGCTGAAGACACAAAAATCTACTGTATGTGTGAGCCTTTCTCTCTGTCTCCCCTCTCCCTTCTGAGATGGCTGATGCAAGTCCCTGACTGGCTTTATCTGCAACTTTGTAATGCTGGGAGGGTTAATCACAGTGACTTAATCACCAACTTGACCTCAGTTTAACCTTCCCAGCATTACAAAGAAGCTAGAAAGTTGCAGATAAAGCCTGCCAGGGACTTGTTTACTGAGAAGAGGCTTCTTTCTGACCATTCAGCACCCAAGATCTTTGGAGATCAACCAGACCATTGTGTTCTTGGTCACCTCTCTTCTCAAAGCCCTTCTCCTCCAATTACATAGTTTGGTGGGGTCGCAGTTTCAAGAAGAGTTCTGGTTGTTCCAAACCTCTTTCATTTAAGAATTATGGAGGTCATTGTGCTCTAGGAAACTTTCAGTGGAAGAAAAAAAATGTTGTCCCCTTCTCCAAATCTGTCACCACACAATCATGTCTCTGAGCTCTACAGGCAGTTCTTTCCTCCTCATGGCTTAGTGTTTGCTCTGATATACATTTTTTAGCTGTGATACCTTATATAGACAGGGGTGTGTCTTACCAAATCCTGTCCAATCAGCTGAATTTACCACAGGTGACTCCAATCAACAGGTAGAAACATCCAGAGATGATCAAGAGAAATGGGAGGAGCCAGAGCTGAATCTCTAGTGTCATAATAAAGGGTCTAAATACTTAATATCTATGCAAATTTTTAGTTTTCAAAAAATTTGCTAAGATTTCTACGATTCTGTTTCTACTTTGTCTTTATAGGGTATTGAACACAGATTTAAAAAAAATCAGCTAACAGTTTATAGGGAGAGGAGATAGCTGCTGAGTAAGGGGCCTATTCCACAGGAACAATAATCGTCCGAATCGGCCCCATTAGGCCTGATTTGGCCGATTTTCGCTCTGTGGAATAGAGAGAACGATCAGCAGATGATCGTGTCATCGGCTGATCGATCATTTAGGTTCAGACCTAAAATCGTCGTTCGCCACCAGCGCATCGCTACGTTTGAATAGCGACCGACGATTGTAGCAGAACCTTACATTACCTGTACGGGCTGCAGGTCTTCTTCACCCGATCCCGTGCGGCAGCATCGGCTTCGGAGCGGGGCTGTCTGAACTGACAGACCGCTAAGCCAATCACTGGCTGGAACCGCCGCAGCCAGTGATTGGCTGAGCGGTCTGTCAGTTGAGACAGCCCCGCTCCGAAGCCGATGCTGCCGCACGGGATCGGGAGAAGAAGACCTGCAGCCTGGAGAGGTAATGTATGAAGCAAGGGCTGCAAGGACATCGGTAACGATGTCCCTGCAGCCCTTGTTTCACAATCATCGGGGCCGTGAAATAGACCCAGTAAACGAGCGCCGATCTAGCAGATCTGCTCGTCCAGTGGAATAGGACCCTAAAGCAGAGTGACCTAAAAAAATCTCTCTATATTGGTGCCTGTTGGGGGTGAAGGCAAGAGCCTGGTATAAGTACTCTTTTTTCCGAGCAGCACCAATACAGAGAGCTTTAGGAGTTATACAAAAGAGGACAACCTTCCCTCTATCATATTATGTAATCATACTTATATGTATATAAGTCACCTGACCTCTCTGATCTTCTCTTGTAGGGCACTGGATGTACATATAATGGTGGAATATAACAACACCAATTAACTCATCAATCATCTTTGAGGACTTTTTGAGGACTGAAGAAGGTGATAAATAACCTGGCAAACTGAACTCCAGGCCAACTCTTCAGGAAGGATGAAATGTCACTTGGTCATTGTACAGTTTGGAGCTCTTTTTATCTCCATAGTGAATGGTTATGGGTTTAGAAACTGCATTCAGAGCTATTACAAGCCTACCACATTCACCTGCATGGACCGAAATGAACTGAAAATACATCGTGTAGTATCTGACATCCCGAATTTTGCCAAGAACTTCAATATATCGCAAAACATCATCAAAAGTTTACCTAACGGGAGCTTCAGTCGCTTTTCTCAGCTTGAGAGCTTGAACTTGAGCTACAACCAGCTGCAGACTGTGGACCAAGGAGCCTTTAATAACTTGGAAGCCTTAACTTATTTGGACTTGTCTCATAACAAAATATCCACGTTATCCTCTGGAGTTTTTCAAGGACTTAAAAAGTTAGTCACCCTCCATCTACAAAACAACTCACTTGCCATTATATATGACGATGTTTTCAGACCTCTCCTTAGTTTACAAATTCTCAATCTATCGGCCAACCACTTGAACAATTTTAGTAGAGTTGTCTATGCCCTTCAGCCACTGAACCAACTCGGGAAACTTAGCTTGTGCAGGAATAATATTAGCCACCTGATTCACCACCATTCACTTCCAAGCAATTTGTCCATACTGTTTCTCTGCCAAAATGAGCTACGAGACTTGAAATGCCACCGAGATTTCTTTGCCAAGGTCGAATCTCTCGACCTTTCCTACAACAACCTCACCTCCTCCTCCTTGCAAAAAGTGAACCTAAGTAATACGAACTATTTAAACATTGTATCAAACCCTGATTTTGACATTTTGAAATTTTTGGAGAGTCCCTCCATACCACCTGAAAGGATCGATTACTCAGGATTGGACTTAAGCACGCCTGATAAATTAAGGGCAATGTGTAACCATTTAAGAGGGAAAGATATTTCCCACTTGAGGTTAACCCAGAACAACATCAAATTTTTGCCAAAAGAAACATTAGAAAATTGTAGTTCGAGTGCCAAGGTGGACTTATCACACAATAGGCTTAAATCTATCAACTGCTTAAGGTTCCTCAAGCCCTCAAACTTTTCATCCTTGACTATTGAACATAACCTGTTAAAAAAGTTATCGAACTGTGGCAATACTGCCACCTTCCCAGAGCTGAAGTCAATATCTTTTCAATATAACAGAATATGGTCAGTGAATTCTTATGCATTTACCTTTGCACCTAATTTGGAGGAGCTAAAATTGAACATCAATAATATTATTTATTTACAAAACAATAGTTTTCACGGATTATGGAATCTCAGAACGTTACGTCTGGATAACAACCTCATTACAGATTTGTACAAGAATTACTTTAAAGGTTTACGCAAACTAAAGACTCTGATCCTCAGGAAAAACAGGATATCGGTTGTTTTTAAAAACGTACTTATAGGTTTAGTGGATTTGACCATATTGGATCTTGGAGCAAACAAGATTACGCAGGTTAAAAGTGGGTCATTTGATGGGATGAAAAGTCTTGCAAAACTGTATCTGGATAATAATCAGATTAAAAAAATTAGTGGGGATATGTTCAAAGGCGTGGAGGCTACATTACAGGTATTGGACTTGCAGTCAAATCTGTTGGGTTATACGTCTTCCCGACAATATCATACGCCGTTCTCTAAACTTCATAGAGTGTACGACTTGAAACTTGTGAGTCAACAGCCATACGGTCTAACGGCCGTTCCCAAAGGTTTCTTTAAAGGCCTGGACTCCCTACAGGCTCTGTATTTAGGGCAAAACAGACTGACACAGTTAGAGGATGACGTGTTTGATAATCTCCAAAATTTGACCTATCTCAGTTTGTCAGAAGACTGTAATGGAGTCCAGAACCTCTCACCAGGAATTTTCAAAAACTTGGTCAACCTCAAAATCTTAAACCTGGAAAATATGTGTATACAGTCTTTGGGACCAAAAATCTTTTCGAACCTTACCAATCTCAAAAGACTCCAACTCACCAAGAATGGGTTAAAACATATTGATCCAACAATATTTGACAACTTGACCAATCTGCAATACCTTGACCTATGGAAGTGTCCTCTAACATGTACTTGTGTTAATCAGGACTTAAAAGGTTGGATGAATAGGTCAAATGTACAAATTAAGTACCTTTATAATATGACGTGTGGCCATAACCACAATGCGTACTTCCATAATTTTGATACCCAAGTATGTGACCATAAAGAGAGGCTAGCACTATTTTGCTCTACTTTCTTGTTTTTGTGCCTCTTGATTATCATCCCCATCGTCAACAGCAAATTGTACTGGCGCTTAAAATATAATTACTTTCTGTTCATCTCCTGGCTAAAAGAACGCTGGCATTCTAACAAGGACCTCTACAAATATGATGCCTTTGTATCTTACAACACTCGGGATGAAGACTGGGTGTATGAAACAATGCTTCCCATGCTGGAGAGATATCATTGCTCAAAAAAACTTCGACTTTGCCTTCACCATCGAGACTTCCAACTAGGTAGGGACATTATAGACAACATCGTGGACAGCATTCACAACAGTCGAAAGACCCTCTGTGTGGTGAGCAGGAGCTATCTCCGAAGTGAGTGGTGTTCCCTGGAGATGCAGTTGGCCAGCTATAAGTTGTTTGATGAAATGAGGGATGTTCTTGTTCTTGTATTTTTAGAGGATATTCCAGACCGAGAGCTTTCTACCTACCACAGGATGAGAAAGGTCATGCTAAAGAAGACTTACATCACGTGGCCAAGGGAACCCGAGGGTCAGAAGCTATTTTGGGCCAAAGTTAGAAAAGCATTGAGAGGTGGCCCCTTAGAAGATGAGGAAGATGACTTATTAACTAGCAATGATGAAAATCCCTTGATATCAAGTTGACCTATACAACCACTATAATGTAATAATGGATTCTAATGAGGTTGTGTTGAAAGGTACTTGAGTGACATTAATGGGTCTTTGTGCTCAGACCCCAACCAATCGCTTGAGCTAGCAGGAAGAAGCGTCTAGCTGAGCTCTGCTTTTCCCTGCACACTGTGCAGAGACAGTCCCGTAGACTTACATTATTAGACCGGCTTGGTCACATGGTACAGAGACAGTCCTGTAGACTTACATTATTAGACCGTCTTGGTCACGTGGTACAGAAACAGTCCCATAGACTTATATTATTATACTGTTTTGGTCACGTGGTACAGAGACAGTCCCCTAGACTTAAATTATTAGACTGTCTTGGTCAAATGGTACAGAGACAGTTCCGTAGACTTACATTATTAGACCGTCTTGGTCACATGGTACAGAGTCATTCCCGTAGACTTACATTATTAGACCGTCTTGGTCACATGGTACAGAGTCATTCCCGTAGACTTACGTTATAAGACAGTCTTGGTCACACGGTACAGAGACAGTCCTGTAGACTTACCTTACTTACCTTACCTGTCTTGGTCACATGGCATCAGTCGTTCCAGAGATCACCGAGAACACTCAGACCCCGATGGATCAAAACGTTTCGCATGTCCTGAGGACACTTAATGTCCCTTTAAGATACCTTGTATGCATAGATTTATTGGATGGGGATTATATCATAGGAATTTTAATAAAAGATGAAGTTATTAATTTTCTGTATAAGTTATTGAGATACAAGGTACAGCGCCACTCATAGGCAATATCTGGTATTGCAGCTCAACCCTATGCAAGTGAATAAGGTTGAGCTGCAATCCCAAACAGCCCTATTGGACAGGATGTCCTATGGAGGCCATATATTAAAGTCTATTATTCGTACCCTTTCTAAAGCAAAAAACAAAGTTTTACAACACAGTGGAGAATCAGGGCCCCTTGGATTTCCGATTCGGCTTTTTACTTGCATTTGCTGATTTCACTGTGGCTTTGAATGGGGATTAGCACCACAAAAAGAAGCCCTCTGTCACATAAGGAGACACCAGTATAATAAATGGCACATGGTAGGGGCGGCATGTTACAGGTTTTACATTGTGGCCATAGAGATTCACGTTATCCCTCTAACAAATCTTGATGGTCCACTGAGTAGAAGAAAACAGGGCCTCTAAACATTAAGGGTATATTCACACGGGCGGGCTCGCAGCGAGATTCTCGCTGCGAGCCCGGCAGGTCCTGGCAGTTCCTGTACACTACATACTTGCTGCGGTCTAAACGACCGCAGTGAGTATGTAATTATACCGCCCTTAACCCCTTCTGCTCCCGGCCGGCTCCCCCGCTGTAAGCATACTTTACCTGTCCTTGCTGAACGGGTCTGGCGTCCTGCTCTCCTGTCCGGCCAATTAGTGTGTCGCCCAGCCGCAGCCACTGATTGGCAGGGCGGGAGAGCAGGACGCCGGACCCGTGCAGCAAGGAGAGAGGTAATGTATGCTTACAGGGGGGAGCCGGGCAGGAGCAGAAGGGGTTAAGGGCGGTATAATTACATACTCGCTGCGGTCGTTTAGACCGCAGCAATTATGTAGTGTATGGGAACTGCCAGGACCTGCCGGGCTCGCAGCAAGAATCTCGCTGCGAGCCCGCCCGTGTGAATATACCCTAAACGGAAACAATCAGCTGGTTCTATGCATCTTACCTGCTGATATGTCCCTATGGCGCACAAGGCTGGCCCATCCCTCCTAAAGAATATTGGGGCTCGCCCCAGTGCACCATAACGGCTTATTAGCAAATGAAATAACCTACAAACACACTGAAAGCTAGATGATACTAGATCCTTAGTGTAAAGTGTACATAAGGAAGGATTTTTTCTCTCACCAGTGCCAGGGGACGGGGGTTAGGTTTGGGTATAAGAAAAAATGTATAAATATTGTGTTAAAGGAGAAGTCCAGCAAAGATTTTCATTCAAGTATTGTATTGCCCCCCAAAAGTTACACAAATCCCCAATATACACTTATTACAGGAAATGCTCATAAAGGGGGAGATTTATCAAACATGGTGTGAAGTGAAACTGGCTCAGTTGCCCCTAGCAACCAATCAGATTCCACCTTTCATTTTCCAAAGAGTCTGTGAGGAATTAAAGGTGAATTCTGATTGGTTGCTAGGGGCAACTGTGCCAGTTTCACTTTAAGCCATGCACAAGCCTAAAGGACAGAAATGGCTGCACATCGCACCCATGGCTGACACGAAAGCTTGTTCAGCTACATTAAAAACCAACATCAGAAGTTAGTATATAACATGATCAAACCATATTGCCTCATTCACCATGTGCAAGTCCCTAACCAAACAACACTGTGCCGGTCAGTGGACGCAAACCCCGCAAAGCGTGCGCAAGCAGGGAAGAAGGACGCGTAATAGCCCTGCAACCCCAATGTCACAGGACCAAATCTCAAGGGCCCCCCCCAAACCCCACAGGCACCGCCGGCGGAGCAAGCTACCACCAAGCAACACAAGTGTGAACAAGATGTTACCACTCACCATTGCTCCTGCAGGTAGAATGGGAGAAAAGAGGAGGTACTTACCATATGTACACTGGTGCTTCCTGCTAATTTGGATCACATGGGTCTTACAAAGGAGGAGTGCCAGCCAAAATGAAAAAAAGGGACAGAACACATAAAATATGCACAAGCCTAAAGGACAGAAATGGCTGCACATCGCACCCATGGTTGACACGAAAGCTTGTTCAGCTACATTAAAAACCAACATCAGAAGTTAGTATATAATTTGATCAAACCATATTGCCTCATGTACCACATGCAGGTCTCTGATATACATGAGTCCCTAACCAAACGACACTGTGCCGGTCAGTGGACGCAAACCCCGCAAAGCGTGCGCAAGCAGGGAAGGGGGACCACAGAATGGTCCTGTGACATTGGGGTTGCAGGGCCATTCTATGGCCTCCCTTCCCTGCTTGCACTCGCTTTGCGGGGTTTGTTGTCGCTGACCAACACAGTGTTGAGTTAGTGTAAGGACTCATGTGATCCAGGGGAACTGCACGTGGTATATGAGGCAATATGGATTGATCAAATTATATACCAACATTCTGGCGTTGGTTTTTAAATGTAGCTGAGAGGCATTAGTGTCAGCCATAGGTGTGAGGTGCAGGAGCTCCTTTCTCTCCATGTCGTATTTTACTCTAAGCCATGTTTGATAAATCTCCCCCAAAGTGTTTTTTCCCTGCACTTACTACTGCATCAAGGCTTCACTTCCTGGATAAAATGGTGATCTCACTTCCTGGATAAAATGGTGATGTCACAACCCGACTCCCAGAGCTGTGCTGGCTGTGGTTGCTGGAGAGGATGATGGCAGGGGGACACTGAGGGACACAGGGCACTGGAGGAACACTGAGCATCCCCCTGCCATCATCCTCTGCAGCAGCCACAGCCTGCACATCTCTGGGAGTCGGGTTGTGACATAACCATTTTATCCAGGAAGTGACATCACCATGTTATCCAGGAAGTGACATCACCATATTATCCAGGAAGTGAAGCCTTGATGCAGTCTTAAGCTGGGTTCACACTATGTATATTTCAGGCAGTATTTGGTCCTCATGTCAGGTCCTCATAGCAACCAAAACCAGGAGTGGATTGAAAACACAGAAAGGATCTGTTCACACAATGTTGAAATTGAGTGGATGGCCGCCATATAACAGTAAATAACGGCCATTATTTCAATACCACAGCCGTTGTTTTAAAATAACAGCAAATATTTGCCATTAAATGATGGCCATCCACTCAATTACAACATTATGTGAACAGAGCCTTTCTGTGTTTTCAATCCACTCCTGGTTTTGGTTGCTATACAGCCTCACAAATACAGCCTCAAATATACATAGTGTGAACCCAGCCTTAGGCTGCGTTCACACTACGTATATTTCAGTCAGTATATTTCAGTCAGTATTGCAACCAAAACCAGGAGTGGATTAAAAACACAGAAAGGATCTGTTCACACAATGGTGAAATTGAGTGGATGGCCGCCATAAATAACTGCCATTATTTTTATATAACAGCCGTTGTTCTAAAATAACAGCAAATATTTGCCATTAAATGGCGGCCATCCACTCAATTTCAACATTGTGTGAACAGATCCTTTCTGTGTTTTTAATCCACTCCTGGTTTTGGTTGCAATACTGACTGAAATATACGTAGTGTGAACGCAGCCTTAAGTGCAGGAAAAAAAGCACTTTCTAAGCATTTCCCGTAATAAGTGTATATTGGGATTTGTATAACTTTTGGGGGGCAATACAATACTTTAATAAAAAATTTTGCCGGACTTCTCCTTTAAATTTTTTAAATAAATAATTTCTGAAATTCAAATGAAAATTAGTTCTTAAAAAACAGCACAAGGGAAGAAGGTGAGAAAACTATATTGCTCCTTAGCGCCCCATGCGCTATAAAGAGATATCAGCAGGTTAGAGGCTTCCACGCTGCTGGTAAAGTTTCCCTTTAATCCTGTTACTAATGTTCTAGACATCCTTATTATAATCTGTCACTTAATATAGGAAAAACATTGATATATGTGTCCTGTAGAAAACTGCAAGAAAATGAGAAGGCCTGAAGAAGGGCGGCTGTGTAATTGGAGTATGTATGAATCGTATAGGCAGCCAGGCACAGGAATCAATAGGACTCTGCAATGCTATTTACTCAGGAGTATTCTTCATATGTAAGCTGGTGTAGATGTTACCATAAATCTGCTATAATGCTGCAGAGCTGTAATAGGAAGGAACGTTAACCTCTGTCCATAAGATTGGAGGCGAAAGCAGAGATGAGCTGCAACCAATGGGAACCAGCTAAATAAGGCTATGTTCACACTACGTAAAATAACGGCAGTTGTCCGCGCCACAAAACTACGGCCGTTGTTTTGAGGTTTCCTATAATGACTGCAATGCAATGTAACTACAGCCGTTGAATTCACACTACGTATCAGATAACGGACGTTATTTTACGTAGTGTGAACATAGCCTAAGGGTGCGTTTACACAGACAGATTTATCTGACAGATTTTTTAAGCCAAAACCAGGAACAGACTATAAACAGAGAACGGATCATAAAGAAAAGACTGAGATTTCTTCTCTTCTCAAATCCATTCCTGGCTTTGGCCTCCAAAATCTGTCAGATAAATCTGTCTGTGTAAACGCACCCTAACACAAAGTAATAAAAATGTAAAATATTATATTAAATGATTTTTTTTAATTTATTTTTTTTATAAATACTTTCACTGGCAAGTCACAAGATGGCAGAACTGGGCTTTACCTGGAGCAGTTACCTTTCCTGGGTCCTAAGTGTACTCAGATACTCCCAGGACAGTGGGTAGAATAGCATGAAAGTGTATGTAATAATATGGTGGGATGGATAAGGGTACAAACAAGTGGAGATGATGGTAGTCATGATTGTAGGAGATGATAGAGGACAGGAACAACTACTAAACTGACCCTAGCTATTCTTAAAGGAGTAGTCTGTCGGCAGGGGGGCATTTGTTTACAAGTATGAACTTACCTCTCCCCGTCCCTGCGGTGAGCAGTGGGACCGGCCTAGGGACCCCCTCCAGAAGGCATTTTTCACCAAACTGATGGGGGAACAGGCCTGTCCCGGTTGATAGACTGGCCACTCAGCCAATGAGTGACTGGAGCAACTTCCCGCCCCAGGTTGTCAGTACATCAGCCGGGTTGTGACGTGTCAGCTCAGGAGATCCCAAAGCCCGGTGGGGGTCCTACGGTCGGTCCTGACACTCACCGCGGGCACGGGGAGAGCTAAGTTCATACTTGTAATCCAATTTCCTCCTGCCCCTGACGGCTGCCGAATTTTAAAAATCTTTAATCTTTACCAAAACAATAGACACAGCAGACACACCAAAGGGATATTCAAAGAAAGGCACAAAAAACAGGAATTCCAATCCCTACACAGAAGAATGTAGAATAGGAGAACAGTTCTTGCTATTTGCAACAATAAGTGGACTCACTAAAGGTGTAACTTGAAGCTGTTGACCCCAATGCTAAATCTGTGGCAGAGCCCTATTCCACCGAACGATTATCGTTCAGATTATCGTTAAATCGTTCGAATCTAAACGATAATCGTTCGGTTGCAATGCAGTTAACGAATGAGAAATCGTTGATTGCTTTATAAGACCTGGACCTATTTTTATCGTTGCTCGTTCGCAAATCGTTCGCATTGAATAAGACATCGTTTGGTCGTTTGCAGTAGATACGAACGCAATAGCGAATAAATAGCGAAGAAAAAAACGATTGCAATTACGCATAACGATTATCGTTCCATGGAAATGAGTGAACATTTTCAGGTCTTTCGCAATAGCGGTCATTTGAGATTGTTAATCGTAACGATTATGCGAACGATAATCGACCGGTGGAATAGGGCCCTTACTATGTTCCATACTGGTGTCCTATGCAGCAGAGGCACATTTGGGCTCCTTTTGTACCCTTTATAGCTGATGCCCACTGCTCCACCATAATCCTATAATACAAGGAATTGAAACTGAGCCAAGGATCTCTCTTGTTCTTTCCTAATGGATGTGAAGTGCTATAGTCCAGATGTGGTTGTGGTTATATTAGCCATTAATGGAAAAGGGGCGTATAATCATCTCTATGCCCCCAGGCCCATACACAGGAAGGACAAAAACTTACTTCAGGTAGCCTTAGAGGGGTACTTTATAAAGTAATACTTTCTTCAATTGTTTTAACTGCTTTGAACTGGGGTCTAGGGCTTGGTCAGCCCTGCAGTTCCTAACAAGAAAGTTGGTGGCAGCAGAGAGGCCAGCGTCTCCCCTTACTGTTGCCACTTACTTTCCGGGGATTTTGGAAATCCAGCAGCCGGAAGGGCAGGAAGGAATTTGATAACAAGTAGGAACTTACCTCTCCTCGTGCCCGCGGTGAGCGGCGGAACTGCCCTCGGATCTTCTGATAATCACATTTTCTGCCCCAAAGAATTGTGCATGGTACCCTACACCCTTTACTATTTCTTAGAGGTCACTATGCACTTTCTTGGTCTCAATAGTGTTACATTAATTTAGGATTTACGGTGGTATAACAACCTATGTAGTGCAAATAAAGCCACATGGTACCAACACGTGATGAGCATAATATAAACCTGTAAAATCTCCTCAAGGTCAGCATTGCTTTGGGACAAATGGGTTTTACCATTCAGAGGCCTAATCCCTCCTTTTGGGACAAATGATTTTGCCCCAGTCTTTGTCCACAGCTATCAATATAATAACCTATGATCGTCCGCTTCCCACCAATAATAAGACATGATAAGATAAATAGGTTTTGTCTTTGTTGTAACCCCAGATTCTAATTTACTTAATGAGAAATTCAACTCTGCTTTACCCAGAGGCTCCTGTTTTCTTCATTTGCATATTTAGGAAGTGAAGGTTCTTGGGAATTTAGCTGTAACTTTATTTGCCTGCAGATAAATATAAGCTATAGCGGCGATGTAAGGGACTGTGAGATCTCCCTCTGGTTTTCCATTATGAGTAAACATTAAATAATCATGACTTTAATATATCTTGCACAGTTCGGAGATTTCTTCTGTAATTTCTCCACCGTGCCATGTAATCTGCTAAGGAGTCTGTAACTTAAGACTTGTGTATTGTCTTATGGGTTTTGGTGGAAAAAAGATGAACATTAAAGGAGAAGTACGGGCTTTTTAAAATCGGCAAAGGCAGGGGGAAATTTGATAACGAGTAGGAACTTACCTCTCCCAGTACCCGCAGTGAGCGGCGGAACCGACCACGGAACCCCTGCCAGGCTCCGGGATCTCTGGTGCTGCACACGTCACGATGGACTGGCTGCTCAGCTAGTCAATGACTAGGCCTAGATGCCCCTCCAGTCACTGATTGGCTGAGCGGCCAGTCCATCAGCAGGCACATGACGTCATCACAACTTGGGGGGAAATGCCTTCCGGGGGGGGGGTCCTGAGGCCGGTCCCACCACTCACTGTGGGCACTGGGAGAGGTAAGTTAGTACTTGTAATCAATTTCCCCCCTGCCGGCTGTTAAAAATGGCCGGACTACTCCTTTAAAGATGCTCAGATTCAACAGAAAAAGTTATTTATTTGGGATGAATAAAAAGGCCACTTATTTTAGTCAAACCATAAAGCCTTGACTGCATCTTGGGTGACTACAGTGGTGGGCTGAAACACAAGTGCTTCCCCTTGAAGTATGTGATACCAGTAGAAGAGGTAAAGCAGACAAGGCACTACCCCAATATATTGTCCAAATATTTATTCCCCCAGTATCCACAGGGGTTAAAGTCAGAAGCCAATGGACAAAGCAACAATGTTATGTTAGAGGTAGTACGTATATTTTTGATTGAGGCGCATCGTTTTAGTGTAGATCCTGCAAAGAAAACACATATTATGTTAGTGGTCCAAGATTTAGTAATGACAATCTTATTCGGGTTTTCTTATAACAAAGAAAATTTGCAAGGGGGCATGGATAGAGTGCAAAAATACAAAAAAAGCTATACTCGCCTCTCCGGTCACTCCTGGTCCAGCACTGCCGCTGCTATGGTGTCCCCAGTACTTTGCTTTGGTGACATCACAGTACACTCAGCCAATCACTTGCCTTAGAGGTCATGCGTTCTTTCTCTTGCATCTCACCACTGATGGTAGTGATTGACTGCTGCAGATCATATAGGATGTGATTAGGTTACTTCTACAGTGAAAACCAGAGCAGCGGTGGTGTTGGACCAAGAGATATTTTTTTTATCCTTTCTGTAACGCTGCTGGACGAGACTCACTGGTACCTGCGCCGTCCTGTTGGCTCCCCTGCTGTGCTCCATGCTCCTTCTGGGGCTGGATGTGTCTTCCGGCGTCTGTTTTTTCCTTCTGCTGCAATGACATCTCTGGCCACTAAAGTGCACAAGAAGCTAACTGTTCTGGATTTAGAGAGGCAGCTTGTGTTCACTTGCTATTGCCATTTGCCAATCCAGAGCCACCTACCCCTACCTGCCTGAACATTGTTGCATTTGTGCATTCCAAGCAAAGGTATGTTTCTGCTATTCTGTTCACTCTTCAAGAATTCTGACCTTTGCCTGTTCTTCCGATTAAGCTTTCTGCCTGAGCCCCGTCTGTACCCTGTGCCGCTCCTGTTGCCGCTTGCCCTGAGCCTTCTTCTATCTGACCATGATACTCGTCTGATCCCTGGTACTGCACTGATGGTCCGGCTTACTGACCACTTTTACTCTGCCTGTTCCCTGATGCCTTGTACCAACTCTGTCTGGTTCTTGGGAAGGAGCTTCTGCTCAAACCGGGACCCCACTTGTGGAGCGACCTGATGCCCTTTAGCCACAGAAGTCCAGCTTCCGCATCCTGGAGAGGGATAAAGGGTGAACACCTAGAGGGCACATAGACTCCGCTCCCTGGTACAAAGCCAAGCCGGTTGAGCAGCACAGCGGGTCCACACTCACTGTCTGTTACAATTTCTTAACTTTCTCCTCATCCTGCCCCTTTTTTTTTGGGGGGGGGGGGGAGGGGCTTGTATAGCATCTGTCTTCCCCAGAACCAGTTCCCAGCGACATTACAATATGACACTGTTTCTTTTCCTGCCCAGCAGAGACTTTAAAGGAAACGAAAGTTAGTGGTCACTTTAGAGACGTAATTCTGTACAGAACCAAATGAAGGTGATTGATGTCAGCTTCAAAGGAAGAAAAGCTGACAGCTCTGAGCCGTCCAGGAGCCCATGGAGGTGCCCGAAAATGGAAACTTTTCTTAAAATGTAATAGAAATAAAAAAAAGCATAAAGTGCGCATGATTGATCTGCACATAAAGTCATTCTAGGTGGGTCTCATGGGGATTACAAGATTCTTTTTTTAATTTCCTGTCATATCCGTTTCTCAGACCCTTCTGCACGAGACTGCACATAAGCTTTACACCTCATTGACTTCTATGAACGGGGGCGTCTCAGGCCTCTGCCTGTAATAATATACTCAGTGGTCGTGTACATAAAGAGGGGCCATATTATAAAATAGTACTGGGTCCCCGATAATAGCACTCACCCTGACCTGGCCTTTGTTTCTCCCGCTATTCTGTTTCCATGACTCTTAGGGAAATTTCTGACCCCCTTGTATGCTAACAATGTTATACTGGCAAAAATAATAACCACTGGGGTGGGATGGGTGAAGTGCACGGCCAAGTAGAGGCAGCCACTCCCCCCATGTGGAACACAAAAAAAAAGAAATTTGGTCAGCTCTCCTAGAACACCATTCACACTAGGCTGGGGCACATTGCTATGGCTGAAATTGCAAACACACAAAAAAACTGAAAAATGCAACAGCTCACCGCAATGGCCAGATACAGACCCACTACAGACATGAGTTAAAAGCAGCCCCCCCCCCCAACTGCTAAGAAAAAGAAACAAAAATAATGAGGCTCTTGGTTACCATATGCAAACAATGTAAACCACCCCACCACAATAAGGTGGCCTCATGCGCGGGGTGGACCCTACATTGTACTATGGCCTCTCCATGGCATGTAATAAGCCTATGTTCTGGGAATGCAAGATCCGTCTTATACCGGCAAAAACATTAACCACCTGGGTGGGATGGGTGGAGTGCACCACCAAGTAGAGGCAGAAAGCTGACCAAATTTGTCTTTTTTCTGTATTCCAGATGGGGGAGCGGCTGCCTCTACTTGGTCGTGCACTCCACCCAGATGGTCATTATATTTGCCAGTATAAGATGGATCCTACATAACTGTCCTCCGCTCCAGTTCCCAGTCCCCCTGACGTAAACCTAACCCTATACCTACTACTGTATTGCTGTAGTTCTGTATTATAGAAATGTTATTCAATATAGGTCTTATATCTATATAATTCACAATTACGTAATCACTGCCAGACAGGAAAAGCCAAGAGGAAGTCAGAAAGTTACCAGTCTCATGACTTTCACACACATTACACTATTATATTGTTATATTTTGTTATATCTGTATGGTTTATATCCACTCGTTTTAGGCTATTCTTGATACAGTCGCCTCAGGTGTAACTTGTAGCTTCTGGGCCACAGGGCAAAATTAGCCACAGCGCCCCCTACACCTGCATCTACCTCTCTGTACTCATTTTACCATGAGCTCTAGTTTCCTATATGTACACCCCGATGCAGGATGGACTAGAGTCATTCATACACATAGCTCAGCACTCCCCATCTAATGCTAGAACACTCACCAAATGTGTCCGCATATTGGCTTTACTTAGCTTTCCTATCACATAGGACAGGAAGTTTTACCAGACTTGGCCAATAAAAATAGGCTCCTCTACTGGATGTTAAAAAAAAATGGCTTGGCCGGATGATAGCGCGTTTCAAACAACAATGGTACAAAGTTGCCAACATTTTAATTTTTTTTCCAGGGACACTTTAGCGGTAAAAGGGGCGTGGTTTGTAGTGGGTGTGGTCTTGGTGGGGTATGGCCTATCATGGGTGTGGGTTCAAAATTTTCCAGTTACAATTTACAGTCATGTCACAAAAGGAGCATTACACACTCCAGTAATAGGTCCCCAGTATATTACACACCCCAGTTTCAGGTCCCCAGTATATTACACACCCCACTCAGAGCAGGCTGAGACTCAGAGAAAACTCTACTGACTGACTGTACATACTGGTAGTTTGCACCCATATCATGCAGCTGCACCCCATATCATCATACTAGTAGCCCCTTCATCCTCCTGCCCTTTTATCATCATAGTACTACCCCTCTAATCCTCCTTACCCCTCCATCATCATACTACTTCCCCCTTAATCTTGCTATTGTCCCTTCATCATCATACCAGTACCCCTTCAGCATCCTCTTGTCCCTTCATCTGCATTTAAAACAAAAAAGCTATACTTACCTCACCAGTATTGTTCCTCTAGTCCCCCAGGGACTCCTCTTCCTGCTCTGCATGAGTGACATCATTCGCGCTGGAAGGGGGTGGGGCACACCCGGGACATGGTTTTGCCAGGGCTGTCTCCTCAGAATCGGGAAAGTCCTGGCAAAACCAGGACTGTTGACAATTGATGTTGACTATGATGGTATTATGGT
The DNA here is from genome assembly GCF_027789765.1 of Dendropsophus ebraccatus. Classification (NCBI taxonomy): domain Eukaryota; kingdom Metazoa; phylum Chordata; class Amphibia; order Anura; family Hylidae; genus Dendropsophus; species Dendropsophus ebraccatus. The sequence goes on along the minus strand of NC_091465.1, from coordinate 76,060,671 downwards.
ACACTATAAAAACGAATACTGTCGTTTAACACCTAGACGACCCTGGGCGTACATGTCTAATGTTCTATGAAAGGCGCTCCGGAGCAGAGTGCGCTTCATAGCAGGGGGGGGCCGGCTGCAGTCAGCAGCCGGGCCCTCACTGTTAATGACAGGCTGCACCAATCACACTGCAGCCTGTCATTAACCCCTTAAACAATGCAACCGCTGCGTTTAAGTGTGACAGAAGCAGCTCCTGTCACTTACCAATCGGGACCCATGCAGTGTGACTGCGGGGGTCCCGATCGCTGTGCCGCTGGTCCCAATCCCTGCAGTCAGATTGGCGCTCTTCTTATTGAGTCTACCACAGGCAGGCTCAATCAGCAGATCACCTATAACACAGATCAATGCTATGCGTATGGCCACCTCTGTCCATGTCAGGAGAGGTTTTCTATGGGGATTTACTTCTGCTCTGGGCACTTCCGATCACGGACAGAGGTGGCAGCAGAGACTATAAAGAATACAGCACATCCTGCAGGACATACAGCAGCTGATAAGTACTGGAAGACTGGAGATTTTTTAAATAGAAGTAAATTAGAAGTGAAAGTAGATTTGAAAGTAAAATGTACCCCTTTAAGTCCTGCTCAGCTTTTTGCTATCTAATAGCAAAGAAGGTGGGACCAACCAGAAGGCTCGGCCTCTATGATATATACGCTCTTGCTCCCATCACTGACTGACACACAAAATGTATAGGAATTATAGGCCGCCGGCCGCAGACAATTTCCGCTCTTTTCATTGACGGGTAAAGATTATATACATTATCGGCTTGTACCGTCTTAAAACCAATTTCCCCAGAGGATAGCACTTGTCGTGGAGCCTGACCTCTTGGCTGATGCATAGACCATCAGTTCGGTGATTTTAAGGCTTAAGGATCTCCCGGAAAACGGTGTGACAGACGGAGAGCTGATTCAGCAGGAGATTTCTGCTGACATTAAGTAAAGTCAATGGCCTAGATATATCAAAGAGGCCTAAGGTTTAGCGTAGGCCTTAAATAGCAAGTGTCCCTGAATCTGTCATCGCTGGCCCGCTCACACCTGGCAACCAGAGACTCTCATTCTAATGAATAGCAGATATGCGCCGGCCTATATCCCATCATGTACACTGCTCACAGACCCCACCGCTTTGAAGACCGCTGCCTGACTAATGAAAGGCAATGGCATGGCGCTGCTCATAATGCCGGCTTTTGATCTTTTATTACGAATGACATTAATAATCAGAAAAAGTTATAAGATAAAATATCCTCATGGAAAGTTGACGAGCGCTCGGATGCGGAGCTGTTACAGATTACCGATAACATGGACTCATTTATTATAAGGAGTAATGACACCGCCATAAATCTCCCATAAAAGAATACACATAACTAATGGCGGTAGACAGCCGGAGACTAAATGAATGGCAAAATCCTAATCAATAGTAATTAGATTTATGAAGAGAGGTTAAATGTGAGAAACAATGACAAGGGCCGACACGATGCATGAATAAGGGGAGTCTGAGTGAATATTAGAGGGCCCCCCCCCCCCTATTCACCAAGAAGATTCAAAGCGCGTCTCTCACTCTGGAGGACCCGACATAAACATGGCAGAGAAATTACACTGATTTTACTGGGTCCCATGTAATGCTTCTTCCCCCCTATGGGGGTGCTGCAGGGAGACTAAAGACTTGCTGCAACTTCCACCCACATATTATAGCTGATTGCTTGCTTGGTAAATTGATGGCTCTTTGTAAGGATAGGACATCAATATTAGATCAGTGGGGGTTGTATCCTGATCAACTGATTGAAGATACAGCAACACTTGTACAGGTTCAGCCTCTCCACTTCCTACCAGACGCGGCTCCGTACATTGGGCAGTGGCTGTACCTGGTATTGCATCTTGTCCTATTCCCCTTCATTTGATGAGCTGCAATACCAGGTATAACCACTACTGAATGTATGGAGCTGTGCCTGGTAGGAAATGAAGAAGCTGCAGCATTTAAATGAGCGTCAACCGTCAATCATTTCATCAGCAGGGTGCTATGAATTAGACCTCCATCAATTGGATAAGGGTAGGCCATGTAAAGGCCCTCAAAAACCCTTTAAATTCATAGTAAAAATGAAAGGGGGTGCAAATATTTTGTTCAGGTGGCTAGAAACATTGATATATACTGAATATAAGCTTATCCGTTTTATTAGCACTTGTATTCTGCTCACGTACACCTACTTTACTTGTACTATCACTTACATTATTATAGATGAGTAATTTTCTGTAAAACACTGATTATGTAACCAAAATAGGAATCACTTCTACATTATGTTATTATCCATTGAGAGTTTATGGGAAAAACACTATAAGAACTGCATAAGTCTGCAGATAGCAGCTGCTCCTCTTCAATGTCTGTGCTGTATGTAGGTCTGGTCTGGGCTGTCATGTATGTCTCTGTTAGGTCTGTGCTGTATGTAGGTCTGGGCTGTGCTGTATGTAGGTCTGGGCTGTGCTGTATGTCTGTGTTAGGTCTGTGCTGTATGTAAGTCTAGACTGTGCTGTATGTCTGTGTTAGTGCTGTGCTGTATATAGGTCTGGGCTGTGCTGTATGTCTGTGTTAGTGCTGTGCTGTATATAGGTCTGGGCTGTGCTGTATGTCTGTGTTAGGTCTGTGCTGTATATAGGTCTGGGCTGTGCTGTATGTCTGTGTTAGGGCTGTGCTGTATGTAGGTCTGGGCTGTGCTGTATGTCTGTGTTAGGTCTGTGCTGTATATAGGTCTGGGCTGTGCTGTATGTCTGTGTTAGGTCTGTGCTGTATATAGGTCTGGGCTGTGCTGTATGTCTGTGTTAGGGCTGTGCTGTATGTAGGTCTGGGCTGTGCTGTATGTCTGTGTTAGGGCTGTGCTGTATGTAGGTCTGGGCCGTGCTGTATGTCTGTGTTATGTCTGTGCTGTATGTAGGTCTGGGCTGTGCTGTGTGTCTCTGTTAGGTCTGTGCTGTATGTAGGTCTGGGCTGTATGTAGGTCTGGGCAGTTTCCTATAGCCGGGCAGTTTCACTTCCACCGCACTAATGAAGAACTTGGTTGCATTGTTCATTTTACTGTTTTTCTTGTGATACATCCCAAAATTTGTTTTATCCATTGCTAGAAACATTAAGGAAAAAACAGGCAGCCACCCAGAAATCTGCATATAATAGCTATACACCTAGACAATATAGTGTATAAGTGTATGGGAGTTATCATATACAGCATTCTATGCTACTAAAATGTTAAAGTGAATCTGTCAATTGCAATTCACATTCCAAACTACTAACATTGTTAGGGCGAGGAGACACATGGTACCTTTCATATATAGATCTGTGCTTCCATAATATAGAAACAAATGTATTCTCCAGTGCAAAGTGTCAAAGAGGTGTTCCCTGGACCCTGAGGGCTTTAGTGCCTCCTTGCTCCCCTTCCCATCCCTATCTTTTAATTGATTGACAGTCAGCTTTGAGCTGTGCTTCCAAGTCTTGTTATTGTGCTGTGCATACAAGTTATACCCAAGTGCGAAATTCAGATGCAGGGCTCAGATTTCAGCCTTCAATGAAGCTAGCAGTAATAGAGATGGGAGGGGAAGCGAGTAGGCGTTCCACCCCTTAGGACTATAGGGGCTTAGGAACGTCTCTTTAATTCTTTGAAGTGGAAAATAAAAGCATTTTTGTAATGTCATGGAAGCACAGACAGATAAATGAAAGGTACCATGTGTCTCCTTGACCTAAAATCTATCTAAGGCTTGGTTCACATGACAATTTTGCAATCTGTCTCACTTTATCCATTGTGGAATGTTTCATTTGAACATACAGAAAAATGTGATCAACCAAGTTTTTGTGCGTGCTACAAAATGGTAAAAAAAAAAATATCTGTTTTGATGGCCGTCATTGTGCAAATAGGGTCTGTTATTTTTGAAATATCAGGTGTTATTTGCACAATAATGGCCGTTATTATGAAAGTTGGATGTCATTTTTACATACAGCATTGGAAACCTAGCCTAAGGGTGCCTTCACACGTACCGGAACCGCATCCGCTGCGGATCCATGTAGTGTGAAGGTCTATGGGTTACATATGCACAGCCGAATTTTAATTCCGCTGCGGATATGTAACCCGGCCCCTTTAACTTCCGCCGCCTGGAGCCCCAGTCCGGAGCATACATTACCTGCTTCAGGCTCCAGTTTGCTTAGGGGCCTCCCAGCATCTTCCGACAGTCAGACAATGAGGAGCTTCGGGCCAGGGCTGCGGGCAGCCGGTGGTTAAAGGAGTCGGGTCACATATCTGCAGCAGAATGAAAAACACTGCAGGTATGTGAACCCATAGGCCTTCACTATACCAGGATCCGCAGCGGATTTCGCTGCAAACTCGCGGCGTGAAATCCGCTGCGGATCCGATACGTGTAAAGGCACCCTAAAGCATTATTGTCATTTTGGGTAGTTTTTGATATAAAAACCAGTGCAACAGCAACCTACAGGTGCAAGTGCTTACTGTACATATTCTCCCCAGTGTACACATGATAAAAACCTGCTCTGTAGATATTAAAAAATTTGGATCTTAGCAAACATTTTGACCAGAGTGTACCATGTCACCATGTTAAGGCGTCCTCAGAGACATGGTCCTTTTTCTGTTGTGTGTGGGCGGTGTGGCTACCTCCTGTTGGCTTCCACTCCACCCATGTCTTGTAAGTGCTATATATATATAGAGAGATTTGGCTACTATCTCCCAGTTGTAGGCTTATTTAGCCCAGGAGAGGCCATTGCTAGTGTGAAAATGTCTCTGAGGACACCTTAACGTGGTGACATGGTACACTGTTTGATCAAATAGTTTGCTTAGATCCTCATTTTTTAATATCTACAGAGCAGGTTTTTATCGTGTGTACCCAGGGGGAGTATGTACGGTAGGCACTTGCACCTGTAGGTGGCTGTTGCATTGTTTTTTTGTCTGTACTTAAGCCACATGCAGCGTGCAACCTACAGTGTGAACAGGGACATAGGGGTGCTGCCACTTTTTACTTTTCTATGTTATCAGACATGTCCAAAGTTACTGATTGCACCAGGTCTCCCTCCTGAGATACAATATAGACACACAGTCCCGGGACACCACCATCACCACTACGTGCGTTGCGTGCCCTCCGTCTGGTGTTATCGCCTATAAAACTTTTTGTGGGAAGAAAATGAAAAAAAAACCCACACACATGTAGACAGCACATGCTCTTCTCTAAGTCGTAGGTTCGCAGGTCTGGATGTTTTCGCTTAGTTGGTCAGTTTCACTTCCACCCGTGAATAGGCTTAGCACAAGCAGTAGAACAGGAGCTGTATACAGAAATCGATAGATTTTTTTATCAAGATTTTTTCTCCTTGCTGTTTTTTTTTTATGTACTAAAACATTAACATTTGGGGGGACATTTATCAAGACTGTCATAGATAAAGCCCCACCCCCGAATTTCCATCCTGGATTTACTAAGAGGCCCACGTATTCTATAAAGCAGTGTTCCCCAACCTGTAGCTTTCCAGCTGTTGCAAAACTCCCATGATGCCCAGTGTAGGGATCTTCCCGGGGGATGGTGTGTTTGGACACAGTTCACAGCAGACTTGGACTTATAAAATAACAGCTTGGCGTTTATTTGCAGCATAAACAGTCCAGTAAACAGAAATACAGCAACACCGTGCTTTTAAGAACAAAACAAACAAAAAGGTCTTGCCCATCTGGGCGCTTACTAACAGGTTTCTTCACCTATATGACACTATAACACAGCGTCTTTCACCTGGATACCGCAGGGTCTACTGTATATAAGCTCCAGCAGTGGCTGCATTCGCAGCTCCCACCAAACACACTGGCTGAGAGCAACCACCTGCAGCTCTGCAGAGCTTTTACCTTTTTCAGGCTCATCAGAGCACACCTGATCACAACACCCAACCTGGATCGGGGGGGAGGGAATGGCAAGTCCCACTACCAAAACCTACCTGCCATTCCATGTAAATCCAGGCCCGGTAAAAATAAATAACAACTCAGCAGCATAACACTGCTGAGCAACAGATCCCTCCTGGACTTACCATCTCACTGTGCGCATCAACCTAGGTGAGATGTACACCCCCTCGAACACATCTCCTGTGACATGTCTACACCAGACAATAAAATTACAAACGTGTGAATAGGGCGATAGAAACCAATGAGACTGTACTTTATCCGTAATTGTGGATCCGCAATTATGTACCAAAAATATGTGGATAGTTTTATAGAACGTGTATACACTATGGGCTTCTATAGTTGGATGTCTGCATTGTAGTAAGCTGGCAAGGAAGCTGTGAGAAATGGAGAACTCCCCTTCCCGGTAGTGAAACTTCACAGCCGCCTTTATTTTCCGTTCTGCTTCACCTTTCTTCTGAACTCCATTTTAACCATAACATCTGACCTATGACCTTTATATTCACCAGGAGGACGGTTCTCACGTCAAGTACATTTTCAAGAATGTCAGGATGTACAACCACGTCCCCCAAAATACGAGGCTATGTTCCCACAACGTTTTTCGGGCCATTTTGCGGTTGACAGCTGTCATTCTGAAGCCAAAATGCGGCCGTTTTATGCAATTTGTTTGCATAAAACGGACATATTTTGGTGCCAAAATGACGGCCATCTGAAAAAACTTCAGTAAAATGGCCAAAGATAAGACCTTGGAACATAGCCAACGCCAGTAGGGATGAACTGGGGTGCAGCCTAGGGGGCGTCCCTCATGACAGGGATTTGACAGGCAAAAAAGGTTTAGCCCGGGGGAAGGGCTAGGTGGGGTGACTGGTTCGGGAGGGGGGCGGAGGTAATAAAGGGTGAGCCCTGGGGAACACAAATAAGGGGAGTGATTGGATCAGGAGGGGGTGGAGTAGTATGGGGGGGGTGGGGGGTAAGGTTATGAAGGTACCCACCCTGGAGTGGGTCTGCAGCCATTTTGGTTTGACTCCCTAAGAAATCTTCTACCCGCCCTTAAAGGGGAACTCCACATAAGTAAAAAAAAATTCTATTAAAAGTACATTAAAAGTTATATAGATGTGTCTATACAATGTATTACTGTATCTGTACGGTTCTGCCACACTGGTAGCTGATAGAAATCCAGGAAGTGAAGAAAAATGGCCCCTGTGCCAATCCACATTGTCTCCTGCTCTCACTGCTCTCCCACCTTAGGAGACAAATATTCCATGCCTCTGTCTCACATTGTGTGTGTGTTTGCTGAGCACAGGCTGATGATGCAGACAGGGGGCAGGGCGTGATGTCACAGGAGGCTTGGCTGGATCTCTGAGGGGCCAGAAGCAGCTGCTGCAAGGACTGTGGACTGTGATGAACAGCTGAGGGAAAGCATTGCATTCTGGAACCAGTACTGCATTCTGGGAACTGCTCAACCAGGAAGTACAGAAACACAATACAGAACAAAAAAACCCCCAAACAAATGGATTTTTGGTAGTTTCAAAACTTGGATAGATAGGTAAGTAATGTTATATGCTTCTGCAAAAGATTAATTTTTTTTTAACCTCTACCTGGAGTTCCCCTTGTCAATACCTTGGTCATGTGTTTCTATCTTCCTATAGAAACCCAATTGGGAAGAGAAGCTAGCTACTTCCTCCCAGCCCCGTCTCTAATGCACCATACTTCCCAGTGATCCTTGGTTTTCTACATGACTACGGGATAGAACCAGTACTTATCACCTGCTGGATGTCCTGCAGGAAATGGTGTATTCTCTCCATTCTGACACAGTGCTCTTTGCTGCCACCTCTGTCCATGTTTGGAACTGTCCAGAGCAGCAGAAAATTCCCCTAGAAAACCTCTCCTGCTCTGGACAGTTCCTGACATGGACAGAGGTGGCAACTTTTTGGTTAGTTTATATTATAAATGTATACCTAAAAAACAAATGTATGTTTCCCGAAACGCTTCATGAGACTGTTCTATTCTGTAATTATAGTATTTGTTGCTAAAGTTGTAGGACGGAGTAAGAACGGGCAGAATTGGGCGCCCCCCGGCCGTTCTTCTCAGCCATCTTATTTCTATTTCATCACAAGATGGCAGGAAATCATTGCTGCTTGGGTTTAATGAGATCTTTGAGTCGGTTCCAGTTTGGTAGATTCTACTTCCCCTCTGTGGTTTCTGCAATGCATCAGGCACATATTGTTCTGGGCAGGGTACATTAACACCAGGCTGGGGAATCTCACCAGTGCCGCCCTCTAATCTGCCGCTTCGCTTGGTATCAAACCTATATTGCAGCCACTTCCTGAGCCATCTATTTTCTCTACTCACTTCGAGGCAATGAAGCGAGTTTCCTTTTTTTTTTTCTTTTCTGATCTGAGGAACAATAAACACTTTTTTTCCCTTTGTTTTCTACAAGATTTTTGGCAAATCTGCGGGAAGCTCAAAACTGAACGTGGAGTCAGAACAACAATGCAGAATAGCGTCTGATCTCTACGAGAGGTAACAGCGAGGGCGGAACCTGCAGAAGTACAGATCCCAGCATGCCCTGTCTCCTCCTGACATGAAGACGCCACGGACGTCTTACAGGATATTCAGGCAAGAATATAAAAGAAAAGAAGTCTTGATTACAAATATCCTACCGTTTTGTGTATGCAGCTCCAGAGTATACTATGTATGTTCCTCTCAACGGTTATAACCTAAACAATGTTATCCATTATTGCAATCTACCTTATTAACTGGTTCAGCTTTTTTCAGTAGAAAACAACAGCAGAACAGGATCTCCCCCCCCCCCCATCCTAAACATTTGTTGCTATGCAGAATTCTTACACATTAGGGCTATGTTCACACACTGTTCAAACAACGGCCGTAGGTAGCATTAAAGAAAGATCCGTTAACGCAGAGCTATATATGAATTCTGCATGGTTGCACGGCATTCCTGATACCACCTTAAATTACATAGCACTGGGTAGGGCCGGGCCAAGCAGTGTAGGAGCTGCTCTGCCATTCCCTGCTGCCACCCATACTCAGCAGTGTGGGCCATAGCCGGGAATAGCAGAGCCATTTTGGCACTACACACACTGTTTCTCTTGTTTTTAAAAAATATATACTTTTTAATGATGGTTATGCTTAAAAGCAGGGATGGGGAACGTTCTAGCTGTATATATATATATATATATATATAATTCAGGATGGAAGGAAAGCTGAGAGACTCTAATGTCTCTTTTCATTGTATTGAAAAAAGAAAAAAAAATTCCATTTGTCTTGCATCCATTCTTGGAAACCATTGAATCCAGCGCATTGTTATACAATGGGGACTACGGCAGGTAATCCTGGGTTTGGCGCAAATCCTATTGCTGAGCAGAGAAGGTCTCAGTAATTCCCTGTAATATGTGATGTGCAGCGTTCTATATGAAGCGGCATCTTGTCGTCCTCATATACTCGCTACATATCTCCGGATGGCAGCAGAAGCCGCTCCTGCCAGCACTGCAGATGTACCAGACACCAGGAAGATTATTTATAAAACTATTACAAAGATGCCACCTGACTACAGAGCAATGCCGCAATGTGTAATGGAAAGGTACCATATAAAGCAGCAATACACAAGGCGACTGCTGACATTTCCCACAGTAAGCCATATGAGCCACAATAAGGTTACTGCATATATAACAGAGAGGACTCTATGGATGCATCTGTGCCCACTTAAAGGGGAAGTTAAGTTTAGAAAAATTATTTTATACACCCTTTAAGGGAGGAATGGGGAATCTACGGCCCTCTAGGTGCTGCAAAACTACAATATCCATCCCCAGCCATGATGGTATTTGTAGTTTTACAACAGCTGGAAGACCGTAGCTTCTCCATCCCTGCTTTAACGGAATCCTGATTTAACAGAGAGGGGTCAAAGAGTGTCCGAGATATTAAATGGTGGCTGCAGGAGGGAGAAGTGGGGTTCCTGATACTATATGATAGCTGCAGGGAAGAGAGACTGATACTGCGTGGGGGCCGCAGGGAGAAATTGGGAATCTGATATTGCTATAGGTTTGCTGCACAGGTGTGTGTGTGTGTGTGGGGGGGGGACTAATACCATATGGGGGCTGCAGAGGGACAAGTGGGGGGCCCTGATACAATGTGGGGGGACTGGTGGGTAAAGAAGGGCTGATACCCTACTAGGAAGGGAGCTTGTAACTATGAGAGCTGCAAGGGAAGGGGGCCTGATACAATAAAGGGTCTGCACAGGTTTTTTTTTACTATTTGGTTGCTGCAGAGAAGGGTCTCATATTATATTAGGGTGCACAAAGATGCCTGATACTATATGGGGACTGCACAGAGGGGCCTATACTGTAAAGTGACTTAATACTATATACATGCACAGAGCACATAACTATTATGTGGGGGCACAGTGGACCCTTAAAACTGTACGGCACAGTGAGGCTTAACTACAATATAGGGGGACAGAGGACCTAAAGGAGCCTAAATGATTCTCTGGCAGATTCTGGAGGGAGGGCTCATGGCCAGGAGAAGATTTCTAGATAGCCGGGTTGGATGAGGAGAAAATGGAAAAGTGAACGATTCTAATCAGAGAAGATGCCCCCTGTAAGTCACTGGATGTAACTGCACACTCCTATAGGGAAGTGATAATGGTCATGGTGCAATGGTATTGTGTAGTGGTATCATTGGTAATATCGTTTTGTTTTGTTAAGTAGCAGTTTTTGGTAGACAATTGTTGCTTCCTTGTGGCAACAGTTTAAGTTTGGCCCTCACGGACTATAATATGGCTGTGCCCTGGCACAGAAAAGAAGAGCCATAAAGGTATGGATGGGGGAGTTAGGTGTGGAAGACTGACACCGTCAATTGTCATTTGGCTGGAGGTACACTGGCTGGGGTACCCAGCAAAAAAAAAAAAAAAAAAAAAATCTTTTAAAGGGAATCTGTCAGGTCTCTACCAGGTGGAGCTGCAGACAGGTGAAACTCTTCAGCTTCCAAGGAAAATGCAGATAGCTGTGGCACTTCAGCTTCTGAGGAAAAAAAACAATTTTATAACTTTGCAAATGGCCAATAACGAAGACAAAAGCATGACTTGTTTATCTCCCTATCACTTATCTTCCTGTGTCTGTAGCTCTGTACCTGGTACAGACCTGACCAGTGTCGGACTGGGCCACCGGAGGACCGGAGTCCCTACGCTGATGTGGCGCACTGACTGTCGGGCGGCAGGGCCCCCGACAGTCACACAGTGCTGCCGCAGGCCCCCCTTGCCGCACTCTTCGGACCGCAAGCAGTGTCTTGCTTGCGGTCACAAGAGGCAATCTGGCCCCCAGCTGATGCTGCGCTCCCTGGGGGGGGTGTCCCGCACCCGCTTGGCGCACGCATCAGGAAGCTCTGTGTATGCCGAAGGCCGGAACTTTCGGTACAAGCGAGCGCCTATTAGAGATGCTCCCTGTAACGGAAGTACCGGCCCCGGCGCGCACAGAGCTTCCTGATGCGTACGCCGGGCGGGTGCGGGACAGGGATCGGAGTGTCAGCCGGGGACGAAAAGAATAAGACAGCCGGCGGGGGAGCGAGTGGTTAGGTGAGTTTTTTTTTTTAAATTTCTTTTTATCTGCACTGGGGGCCATCTATAAGGGGGCTAATGGAGGCCGGCCATCTATAAGGGGGATATCGGGGATGGGGGGCATCTATAAGGGGGCTAATGGGGGCCGGCCATCTATAAGGGGGATATCAGGTGGGGGGGGGCATCTATAAGGTGGATATCGGGGGGGGGCATCCATAAGGGTGCTAATGGGGGCCGGCCATGTATAAGGGGGCTATCAGGGGGGCCATCTATAAGGGGGATATCAGGGGGGGCATCTATAAGGGGGATATCAGGGGGGGCATCTATAAGGGGGATATCAGGGGGCCATCTATAAGGGGGATATCAGGGGGCCATCTATAAGGGGGATAATACAGGGGGACATCTATAAAGGGGATCACATAGAGTCAGCCTACCCACTAAATGAGGGTGTAAAGGGGCCAATACAGATGTGCAGTTTGTAGAGGGATGAGGATGGTGCCAGAGTGAGGAGCCTAATATGTTTGTCTGGCAGATCCTGTGGATTTGTAGCACGGAGAAGTTCTCATAGCGGCACAGGGCGGATGGAGAAGAAGATGAAAAGGGAAGCACTCCGATCAGAGAAGATGCCCCCTGTGAGTCACCAGATGTAACTGCACTGTAATGTATATGGTGTACAGAACCTGTGTAGAGCTGCATTCACCTCTATATGACTGGATGAGGTGATAGTGATCTTTGTACAGAGGATGTTATTCAGTAGCATTTGTCAGTATGTGGGGGTATTATTTGTAACTTGTTATCTGGCACTGTGTTTTACTGGTTTTACACCAACAGATTATCTGCCAGATTTTTTTAAGCCAAAGCCAGGAATGGATTTCAAAAGAGGAGGAATCTTAGTCTTTCCTTTTTTACCTGTTCACTGTGTATAGCCTATTCCTGGCTTTGGCTCCAAAAAATCTGTCAGATAATCTGTTGATGTAATAGGGCCCTAACAGTATGTATCATGATAATATTTCCTTCCTATATACTGGTATTATTGGTAATATCGGTCTTGATATATATCAATAGCATCGCTTGGTCATTAGTAACTGCACTGTAATCACTTACATAGTGTGCAGAGCCTGTGTACCATTGGTGTCTAAATGGTTCAGTGTATGGCAGTCCCGTGGTCACTACAGTACACTAGTGCCATCATAACTAATCCAGATGCTGGGAGCTCCCATGTCCAGTCCCCAGAACAGTGTGACAGTATGGTGATAATATGGTAGGGGTAGATGTTTTTGTTCTATCCCCTATTAGTGATGTTCTGGGGTCACTTCCCTACACTGAGCCCCCACAGATCTATGTATTCCGATCTTCCACAAAGCACCCACTGTATAAAGCACCTAAGACCCAACTACAACAGCTGCAGGCACTACAACTCCCAGCATGTACTGACAGTCTGCAGCCCTCAGGATATGCTGGGAGTTGTAGTACAGTGTATACAGATGTATTGCTGGACCCTCAGGGCTGATGGTTGTGACCCACAGATTGCAGCCATCAGGAGCCTATGCACACAGTGATTTATTATAGGATTGTCCTCTCAGAAACTACAACTCCCAGCATACCCTGAGAGCTGTATAAATGTAGGGTATTCTGAGATTTGTCACAGATATAGATGAATCCAGCGCCCCCGGTGACAGGTTCCCTTTAAGCAGGGGCGGTCTTGGCATTTCTGGGGCCCCAAGCGAAGTTATGTCTGGGCCCCCCCCCCCCCTCGACATGTGCTCCACAACAATAGACCGCTGTGTGCTGCCCCCAGTAGTATATACCCCTTGTGCGCTACTGCCAGTAGTATATACCCCTTGTGTGCTGCCCGCAATAGTATATACCCCTTGTGTCCTGCCCCCAGTATTATATACCCCTTGTGTGCTTCCCCCAGTAGTATATAGACCCCTGTGTGTTCCCCAGTTATATATAGCCCCCCTTGTGCCCCCCCAGAAGTATATAGACCTCCTGTGTGCTGCCCCAGTTGTATATAGACCCCCTGTGTGCTGCCCCCAGTCCTATATACCCACTGTGTGCTGCCCCCAGTTGTATATACCGCCTGTGTGCTCCCCCACTAGTATATAGCCCCCCTGTGTGCTCCCTCAGTGGTATTTAGCCCCCCCTGTGAACTCCCCCACTTGTATATAGACCTCCTGTGTGCTCCCCCACTTGGATATAGACCCTTGTGTGCTCCTCCAGTAGTATATAAACCCCCTGTGTGGTTCCCTCAGTAGTATATAGACCCCCTGTGTGCCCCACCAGTATTATATAGACTCCTGTGTGCTCTCCCAGTAGTATATAGACTCCTGTGTGCACCTCCAGCAGTATATAGACCCCTTGTGTGCTGCCCCCAGTAGTATACAGACCCCTGTGTGCTCCCCCAGTTATATATAGACCCCCTGTGTGCTGCCCCCAGCAGTATATAGACCCCCTGTGTGCCTCACTAGTATTTAGACCCCTGTGTGCTCCCCCAGTAGTATATAGACCCCCTGTGTGCTCCCCCAGTAGTATATAGCCCCCCTGTGTGCTCCCCCAGTTGTATATAGACCCCATTCTGCTGCCCCAAGTAGTATATAGACCCCCTGTGTGCTGCCCCAGTAGTATATAGACCCCTCTGTGAAGCCCCAGTAGTCTATAGCCCCCCTGTGTGCTCCCCCAGTTATATATAGCCCCCCTGTGTGCTCCCTCTGTTATAGCCCCAGTGTGCTTCCCCCATTTATATATTCCCCCGCTGTGCTCTCCCCCAGTTAAACATACCCCTGTGTGCTCCCCCTCCCATATAGTATATAACACAATAAAACAAACACTTATACTCACCTGGGTCCGGGCGTCTCCTCTTCTCTTCGCTCTTGTGGCCGCAGGAAGGGTTTTCCCTGCGATCACAAGAGGCTGCACTCCCCTTGTTCTAGCGCTGATGCTCCAGTGATGTCACTGGAGCGCCGGCACCACAAGGACAAAGTGGCCACTTGTGACCGCAGGGAAAACACATTCTGTGGCCACAAGAGTGACTGACAGGAAGGGAGCCAATGGCTCCCCCCCTGTAAGTGCTGCTGCTGCATGTAACCATGAGCACTCATTACGAGTGCTCATAGTTACAGTTCACATCGCAGCAGCGAGCGGGGCAGCGGCCCTGTCCAGCGGTCTTGAGCACAAGAGCAGGACGTGGGGGCCCCCCTGGATGTTGGGGGCCACAAGCGATCGCTTGGGGTGCTTGGTGCCAAAGACCGCTACTGCCTTTAAGTCAACTGGTGCCAGAGATGTATAATTTACTTCTTTTAAGAAAAAACTTTCAGCACTTATCAGCTGCTGTATGTCCTGCAGGAAGTGGTGTATTCTTTCCAGTTTGGAGAGCAGGAAAGATTTTCTATGCGGATTTGCTACTGCTCTGGACAGAGGTGGCAGCAGAGAGCACTGTGTCAGACTGGTAAGAATACACCATTTCCTGCAACTGCTAAGTACTGAAAGACTGGAGATTTTTATTATAGAAGTAAATTAGAAATCTCTGTCACTAGTTGATCTGAAAGATTTTTTTTCTAGAGTTCTCCTTTAACAATTGACGATAGCATTGTAAAAGTACAGTATATGTCACTGACATCATAAACCGAGGCTCCTCTGCCTCCCATTTCCATTATTGTGCCGCCACACTTTATGCTGACTTTTCATTGTGGAAAGGCCTGAGCTGTAAAAGTGAATGTATTTCTCGCACACAAAGCCTTCATTAATTGCGGTTATTATCCCACAGGTAGCGGTGGTGTTGACCGCCGATATAATCAGTATTTGTATCCGCGTTAATTAAACAGAAAGTGCTGCGTCCAGCAGAAGTCCCATTAAAGGCGGCTCTATTATCTGTTACTTCAAAGGCCGAGAATCCAGCCAATCGCTCAGCGGCCGCGGCCGGATGACAGCGGGAGGATGTATGCTGCTATAACCTGTCCCGGATAGACAGGCGGACCCCTGCTGATGACAGTGATAGATTTCATGGGTTAAGGCCTGACACATGAGATGTATTTCTACAGCGTTTTCCCAGAAGATGGGAAGATATTGTTTTTTAGTGTTTTCTATTTGCTTGACTGCGTTGCAGGTTGTTTCGCGTATTCTTTTCCAGATGAGATCTGGGGTGTAGAAAGCCAAATCAATCAGACAGGAGAGAGCAGGAGCTGCGATGCCCATCGTCTCTGTATTCAAGTCACTAACACACGACATAGGCCTGAATGTTATAAAAAAAAAAAAATTTTAAAATTTTTTTAAAAAGTATAAAAAGAAAATTATTAAAGCTAAAGCCCAATGAAGACTGCTCTATATATATAAATAGTAACAAAGTAACATAGTAAATAAGGTTGAAAGAAGACTAGCGTCCATCAGGTTCAACCTAGGGGAACCCTACTGTGTTGATCCAGGGAATTTGCGGTTATTATCCCACAGGATATAACCGCTAGATAATGTATCACTAAGGTGAAGCATAGAGGTCTGACTCAGTGTGGTGTCCCACCACGGGTGTTTTGTGCTTCACACCTGTCACAAAAGCTTCTTCTCTAGGTTAAGTGTTGATGAAGGTATTTTCTAGTTTGTCCACAAGATGTCAGTATTCTATATGTATACTCTTATAGGTTGCACAGATGTAGATAACAAAGGGTTACTGTTTCTTGGAGATGGAGATGGAGATACTCTTTCTTTCTGACCTATCATTTCTTCTTTCTTTTACACACATTCCTTTCCACCACTCACAGGGTTTCTTACATATCCCTGTAGGAAGTAGTCACTTGGGAGGAAGTGTAGCTTCAGTTCTACTTAGATTCTCGTAGGAGGAGGACACACAAAGCAGACATCCCTGCTGTAGACAAGCCAGGGCCTGGCTCTGCCAGGACCCTTGTCCTGGACAAGTCTAGTTCAGACTGTGTGTAAGGTGGTGAGGCACACGTGTATGAAGCAACCAGAGACACAGTTTGTTTAGGCTATCTCTTCTACTATGCAGTGCTAGTCATCTCTTACTCCTTACTTACTCTCTTACACCTTGGGTCATTCTCCCCTTTCTGCGGGTGGCGGTACCGATAGTCCGGGTGGGTCAATTGCCACTCAGGACTACCGTGACAAGAGCCGGAGGGACCCATCACAGCCCGACAGGTCTTCGACCATTTAGGGAACAGTATAAACTGGACATATACAAAACAGGTACCAACATCACACCTGTGTGCTGGACTAGCACTGGCGTCACGACAATACCATCACTGGCCGAGTACTACTGTAGCTGTGCAACCATGCATGCTCGGCACAACAGCACTTGCACAACCCAGAGGGAAGGCAGTCACTGTCCCGCCCTAGTCTCTAACTGGCTGAGCGGCATACCTGAGTCGAGTTGTGACTTTACAGGAATGGGAGTTCCAGGAGACCCACAGGGGTATGTGAGTGGTAAGGCAGCATTTCGGAGGGCACGGGACAGGTAAGTATAAATTCTTTATTATGTTCCTGAAAGTTTTATACATATTTGTAATTTACTTTTATTAAAAAAAATCTTGAGTCTTCCAGTACTTATCAGCTGCTGTATGTCATGCAGGAGGTGGTGCATTCTCTCCAGTCTGACACAGTGCTCTTTGCTGCCACCCATAGAAAACCTCTCCTGCTCTCCAGACTGGAAAGAATACACCACTTCCTGCAGGACACCCAACAGCTGATAAATACTTGAGATTTTTTAATAGACGTGAATTACAAATCTCTGGCACTTTCTGGCACTAGTTGATTTGAGGAAATATTTTTTGGGTGAACTTCCTCTTTAACACATTATCATAAAACTACAAATTGTGGCTATTACTTCTGTGGTTTTGCCGTACACCGAGCGGAATGTTCTTTTAAGTCAACTAAGGACAATCGGTGGGGGAGTTGTTATTCTGAGCTGCTGAGCTCCTTGTCTATGGTGAATATTTCCTGCTTTTGTCTTTTCTCTGCGCTCGTTCCCTTATAAGTTAATATATTCCTTTATATAGAGTGAATTTATATCAGCAAGAGAAAGCTGCTTACCGTCACTGCGCAGGAATACAGCAGAGCTCGGCAGTTTTCTCCGCTCTGCAGCCTCGTGTTGTTTCCTGAGCAGCAAATAAACAAGTAAGGAATGGAAGAAATGAGAACTGGAGAATATGCCGCGTGTGTATGAAGGCAGGAGAACAAGGGGGACTTTATTCATGTTTATTCAGGTTTTATTGCTACATCTGGGTAGTAGTCAGGAGGGACTGTGTATGTGCCCCAGGTGCTTGGTGCCAGAGGTGGCTCCTACAGGCCAGTCTGTCTTGGCGAGAGTATCTAGATAAAGAGGAGATACAAACTAGCTACAAGCAGGGCACCATATGTATAGCTCGTGCTGCCCTAGGCACATGACTATTCCTGCTGATATGTCTGTATAGCACACCAGGCTCTCAGGATGAAGTTTCTTTCCTTCATCCTCAACACCGTTTCTGTGCTATTATGTGTTTAATCCTTATGCTTATTAGGCATTTTGGTGCACTGGGGGAGGGACTACCACTCTCAGCACACTGATCTGGCCCGCCCCCAGCCTGCTGTGTGAATGTGCATTAGAAGAAGCGGGCAGCCCGAGGGGTGGATCTGTGCACTGGGGGCAGTAGCCCGGCCCCCTGTGCACTGATCTGGCTCACCCCCGGCCTGCCCTGCCAATATTCATTAGAAAGAGTAGGCAGCCCGAGGGGTGGTTGGGTATGCACCAAAATGCCAAATAAGCATAAGGATTAAACTCCCAATAGCACAGAAACAGTGCCCCATTGGGGCAGCCAACGACCCAGCAAAAAGGGAAAGGCTGCTCAGAATGCATACTCAGAGCACACACACACCCTACCCTTTACAAGAGGGCTCGGCCGCACCAAACCATACTGACGGGGCGCTGGCTCCGGGAATGTCACTGCAGGAGAGGGTGCACCTGCTACACCGCCCACCAGGAACTACAGCAAACTGATGAGCCGCGCTGGTCACCTTCCCCAACAGAACACTTACAGGCTGCAACCTTTTAAAATACTAGCAGACAGGCATGTCTGCTTCCCTGCTGTCACTTCTGCCAGCTGACCTCACTTCCTAGACGCACCGCTGAGGAGAAAGTGCAGGAGACAGTGCAGATGACTGCAAAGGAGCCATGTGTGAGGTGAGTATATATATATTTTTCTTTTTCACATGGTGCTGCACAGCCTAAGGTTAGGGGGGGTTGGCCCGGGGGGGGGGGTACATGATTGCATGATGTTGAGTTGTGGGGTCGGGAGCCCAAGGTCCATAATTCTGTTAAGACGGCCCTGTGTGAGGCAGCACCATGGATGCCAACAGGAGGCATTATTGGTGTTAAGACTTGTGAGTCAGGTTGCCTACCATGGTTACAATTCCAATAACCAATATGGGTACCCCATTTTAGATATTGATTGGGGTTCCTTCTGTTGGACATTCATCTCCAGTGGACAGATTATGACCTTTTCCTTTCGTAATACACCTTTAAGGCTCCTCATA
Source organism: Dendropsophus ebraccatus (assembly GCF_027789765.1). Lineage (NCBI taxonomy): Eukaryota > Metazoa > Chordata > Amphibia > Anura > Hylidae > Dendropsophus > Dendropsophus ebraccatus. The sequence goes on along the minus strand of NC_091465.1, from coordinate 76,041,637 downwards.
ATGTAGTGAGTGTGCACACGAGCGCCCGTGCATGACTGTGTATGCTGGTACCTAGTGAGTGTGCATTATATGTACTGATGTATGTATAATGTATGTTGTGTGTGCACATGTATATAGTGATAGCACTAATACTAACATTATGTGGTGTTTTTTTACTGATTTGGGTACCACGTAGCGGTATCAATATTATATATAACTGTGATTACCGGACTCAATTGCTCTGTGGGGAAGCCGCCCGTTTGCTTCTTTCTCATGCCATTCCTCATCTTTTTCTGGGAACTCAGGTTTTTTCTAAAAATGCAAATCCTATAGGAGGACCACCCCAAACCGTGGCTATATGTTTTCAGATATCGTTAAATAAAAAGTTGTCAGGTAACCAGACATCACTGTAAAAGCCTTGTCCTCCTGTTCTGCACCATTCACCTCCACTTGCTCCTTAAAGGAATTTCCTCTGCGCTGCAGCTGGGCTCATCCGATCAATATATGAAACGCACAAATATGCATTTTCCATTTCCTAGGAATAAAGGCCATCAACAATATAGAAAGCCTAGCATCAGCCATGGGCACTCTATGATGGATGACAACGCTTCCGACTCTACATTTACAAAATCAATCTCTTCTTTTCAAGAGACAAACGGACATTCTGCGCACTTCACCTGCCGGCGCTCAGCATCCCCTCATAGTTAATAAATGTGCACGGTGAGAAGCTGATTACAGCCGTATTACAGGGCCTCAGCTGCGGAGTAAATGAGCACCGATCTTAGATTTCATAGGCCTTATTTTCCAAGCCTATCACATGGTTTAGAAATCTTGTGACCCCTTGGTTCAATCAGCCTTTAGCCACAAATCCCCTATTACACGTGGAGATGTGCAGCTGATAGACTATCATTTTCACGGATCAAAACAACCTAATCAATAAAGGGAAGCTGTTACTAGGTTTATGATGCCTTAAATGAGGGCATCATAAACCAGTGACAAAAATGCTGAACAAATCGGTATATCACTTACATCCTTCTGTTCAGCTGTTCTCCTAATATGCAGGAGAATAGGTTTCTTGCCACACCCCTCTCCCCGCCCTTCAGCTGCTGATTGAGAGCTGACTGCCTATACACAGCATGGATAGATAACTGCCAATCAGCAGCTGGTGGGCAGAGTTTTCTGCTTCTCATGAATATCCAGGACTACTGGGCTCATGCACATAATGGAGAGGACTACTTATTGTTCATGTTATTCAGGAGGAGATCTCTGGATCAGCTGCACAGGACAATGTAAGTGATACATCATTCTGTTCAGCTTCTATGTCACTAGTTTATGTTAGATAGATACAGAGGGCAAATAAATAGCAGGCCTTTCTGTCCATCTTTGCAGTATAGTACATTAGGAGGAATCTAGATATATGCATTGTATGTGTAGTACAGACACGTAATATGACTATACTGTATGCATGAACACTAAGTATGGCTAGCTTTATAGTCTGTGGTGCCCTAAAGGTTTCACTGGGGAACAAACAGCTGAAAAACCTAGATAAAACGCCAGCCATTGGGGAAGTCTGCGATGAAAGGCCTGGCCTGTCCGCCACAGTACAACACCACAACTGAATCAATAAGCCCTTAGTATTCAGAGCGTGGATGGAAACCAGAGGAATACGAATATACTAACTTCAGTAAATGTTGTCCAGGTCACATAGGAACACAGGGACCTGAAATTCCGAGGTTATACGTGTACATCCAATTGCAATTATAATACATCTGGCGTAAGGCATTAACACCAGTTTGCTTTGTGAACCTTCCCTATGTATGTCAAAAATGAGAAATTTCCAAAGGGATCCTGGTATTCGTTTCATATTGTTTGGGCAGGCTCCCTTATTGGTGCATGATTTACTCTGAAAAGTAGCCGGGAATGGGGCTCCAAGTCATTGGGGTGGTCCACGGCAGACTCTTTTACTGGGATTGATTGATAGAATTTCTACCGATACACAAGGGGGAAAATTATGACTCAAGTCCGCTGGTCCAGGGAAATGCTATTAAGGGTCGCCCTTAATCAGTGTTGAGCAAACTTGTAGAAAGCTCAGACTTGGCACAATTCATCCAAACCTGAGCGCTCGACAGTTGACTCCAGGTATTTGGAGAAGTTGGATGTCGCCCTAGAGAGTCCGAAAGTCAAATGCAAAGTGTAAGGTTTCGGACAAACAGTGCTATACCTAAACTTTTGGCAAGCTTGCTCAACACTAGTCCCAATGACTCAAAGCCTCATTCCCAAACAGCGCTATGAGGGTATGTGCACACTACGGAATTTGCGCAGAAATTTCAAACGGAGTCCAAGTGGAGTCCGCCTTTCCCATTGGCTCAATGATATTCTGAACCAAACACCATTGGAATAAGGGAGACTGTCAATGTTTATAAGGCCTGTTTTTTGAACACTTGACCAGGGCTTTTAGGAAATACTGAGAGTTGTAATTTCGCAAGATATGGAGAGCTAAAGGTTAGAGAGTCTCTTATAGGTTCATGCAGTAAGGACCCGTGGAATAAAAGGCTGTCTGTGCAAAGGGAAGAGCTCCATGCACCGCTACCATATGAGCTCTGAAGAATTGCTATGTTGGTTTTAAGGTTTTTACTATCATGGTGCTTAAACACAGATGACAGGAACAAACAACTTGTCAAAAATAGACAAACCTTAAAATTGGGCAGGAATAAAAATCACAACCCCACACTCGTGAGCAGTTTTATGAGTGCCAATAATTGATCCAGTATTTCTGCAACAACTTTCTATTGCTTCTCATGGACATTTACAGCTTCAAAAGAATAAGTACAGGAGAGTTCATAGAAATAATAAATGTTTATTACAATGGTACAAAAGGGAGTGATCACACAGAATAATCGTGGGATAGTCATTGCTCGGTACTATTAGTATAACTTCATTCTTGGGTAGATCCAGGTAGTAGAGCTTGACCTAGGACTTGTCTTCTTTGTAGACTTCCTGTATTGGTAAGAGATGAAGGAGGGTTCCTGCTGTACAGATCGTGGGGACAATGCTACAGAGATGTTGTGCTCCACATGTGACCTTCTCTGTAGCCAATTGTTACCGGGGATCAATCTCATGTCACCATTATCCTCCCCGTGCATTCTGTGCTTGGGTTCTTCTTGTAGAATGGATGGTGGATGCCTCCAGGCATGACATCTAGACTCCAGCAAATGCCTTTGTTTTGGCGTGGTGTTAGTTACAAACCTCCCACAATGCTGCCCTACATCCGCCTCTAGCCAGGAGGGCACGTGTCTTTTTGTTTCTCTCCTCGATTCCCTAAATGGATCCAATGGAGAGAAGCCTAGGGACCCATGAGTACCCTGCTGGAAATCACTTGGTTGACTTCTGAAATGTCTTGTTGTTGGTATCCTACGTGGGCTTTGTGCCCTATGAGACAACCTGATCGTTGCAGGAGAAACATCAAGGATCCTAGTTGTAGGCGACCTCTGATATCTGCTGTGCCACATGGCATCCGAATATGTTTTATCATCTGAAAATTGCAGCCTCATTTGTTCTCTTGGCGGATTAGGCGCCTCTAAGAAGGTGTCTTCTAATGGTGTTCTACTCAGACATTCTTGGTTAGTGGCCTGTGAAGTGGAGATGTGTCTGATATTATGTGAAGACCTATCATGTGTATATGGCGGATCTGTCAACATATCATCTGCCAATCTCCATCTAACCGGAGGACTACAGGCATTTGGTGTTGAACTGGTCATCGGCTTAGCTCTCCTCGCCCTGCAGAAACCTGATGCATTACGGTCTTGTCGAATGAGTTCAGAACCATAGCTTGAAGAATTCATATTCAGCAGACTGTGAGGGCTTTGAGATGATATGTGCTGATACTGGTATGAAGGATCCGGTCTATGATGGCTGGGCTGGTGCAAAATGTCATTGAACTTTATGTCATATTCTGGGCTTGGCTGAACATGAAAAATGAAAAAATCAGTCAGGAGTATACCATCGGGTAAATATCAGAAACAAAAGTGCAGCATATTGGGTTATCATGCTTTGACTTTAAGTGTTGCTGTCATTATAACTTTCAAAATCTAAATCAACAGTAGATGTGATATAAAGCAAGTTTGCATTATACATTCATTGTTTTTTTTGTTGTTATCATGCTGTAAAACAAAGCTGAACTTACCAGAAATCCAGGCCCAGTCTCCTGAAGGCAGATTCTCTGACTTGTGCTGGTTGAAAAAAAATGCAGATGTGTAGTCAACCGACTACAGGACCGAAGACCAAATCCACACCAGAATACGAAGAGCGCAGGAGTATACACAATTTACACACGGCGGTGCAACCAGAAGTTATCCAAAAGTAGATGGCGTAATAAGTCAATGTTCTTTTATTGCAATAAAAGAACATTGACTTATTACGCCATCTACTTTTGGATAACTTCTGGTTGCACCGCCGTGTGTAAATTGTGTATACTCCTGCGCTCTTCGTATTCTGGTGTGGATTTGGTCTTCGGTCCTGTAGTCGGTTGACTACACATCTGCATTTGTCTTTCCCACCGTCGGTGGTGATGTCCCCCAGTATAGCTGCGGAGTACACCCCTTCATGCTGCATTTAGAGTTGTGCCTAATATTCGCACAACTTATCCAGGTGAGTGGATCCTTGTCAGATTTTCTTTCCATCCACCTGGCCACTCTTCACTACACGAGGAAGCGCCCCCTGTCTCCCTTCTTTTCATTTCGGTTGAAAAAAAAAAACAGACTAAACAGAAATTCCGGCCAGTACAAAGAGTCACGGCTCAATGTGTCCATCAGTCACATGACTGCCTTCTCTCTGTGAGCGCTCATATGGCCTGGGATACACAGGACTTCCTGTTTTCTGACACTTTGAGAAAAAAAGAGTCAGAAAACAGGAAGTGCTGTGTTTTCCATAATAACTAAAAAATAATCAATGTAAATTGCAAACTAGCTTTATATCACTGTTGATTTAGATTTTGAAAGTTGTGACAACAGTGACACTTTAAAGCGAATGTACTGGCGCCGGCACGGGAACTGGTCCACGGTTTAAAAAAAAGGACTGCGGCATCGGCATCCCTGCGCTAGTCTATTAATGTAAAAATCTTAATGCGATGTTCCTGATGGTACATTTGCTTTAATGCCCCCCTCACTTATATATCTATTGTGGTATACATCCAATATGTATAAAGCCAACTCAGTATTGGAGCCTATTCCATACTCTGAATCCTGGACGCTCATCCACCTAGTTGCTACAATCCATGCCAACAGTGGCATATAGATGTTCACATCCAGTGTTCAATTGCCTCCCACAACTCTACATAACAGGTTACCAATTGGTTATCCAGGCTGTGGGGGTCTGCTGAAGGACAGCCGTCAAGAATATTCTCCTATTATACACTACCATAGGAAGGATGTAATATGAGATCAGCAAAATAACAGTACATTAGTATTGCAGTGTGCTGTACTAGCCAACCCATAATAAAGTCCTCTTTCCTACTTTTCAAATAAGAAATAAACATTTTTGTATTACCAATTCCAATATATCATAAATGAGGTGAGTGGAAGCATAGTTATACACATCATGGCTTCTAGTAAGACTCACCATCTTTATGAGTGTGTGAGCCGGACTGTCCCTGGGATGTGTCAGAAACCTGATGGGGGATGTCTGTATTGGACACTTTGCTCTCTGGGTTCTTGGGACTGGTTTTCTAATGAGGGTCCCCCCTTTCGCAGCACATTGCCATCCTTGATCTTTATATATATCAACATGACCTACAAAACAACAAAAAAGGTATATCTCAATATACGTGTGTAAAGTAAGTAAAGAGTACAAAAAGAAAAGGCTAACCACCTTCCATGTTAAACTTCATCTAGTGAAATGTTTAGTAAGAGGGATCATGATAGTACACTACAAGAAAGTCGTATTGGCTTGCTTGGCCATAGTAGGCAAGCCACAAGCTGTACGGCAGGGGAACACAAGGTTTAAAGCAACTGCATAATCATTATGGTTAGATGAAAGGGTTGGCAGTCACTAGGGGATATATGATGGACCAAGAAACACCAAGTGTCATGGATACACCACTTGTGCCAAAGGGGAGTTGCACAGTGTTGAGCCAACTTGAAAAACTGTTTGGGTTCGGCAACATTCTCCAAACCCAAACAATCGGCATTTGACTCCTGGAGGCTGGAGAAGTTGGATGTCATCCTAGGGAGTCCTTGAAAACATGGATACAGCCTATGGCCTATGGCCGTATCCATGTTTTCATGGCAACCTTAGTTCTCCATCCAACATTTTTAGCCACCGAGTCAAATACTAATTCCTCGGACTCGGAGAACGTTGCCGAACCCAAACAGTTCGGAAAGTTTGCTCAACAGTAGTTTTCCTTGCCCAAGTGAAGTATCATGGCTGGTCATCTTGGGAAACGCCATAGTACACAGCATCCATTTTACTATGGTTTAATAGTACTCAGTAAATCACGCTGCTATAAACATCTTCAGGAGACGGATTCACTTTAGGATCTCTTAGCTGGCTGAGTGCAATGTCGCCTTTCCATGGCGGCTAATAAATGTGTCCCGTAAGGGATATTTCATTACGGATATTCCAGGTTTTGCTCTCTTTTACAGACAGACAAGCTATGTATTTGTGAAGTGATTTGTGTGAAGCCTCAGGCGACCGACCTGTCAGGCTGCCAAATCCATCACTCTTGGAAAACTTTTTAAGTAGGCGTCCTTTTAACGGCGGGAACTGGAAGCCGCGCGGCAGGGTGACCTAAATTCTACCAGGCGCGAGATTAGACAGAGCATTGTCCACACTCCTGCTGTATCCTCGGCTCAGACACTCATCCTCTCATGTGCAAACATTAATATTAACACATCGCTGAGGGGAGAGTCTTATGTAATTGAACAGTCGCCGAGGTTATTAGTATAAAATAAGAAAGAAAAGAAGGAGCAGATCGACTATAAACCGTGTAGACGTAATCACAACACCTTGACCAGGGATGGGGGAACCTTCGGACCTTCAGCTGTTGATGATGGGAATTGTAGTTTTACGACATCTGGAGGGCTGAAGGTCCCCCCCCCCTTCTTTTCCCTAAACAAATGCGGCAAAGCAGCTCTGGACAATGGAAAGGGGATATGGATGGGGAAAGCCTGCAAAAAATCCAAGAATGGAAATCTTCAGTAAACTGTATTAGGCCGGGTTCACACTGCGTTTATTTTCAATTTTTATCTTTTAATTTAAAAAAGGATAAAAAACTAATGAAAAAACGGATGCATTTGTTTTGATCCGTTTTTCCACTTACTTCCATTATAAAAAAAAACAATGCATCAAAAGCATACACAAAAACATGGTCAACCACATTTTTTTTTTTATCATGGAAGTCAATTAAAAAAACGGATGAAAGGGATGTATACAAATGCATCTTTTTTTTCATCCTTTTTTTTCATAAAACAGATAGCAAAAACGCAGTGTGAACTCAGCCTTAGCCACGCAGTGTGAATGGAAACAAACAGCTAGAGCTCATCCGAGTGCTTCTGCCCCCTTGTTTTATCAAGCAATTGGGGTCTTAGCACCTGGAATAATAAGTTTTGATGGCAGAATTGATGATACTGCTGGAGTACATGGTGCTGAAGAGCTGTCAGATGACTCCTAAGCTGCAAGTTCTATCCAAAGAGGCAGAATTAGAAGACTTCTACCATCTTTGTAATTTGAGGCATGGTGACTAGTGGGCAGAATAGCATCTAATGCCAAAATACTGTTATTTGTTTTACATTGATGAAATCCTTCTAGCAGCAAATGCTACACTAAGGCCTCATCACTGACATATTCATTGCAAACAGCGCCACCTAGTGAGCAATGACAGCATTTCCCAAAATGTCATATTCTCATAATTTACTCTATGTTCCCACTACATAACGCTAAACTACGGCTGTTGGAATTGATGATCGTGAACATTAATTCTGGCCGTTGTTTTTCAGCAGCGGACGTTGTTTATGGTTATCATTACAAAGGTGGAACTCAGCCTCAATGTGATACAAATCCATCCATATTGCCAAATCACTGCAGGACACAACACCGGCATCTTGCTATCAAGGGATGAAATTTATCTTTATTCATAACATGAATTTCTCTGTGCAAACCAGTGGGGGGCACTGGAACAACAGCAAATTTGCAAAAATTGCTTAAAAGAGATAACTTTCTTAGCCAATCAGCAGAGCAGGTGGTGGTCACATGACACTTCCCTCCACTTTGTAAGTTGGAGATTTTTCCGTCCCTTTTTACGGACACTTTGGAGACCTCTAATTTCGCTTTCATAGGGCGAGATACAGAGGCATTACTACAAAATAAAACCTCTCTTGATAAGACATGCCATTCAGTGACAAGTATGCGCCCCTAAAAACTTTCTCTAAAAACTTATTTTATTGGCTGGTACAAAGGGTTGGAAAAAGCAGCTTTCTAAATTTGGCGATGAACTTTAAAATCCATTAGAATGATATGATCCTTTGAAACAGCATAATAACCTTGGATGGTATTAGCGTGGCGTTCCTGTGCCCCGCTTGCAGCTACGTGCCAGGATTTCAGTATCACACGCAGACAGCTGCCCCAATTATAGCAACATTTTAGGCAAATTGCTTGAGAAAATTGCTCCCGATTGCTCAGAAATAGCTTGTAGGTTCTGTCAGCTCGCTGCCGGTCTCCACATACAAATGGCTATGTAGCTGTGCAATAAGGTGACCTACTTCTCCTCCCACACGGGATGCCAAGCTGGTAGTGTGTAAGGCCCCGTCTATGTTTAGTGTCTTTGGGGTTCTCTGTAGTTTGTTTGTAATTTCTATGCCTGCCTTCATCCATTTAAGTGTCTTTGTCTTCTGCCATTATCCAGGATTAGATAAAACACAGCTACCTTTTTTGTATAAACAGCGCCACCCCTGTTGTGTGTGTATACACTACCTCTCCTCGCTGCACGGGGTCCCAGCGTACTGCTCTCCCGCCCGGCCAATCAGTGGCTGCGGCAGGGCAACACACTAATTGGCGGGGCGGGAGAGCAGTACGCCGGGACCCCGTGCAGCGAGGACAGGTCATGTATACAGACACAGCGGGGGAGCCGGGTGGCAGCAGAAGGGGTTAAGGGGCCGGCAGAATTACATACACGCAGCGGTCATTCAGACAGCTGCGAGTATGTAGTGACAGTGAACTGCCAGGACCTAGCCGACTCGCAGCGACATTTACGCTGCGAGTCTGTACGTGTGAGCTGACCCTTAACCCCTTAACGACATCGGGCGTAAACATACGCCCTCGCGCCCTGGTACTTGGCGCATCAGGGCGTAAATTTACGCCCGATGTTTCCCCGATCGCTGCGTGTTCGCACACAGCGATCGGGGAAGATGGCCTGCTATAAATCATAGCAGGCCATCTTAGCTTCACGGCACGGGGGGTGGTTAACACCCCCCGTGCTTACGATCGCCGCTATAGGCTGATCAATTCAGATCAGCCAATAGCGGCGATCGGAACCTTTCCGGGTCATCGGTGACCCGATGAGCCGGAAAAAAATGGCGGTCGGTGCTGTCCGAGGACGGCACCGACCGCCATTTCTGTAAAAAGTAATGGTGATCGCCATGCCACCGGCCCGATCGCCGTGAACGGCCGGCCGGCCGTTCACGGCGATCAGGCCGGTGGCACGGCGATCAGAGTCCCACAAAATAGTAAATACCTGCCCTGGACCCCTCAGCTAGGTAGCCGAGGGGTCCAGAGCAGGTATTTGTACATTACTCACCTGTCCCGGGCTCCTGATCGGCGTCTTCCGGGTTCGCGGCGTCCTCGTGTTCGTTCGGGTCTTCGGCTTCCTCCGTGATGTCACGTTCGGCTTCTCTCGGCTATTTTCGGCTCCAGCGTCGGCTTTTTCCGTATTTTGCGCTCTGCTGCCCTCTAGCGGCTGATATGTGTAATACACTTATCAGCAGCTACAGGGACGTTCAGAATGTAAAAAAGTTTTTGGTTTTTTTTCCAAAATTTTTTTTTTCTATTTTCCGCACCCTATCGCCGCTGAGTGTTGATCAGCATCGCACGAAAGTGCGCTGCTAATCAGCAACTCCTCCTTTTTGGCGTAGGGTGTTTTTTTTTTCTATATTCTACTGCCACGGTCTGCTGATAAGTGCCGCACATAAGTGCGGCATTTATCAGCAACTCCTTTGTTGGCGTAGTTTTTTTTTTTTATACTTACTGTAATAAAACACGTAAAAAACACTACATTACACCACACTACATTGAATAAAGTTTGACACTACACCACTACATACCCCATATACCAATCCCCGTATAAAGATGACCCCCAGGGTGTTTTCGGCGTCAGAGGGATACGTTATTATTGCCTCCGACACCGAAACAGCCAGTGAGGATGAATGGGGGGATCCTTCTTTCCTCCATTCATCCTCATCATCCTCATCATCCAGTGACGTGTCTGGGGGTAGCGTAGCGTACGCTGCCCCCCAGACACGTCTTTTCCGCCAGTACCGTCCCAATAAGAGATCACGGTATGGCATGAAATTCTACAAACTCTGTGAGCGTACCTCAGGGTACACTTACAGATTTAGGGTACGTGCACACTGCAGAATGGCGAAGGATAGCCCTTCGTGCATTCCGCAGCTGGCACCCGCCGGCGGACTGATGTGGGCGCATGTCTCTACCCGTGTCATAGACTCCATTCTATGCACGGGCGGATTCCGTCGTCCATCCAAAGAATGAATACGTTGGACGGAGAGCGGAATCCGCCCGGGCAAAGAATGGAGTCTATGACACGTGTGGAGACGTGCGCCTGCATCACTCCGCCGGCGGGTGCCAACTGCGGAATGCACGAAGGGTTATCTGTCACGATTCCGCAGTGTGCATGTACCCTTAGAGTGTATGAAGGAAGGGACACCCGAATGCAGCCCCCAGATGCCCCCTCCCCCCCCATCCTCGGAACAAGTGGGAAGATCGTCCGGGAACTGATCTTCCCACTGCTGGATAAAGGTCACCACCTGTACGGGGATAACTTTTATACCAGCGCCCCCTCTTCCGGTCCCTCGCTGCCTGAGCTACTGTAGCTTGTGGCACGATCCGTAAATATCAGAAGCAGTAATAGCGCCCTAATATTTAGCAGCCATGGAGCGGACCCAGCGCTTCTGGATATGAAGGACCCCGTATCGCACCAGGACAACATTTTCCAGGTGACGTCCCCCACACTGGAGAAAGGGAGACCCCAGAAGAAGTGCAGAGTGTGGCGTAACAGCGGGATCAGAAAGGACGCCATTTTCCAGTGTGACACCTGTCCTGATCACCCCGGCCTCTGCATACTGGATTGCTTCAAGGCGTACCACACGTCATTGGGGTTCTACATTATCTAAATTCTTCCCCTTATTCCTATTTCAGGGGTCACGTTGAACCAGGGATTATTCTGATCGCCAATATGGAGTCGGGAAGGAATTTTCCCCTGTGATGAGGCTACTGTCGTCTGCCTCACGAGGGGTTTTTGCCTTCCTCTGGATCAACACAGGTTGAGTTTGATGGACACCTGTCCTTTCCAACCTTATAAACTAATAATTGCCCTAATACCCCCAAATAAATTAGAATTGTCCCTTTTTCCCAGCTAAGTAGGTATGGCCGCCATTCCCATTAGAGGATGCCATGATGCAATTACAAAGCCTCTGTGCGGCCAGGACAGTAGAAACCCCCCACAAGTGACCCCATTCTGGAAACTACACCCGATAAGGAATCTAACAAGGGCGGCAGCGGGGATATGGCCCCCTGGTGACGGCCACATTTGGGACGTGAAAATGAAAAAAATGGTATTTTTTATTTTCTCGGCACGTTCTACGTAAGTGCCCGTCACCAGTGGGGTCCATATCCTCACTGCACCCCTTGTTAGATTCCTTATGGGGTGTAGTTTCCAGAATGGGGTCACTTGTCAGGGGTTTCTACTGTCCTAGCAGCACAGGAGCTTTGTAATTGCGACATGGCCTCCATCCTCCATTCCAGCCTCTAAATGGCGCTCTGTCCCTTTGGTGGCTTGCCCTGTGCCCATATGGCACATTATGCCCACATGTGGGGTATTTTCGTACTCAGAGGAAACTACCCTACACGTTTTGTGTTCATTTTCTTTTTAACCCCTTGTGGAAATGGAAAAAATCAAGGCTAGACCAACATTTAGTGTAATTTTTGTAAAATTTTTACTCTAAATCATTAATCTTGTCATGATTTTTTCATTTTCACAAGGGGCTAAAAGATAAAAAAAAACAATAAATGTGTAGAGCAATTTCCCCTGAGTACGGAAATACCCCACATGTGGACATAAAGCGCCGTGCGGGCGCAGGGTAAGCCTCCGAAGGGAAGGAGCGCCATTTGGTTTTTGAAGGCTGGATTTGGATGGAATGGATTTCGAGGGGCCATGTTGCATTCAAAAGGCCTCTGTGTTGCCAAGACAGTTGAAACCCCCCACAAGTGACCCCAATATGGAAACTGCACCCCTCAAGGAATGTAACAAGGGGTGTAGTGAGCATATGGACCCCACTGGTCACAGGCACAAATGTGGAACAATGTGGCGTGAAAATGAAATATTACATTTTTTACACTATAATGTTGGTTTAGCCTTGAATTTATCATTTTCACAAGGGGTTAAAAGAGGGGGAAAAAAACAAAATGTGTAGAGCAATTTCCCCCGAGTCCGAAAATACCCCACATGTGGACATAAAGCGCCATGTGGGCGCAGGGCAAGCCTCCAAAGGGAAGGAGCGCCATTTGGATTTTGGAGGTTGGATTTGGCTAGAATGGATGATGAACGCCATGTCGCATTTACAGAGCCCTCGTGCTGCCAAAACACTGGAAACCCCCCACAAGTGACCCCATTCTGGAAACTGCACCCCTCAGGGAATCTAACAAGGGGTGCAGTGAGGATATGGACCCCTTGATGACGGGCACATTTGTGCCATGAAAGTGAAAAAATGAAATTTTTTACTTTTACGTCACATTGTTCCACATTTGTGCCCGTCACCGGTGGGGTCCATATGCTCACTGCACCCCTTGTTAGATTCCTTGAGGGGTGTAGTTTCCAGAATGGGGTCACTTGTGGGGGGTTTCCAGTGTCTTGGCAGCACGAGGGCTCTGTAAATGCGACATGGCCCTTGAAATCCATTCCAGTGAAATCCAGCTTCCAAAAGCCAATTGGCGCTCCTTCCCTTTGGAAGCTCGTCCTGCGCCCCCTTGGCACTTTATGTCCACATGTGGGGTATTTCCGTACTCGGGAGAAACTGCGCTACACATTTTGTGTCTTTTTTTCCTCTTATCCCTTTAAGAAAATGAAAAATTGAAGGCTAGAACAACGTTTTAGTGTAAAAAATAAATTTTTCTTTTTTCACGCCATATTGTTCAGAAAATCTGTGAAGCACCTGTGGGGTCCAAATGCTCACCGCACCCCTTGTTACATTCCTTGAGGGGTGTAGTTTTCTAAATGATGTCCCTTTAGGGGTGTTTTTTAGGTTTTGGCACCCCAGAGCCTCTGCCAACCTGAAGTGGTACAGTCAGAAATGACCAAATATAACAGAGGCATTGAAATTCACTGGGCACTCCCTTATATCTGAGGCTTGTGGTTGCGTCAAATAGCGCAATAGGGTCACATATGGGGTATTTCTATAAACTGCAGAAACGGGGCAATCAATATTGGGGTGCATTTCTCTGGTAATAGGTTTATAATTATGAAAAATATTGGATTACAATAACATCTCTGCAAAGAAAATTTAAATTTTCTAATTTCTTACACACTTAGCTTTTATTTCTGTGACTCCCCTAAAGGGTTAAAACACTTTCTGGATATGCTTTTGCAGAGTGTGGGGGGTGCAGTTTCTGAAATGGGGTGCTCTGTGGGGCTTTCTAACATACAGGCCCCTCAAATACACTTTTAACCTGAACAGGTCCCTAAAAATATCTGATTTTGAAATTTTACTGAAAATTTGGAAATTTGCTGCTAATGTTTTAAGCTTCCTATTGTCTAAAAAAAATGAAAGATCGTTTAATAAATGCTGCCACCATAAAGTAGACATGTTGCTTATGCTATTTAATATATAATTTATGTGGTATATCCACTTTCTGTATACGCAAA